>NC_048301.1:35193228-35246099 GCF_013100865.1 Trachemys scripta elegans
GGTTTGAATAAGGACTGGGAATGGCTGAGCCATTACAAACATTAATTCTATCTCCCCTTGTAAGTATGCTCACACTTCTTATCAAACTGTCTGTACTGGGCTATCTTGATTATCACTTCAAAAGTTTTTTTTCTCTTAATTAATTGGCCTCTCAGAGTTGGTAAGACAACTCCCACCTGTTTATGCTCTCTATATGTGTGTATATATATCTCCTCAATATATGTTCCATTCTATATGCATCCGAAGAAGTGGGCTGTAGTCCACGAAAGTTTATGCTCTAATAAATTTGTTAGTCTCTAAGGTGCCACAAGTACTCCTGTTCTTCTTTTTGCGGATACAGACTAACACGGCTGCTACTCTGAAACCAACATCACTGACCACTTTTGAAAATGTTGGTCCTAATTTCTGCAAGGTTGAGCTTTGCATTGATGGTACTCGCGACTTTACAGAAAGAGCTCAGCATCTCACAGGATTGGATTCTAAATCCAATCATTTAATCTGTAAAACTGGTGGGAAAATCTCATTAAAATAGACTTTCTGATTGCTTTGCTGCACCATTGTTTCTAAGCATGAAATTTGTTTCCATTATTATTGTTATCCAATAACAGTAACAAGGTGTTTGACACTTTGTGATCAAATAATAATACTTAAAACTTCTATAGATCCTCCTATCAAAGGATAGCAAATCACTTTACAGCTGCTTATGAATAAGCGTCACAGCACATGAAAGTATCATCTTTTTAGAGATCTGGAAGTTGAGGCACAGAAAGGTTTAGGTCACATTTTTCAAAAATAGCCACTAAATAAGGGTTCCTTAATTTTTGCGCCTTATGGGAGCTAGTTAGAACATTAATAGTTGCATTGTCAAGCACCGACAAGTCATGTGGAAAATCAGTCCAGATGTGTCTCAAGTTGGATGCCTAACATGAAGATAAAATTAATGACACATTTATGAACAATTTAGTGTAATTGACCAGATCATATTCACAAAAAGTTTATTGCAAAGCATGGCATAAAACCCAAATTTCTACATTTCTAATTCTATGTTTTAACTACAAGACAATCTTTCCCTGTTAAGAAAACATAATACCTGTCCTAAGACTCCCAGACTACTATACTCCTTTCAGAAGGCTGATCTGTCTTGCATACCCCAAGTTTCACCTCACTTAAAAACTACTTGCTTTACAAAATCAGACATAACAATACAAATAGTGTCACAGCACACTGTTAATGAAAAATTGCTTACTTTCTCATTTTTATCATATAATTATAACATAAATCAATTGGAATATAAATATTGTACTTAAATTTCAGGTGTCGTATATAGAGCAATACGAACAAGTCATTGTCTGTATGAAATTTTAGTTTGTACTGACTTCACTAGGATTTTTTATGTAGTCTTTTGTAAAACTAGGCAAATATCTAGATGCGTTGATGTACTCTCTGGAATACCTCTGTATACCATCAAGGGTACCTGTACCCCTGGTTGAGAACCACTGTCCTAAGAAGTTAATAGTCTACCTCAGTCACTGAGAAGATATGTCTGATACAAATGGTATGTGATAAGAATTGTTGTGTAAATGTTTGAACTTCCCAAAACAGTTAGATGAAGGTTCAGTTCAGTTGCATTACTTGGCCCTTCCCTATTGATTTATGATTTAAGGCTCTTAATATATTATTACACCTATTATAAATTCACCTTCTCTTCAGCTTTATCTTTGTCTCTCCCAAGACAATTAAGCATATCAAGAAGAGAAAGTACGTTGGAGTGTCTAATATGGGAATTTCAGGCCAGATAGTCACAATTCACCAAGTAAATCCTTAACAACATTGCAAAACAAAAGCATTAGGGAGGTATTAATTTGCAAAATGACAATTGCTGAGTATTTTTTAACATGTCTGTGGGATTTTTTTCTACATGTATGCATTAAAGTTTCAAATTCATAGTAATTGCCAATCAGCTTCCAACTGTAGTGAGTAACATGATAGGGATACAGTAAAAGCTGACTTCAACTTCATTGGAGACATATTTGTTGAAGATCTGAATAATTTAGTTAAATTTTATTTGTTGATATTCATGAATCTTCACAGGTGCTGGTTCTGAAAAGAACTTGTTGAAGAATTGCAGAAATACTTTGATGGTCTGATCTTCAAATATTTTCACAAATCTTGTTCTTATTAGACTTCTAGGCCCATTGCAAAGGAGTTCTGGAAAACTACTGGAACTTTTGGATTCTTCCTTTGACCCCGGTGTTCTGCACAGTCTGCTTTCTTATTTTGAACCCAAAAGAACAACGACAAAAAGGGAGAAAAGAAGGGGTCAGGTGAGAAAGGAACAGAAGGAATTTTTACATATCTGGGGTGAAATCACTGACGTGATGACAAAACTCCCATTGATTTCAATGGAGTCAGGATATCTCCTTGTTAACTATGGTGTTCTGCTCTCTGATGCACATACTGGTTCAAAAGCATATCTGTTATCATTCCTCTGAGGTCTAGAATATGGTTGATCTTTTTGTAAACACCCCTGGAATTCAAAAATTCAAGGTTTTAATAACAAATGGCATTGATTTCACATGCAATTTTATGCTACTAAATATAAATGGTAGATTTGTTAAGATAGCTATTCAATATTACTTTAAATACCAATTGATTATTAAAGACATTTTCATTTCATTATCATTGAGTACTCATAACTCTTTTACTGTTAATCTTCTGCAATATGGTTAATTAGTTTAAATTAAGTTGCTATATATTCAATAACTGTGTTAATGTACTAGAGGAGAAAGAGGAAAGGTCTAAGAAAAGGGCAACATAAAATGATTAGATGTATTTGGGATGGGAAAGGAAGAAAAAGGTATTTTACAAAGTGATACAGATTAGGGCTATTTAGTTTGGAAAAGTTAAGGATAAAAATGTACAATGTATGAGATGCTTAGTTAATAGTACAGGAAAGACCATTTGAGCTCTCTCATTTACCCTTTTCCATAATACAAGAAAAGAAACACTTGAATAAATGTATAGGAATATTATTTTTAAAAGAAAATTTATACAAAGAATAATCCACTTGTGGATTTCTCTGCCATGAGAAAATATTGAGGTAAATGGTTCAATAAGATTCAGATAAGGATTAGACTTTTATATGAATAACAGTGACATCTGGATTTACTATAGCTAGGATAAAAACTACAAAGACTATTTCAGTCCTAATTATTCTGGGCATAAACCAAACACCAGCTGGAGTGAGTGTGTGGGGGGGAAATCCACCAATGCTGTGATAATGCCCAAGTAGGTGTATTGTGCAGCTGTTTCATCTTTCTCTGATGCAGCCAACTTCCTCATTGTTGGAGCATAATACTGAAATAGAAGGACCACCAGTTTTTTCTGATAATTACGATCTCTATGGACCCATCTTGTTGCCTTCCTCTACACAAAACACCCATTGACTTCAACTGGAGTTCTGCACATGTTATACATTTAGAAGACTGGACCCTTTGTTCTTTGCCAAATACACTTTTAATTTAGGCTAATCAATAAGACCTGATCTTGTGAGGTGCTCCTCTGAGATGTGACCATTAAAATTCTAACTTCTTCCTCTCCTTTCAGGACCTCAGCCCTGTATCACAACTGATGCACAGATGGGGCTTTTGTAATAATCTGTTATGGCAGAGCAGTAAGTGCATGGATATGTTCCAGGTGCCCTTCACATCATTCAGTCACCTTTCTGTATCCTTGTCTTTACTCTACCTCAATGTGCTAATCATTTATAACTACAGATCATGTTGTCATGATAGGAATGTTTATAAAAATGAACAACCTACAGACTCTGATGAGAGGGCCATATTTTATGGCTTATGTGAGCATAGCTGGACACTGCATCAAAAGCAAAAGGTTGACTTATCAAAATAAATGTTATTAATTAAAGCACTCTCTATTTAGAAAAAAACAGACATGCACAATCACCTACTAGTCATCCACTTTCCTCCCTTCTGCTTGGTGCAATGCAGCGTTTAGAATAATCTGATGTTTAAATGAAAACCATTCATAAGCGGTTTCAGTTAACTCAGGCACTCTATAGTAAGGACAAATGCTTTCATGCCACAGACTTCTAGTCCGAATATAGATTTCAAACATTTCTGGTCTGTGGATTTGGGGTTTTGGTTTGGCTCATTATAAGGATATGGGCTGATTGGGAAATTCAGAATAGGGATCTGGGTTTGAAATTGCAGATATTGCCACAGTTTAAGAATGGTTGGATTTGAGATTTTGGTTCAGGCCGATCTTCTAGTAAAAAGTCCTTTTCTGGCAACCAGGGAACCTGTAGGGATTTTAATAAAAAGGCAACAGTCTGATAGTGGAAAATTTCCATGAATAAGAATGTATTCATACCATTTGTTCAAATACATGGTTTTGTAAGTTTCACCAGAAACTGATTCTGCAGGCTCATTGTACAGGAAAGTAAAGTGCGGCCAAACCAAAGTGAGTTTATATTTGGGGAAGAAAGTGTTCTTTTTCTCTTTGTTTTGGGAAACTTTTTAGTTGTTGGAGAGAGACATGATCTGTGTACAGAACACTTGTTTTCTCTAATGCTGTTTCTATAAGTTCCTAAATCATTAAAGTCCTCAGCTCCCACAACTAGTGGGGAGACAGTGGTATGTAGTAATAATGTGTCGTGGTTACAAGAGGGCCTAAAGTCATAAAATTCAGTGATTTAACTTCAAAGTTGTTCAGGATTTTTTTTTTAAACCCTTTTGTTGTTGTGGTAGTAGTTATTGAAGTTCTCCCTACCTGAGATTCGTTTTGAACTTCAGGCTCAAATGAACTTGAAAAATGCAAAGCAAAATGGAGTTGAAACTGACATTTTTTTTTCTGGATTTGGGTCAAAAGTATATGAATGACCCCAAATCACAAATCCTTCCTTGGCATATGAAACTTAGCCCAGGTTCTAGAAACTTGTGGAGCATATAGGGCCAACATTCAATTTTGTAGGGGAAGTTTGTCACACAGCTCTACCCCAGGGTTCTGTTCCTTGCTTCACTGACTCACTGTGGACTTTGGGCAAGATAGATAGGGTATGGCTGGCCCATGCCAGCTGATTCAATCCTGCGAGACTTTGGCTAACTGTTTAATTGTGGTGTAGACGTTTGGGTTCAGGCTCTGGCTGCAGCCTGAGCTCTGGGACCCCCCCACCTCCCAGGGTCATAGAGCCCAGGTTCCATCCAGAGACCAAATGTCTACACTGCAGTTAAACAGACCCTTAACCCAAGTCCCATGAGACCAAGTTAGCTGGCCCATACCAGCTTTTTGTGTGTGTGTGTGTGTGGGGGGGAGGGCTATTGCAGTGTAGACACATCCTTAGCTTCTTTACCTCAGTTTCCTCATATGTAAGAAGGGAATAATAAATATTCCCTACTGTACTCCCCTACTGTGTTCTGAATTGTAATTCATGAATGATCATCAAGCACTTTGAATTCCTTGGAAGGAAAGTGTTTTATATGATATGTGTAAAGTATGATAACTGCAATGATTTTATAGTAAGAATTAGAGGTGTATGAATACTTCTATAAATATTCTTTCACTTTTTTAAAAAATTGGACTTGCATGTGCCCCATTTGTTTTCATTCCCCACACCAATTTGTATGAATGGGTTTTGCTGGCTTGAATGATTGCAGAAACCAAATTTCATGTTTACATATAGATTCATAGAATCATAGATGATTAGGGATGGAAGAGACCTCAGGAGGTCATCTAGTCCAATCCCCTGCTCAAAGCAGGACCAACTCTAGCTAAATCATCCCAGCCAGGGTTTTGTCAAGCCGGGCCTTAAAAACCAATAAGGTTGAAGATTCCACCACCTCCCTCGGTAACCCATTCCAGTGTTTCACCACCCTTCCAGCGAAATAGTTTTTTCTAATATCCAACCTAGACCTCCCCCACTGCAACTTGAGACCATTTCTCCTTGTTCTGTCATCTGCCACCACTGAGAACAGCCAAGCTCCATCTTCTTTGGAACCCACCTTCAGGTAGTTGAAGGGTGCTATCAAATCCCCCCTCACTCTTCTCTTCTGCAGACTAAACAAGTGCGGTTCCCTCAGCCTCTCTGTGTAGAGAGAGCTTTGTCAGTAGCATCCACTGGGAAGGAGCAGTTAGATCCCCAGGAGCAGGTGACATACAAGTAGGAGACTGTTTGGGAACCAAGCCAGAAGGAAAGGGCAGGGGCGCCTCATGGGAAGACTGGTGGGCAGCTCAGTATTGAACTGTTTGCTTTATGTTTAGAACTTTTGGGGGCTAGGTTCCTCCAACCTCTTCTCACCCCTTGATGGAGATAGGACTAAATGGACAATTAGCTGGTGGGTCGGAGTGCACCTCAGCACACACATGAAGCAGAGATTTCTTCACCCTAGGGGGATGCGTGGGTGTGTTTGGACACCTGGAAAATCCATTAGGGGGTGCTGCTTCAGACAAGCTATTACAAACCTCACCATGAGAAGTGCAACTGAAACACAAAGCACTTATAAATTCAAATTCTCCTATCCAAAAAGAAGATTATAAAATTTCTATTTACTATAATCTACTTTATAGACAATGCTTACTCAAGGGCTAACCAGATGAGGTGCTTTAAAAAGAATTGTCACATATTCAGGTAAGGATGGCTGGGTTATTTTCCATCCTTTTAAAGAATATGCTCCATATATTACAGCAAGAGCCAGTGAAACTGCTCCTAGAGAAGCTACATTGTAAAGGAAAGTTCTGTGCTGAAAGTGAAGGGTTCAGGCTAGCCTTGATTGTGATCAATATTAATGTAAACCTAACAGAAAAATGTGATCTCAAACATCTCAAGAGTTTACTTAATGCATGAAAAATGCACAGAAAGCTTGTCTTCCTAATTCTACAGAAAGATTGTACCTCAGGCACAAAAGTTGGATGTAAAGATTGAATCCCATGCTGATTTCATGTACAGTAACTTGTTCTGGACTGTATTTTATTTTGTATTATGTTATTAGAAGGGTGAACTGGTTCAGATAAAACTTTCACCCAGATCTCAAACCAAACTAACCCAAACGATCCATAATATAAAGTTTAGTTGAATGCTCCCCAGAAAACTGTGCATGCTCTTTCCATTTCTTTTCAAAGGACACACCTCCTTTTGGGTCATATTCTTCCTGTAGATGCATGCAGGGAAATCACACACAGCTATGACTAGCAACATTTCACCCTTTGCTTTTTATATTAGTAAGTTTACAATAAAAGGAACGGGTTACTTACAAAGTTCATCATAGTGCAGAATTTCCTATTTTTATGAAGGAAGAGTCTGTTGAACTGTCCTATATCAGTCTCTATCAGTGGTTCTCAACCTGTGGCCCAATCAGCACAGCTCTGTGGCCTATGTGACTTCCTCGGAGCTATACACATAGTATTGGATGCTGCCCACAATGATAAATAGGTTGAGAACCACTGGTCTGTATCATTCCTACAAGTGAGTGAATAATTCACAATGAATAATTTTCTACTGATCTTTCCCTATTTTCCTGCTCATGAAACATCTCTGATCAGACTGATATTTCTTTAAATGTATGTGTAATTTATAAATTTTCAATCAACAATTTTTTTTAACTGGTTAGATTGATGAGGAAGAGTTCACCACACTTATGCAGTGTGATCCAGACTGATACACTCATTTATAGTGTAGTACCTTGCACTGTGCGGTCCCATTGAAGCCAACAGAACTACTCATGGAGTGTATGTGAGTGATGGTGGAAAACTCTTCCCTATGTTATATTTGCTATGCGAGATATTCATTATGATTGGTCAGGTAAGTCATATGAACTACCACTGATATGATGGATGACTAATGAAGCCCTCTAGGCACAGATACTCCATGGTCAGGAAAAGCGTGGGACCCATACTGAATGGGGGAGGCAGCCTAGTGACAAATGATGTGGAAAAAGATGAAGTACTCAATGCTTTTTTTGCCTCACCCTTCACAGACAAGTTCAGCTCCCAGACTGCTGCACTGGGCAACGCAGTATGGGGAGGAGGTGAACAACCCTCAGTGGTGAAAGAACAGGTTAAGGACTATTTAGAAAAGCTGGACATGCACAAGTCCCTTGAGCTGGATGCAATGTGTTTGAGTCTGCTGGCTGATGTGATTGCAGAGCCATTGGCCACTATCTTTGAAATCTCGTGGTGACTGGGGGAGGTCCTGGCTGACTGGAAAAAGGCAATATAGCACCCATCTTTAAAAAAGGGAGGAAGTAGAATCCTCAGTCCCCGTAAAAATCATGGAGCAGATCCTCAAGGAATCCATTTTAAAGCACTTGGAGGAAAGGAAGGTGATCAGGAACAGTCGACATGGATTCACCAAGGGCAAGTCATACCTGACCACCCTGATTGCCTTCTGTGACAAGATAACTGGCTCTGTGGATATGGAGAAAGCAGTGGTCATGATATACCTTGACTGTAGCAAAGTTTTTGATATGATCTCTCACATTAATCTTGCCAGTTAAAAAACTATGGATTCGAAGAATAGACTATAAGGTGGATAGAATGATGGCTAGATTGTCGGGCTCAACGGGTAGTGATCACCAGCTTGATGTCTAGGTGGCAGTCGGTATCAAGTGGAGTGCCTCAGGGGTTCATCCTAGAGCCAGTTTTGTTCAACATCTTCATTAATGATCTGGATGATGAGATGGATTGCACCCTCAGCAAGTTCGCAGATGACACTAAGCTGGGGGAGAGGTAGACAAGCCTTGCAGAGAAGAACCTCATTCCAAAGATCTTGCAGGCTGTGACTACAATCTTGCAAAAACATATGTATATATTTAGCTTTACTCACCAGGAACAATCTTATTGGGTAGTCAGCTACTTAGCTGTTAAAGTACTATATAGTTCAGCTACAAAAGGACTCTGTTGTCCTTTGAAAATCAGGAGCCTAGTTCCAAGAATTACAAGAATCCACTTTCCTTGCCATGCATGTGGAAAGTTGTTTGCACCCTCAATAATGGAACAGGAGGCAAGGGTGGGTGTGCATGTGCAGGCATAGCATCCTTCCATCACCTTTGGATGGTGATGAAAATTCCTCCCTATAGTTGTTCTTTCACACTCACACTTCCTCCTAACCCAAACATATTGAGTCACAACGAAACTTCATTCTGAATGTTGATTGCCATTGACCTTTCCTGTTGCGTTCGGGAAGGTACACATGTCATCTACTTTATCTTGCAAAATTATAATTAAAAAGGGTGCGGGGGAGAGCTAAATGTGTGAAATTTTAATAGAGGTTCCCAGTGCAGCAATTGTACAGTATGTCATCTTGGATGGATTTTGACTGAATTTGCTTTCACAAAATACCCACCAGACCTGCTTCTAGAGGCTGTTTTGCCATCTGCACTATTAAAGCATCCCCATTAAGTGTGCCTGGGGTCTAATCTTTCACAATTGATTACAAATTGTCCATAACACACAGGCTGAAATAGAATTACAGGAATTAATTTTAAAAATTTAAACGTGCAAATTCATTAAATAGGAAACAAAAGGATATTTCTATTATAATCATTTTCATCTGGATTGGATGCTGATTAGGATGATAAACAGGCACCAGTAATAAAGCTCAGATGTTAATATTAACATTTGCCTTGTTGATGATTATAAAAGTTTTAATGTGTTTGTAGTGTAAACTCTGAAGCAGCTTTTCCTTTTCTCTTGTCTGCCTGGGAGAATCCCTCTGCAAAAGAGTCTATGCTCCACCAGTACAGTTACATGCTGTACATTCTTGTACTAATGAGAATTAACCATGCCAAAAATGTAACCACACACCAGACATCTGCTCTGTTCATTTTATTTTGTTCTTCTGTATCCCCTTAGCAACTCTCTGCCCATTGAACAATCTTCCTCAGTTATGCCTTTGGAAAAGGACACAGATCAAGCAAGAAGCTGATAGGAATTATTGCCTAGTGCTGAGAACACAGAACTGAAAATCAGAATTCTGGGATTCAATTCCTGGTTATATTGCTGACACTTTGTTGGTCTTTGGGCAAATCACCTACCTCTCTGTGTCTGTTTCCCTGTCTGTAAAATGGGGATAATATTTAGCTACTTCACTGAGAGCTTGGTTGTACCTTTAAGACACAGCCCTGCACTGGAACTGGTGTGGAGTCTGACTTGCTGAGCCAATGGGAGCTATGGAATAGTTGGAAATGTCCAGGAGCCCCCAACGTTCAGTGGGGAGTGTGCTTCTTACTACACCATTTCAACATGTGCAGCACACTATACACTGTGCCCTTGGCCAGTATATGAGGGTCTTTCCTTGCCCCTTTGGGTTATCTTATGCCCCAAGCATACGCAGAAAGGGTAGTCTCTTTGCTGCAATTATGGAGTTAAATATCAGCCAATGTCATAGAATCATAGAAATGTAGGGCTGGAAGGGACCTTGAGAGGTCATCAAGTCTAGCTCCCTGCACTGAAGCAGGATCGAGTATATCTAGACCATCCTTATATGCAGTGTTGTAGATGTGTCGGTCCCAGGATATTTAGAGAGACAAGATGGGTGAGGTAATATCTTTTATTGGACCAACTTCTGTTGGTGAGAGAGACAAGCTTTCAAACTACAAAAAGGTCTTCTACAGGGAAGAGAAACATATATTCAGCAAGTCACAGCTAAATACAAGGTAGAACAAACTGTTTAGCTTAAGTAATTACAACATATTTCAAGTGACCATTCCAGGTGAAGTGGCCCAGTAACAGCCATCCATGATTACTTGTCCTACCTTCAGTGGACATGGAGAACAACTGATCACTGGCCTCCTTATAACAACCTTTATCATATTTCAAAACTGTTATCCGGTCTCCCCTCACTCTTCTTTTCTCAAGACTAAATGCGCCCAGTTCTTTCTATCTTTCCTCATAAATCAGGTTTTCTGAACTTTTTAATATTTTTGTTGCTCTCCTCTGGACTTTTTCCAAATTGTCCAATCTTTCCTGAAATGTGGCATTCGGATTTGGACATTACTTCAGCTGAGGCCTCACCACAGCTGAGTAGAGCGGGACAATTATATCCCATGTCTTACATATAACACTCCTCTTAATACACCCCAGAATATTAGCCTTTTTTGCAACATATTCAATTTGTTATCCACTATAACTCCCAGATCCTTTTCAGCAGTACTACTGCCTAACCAGTTAGTCTCCATTTTGTAGTTCTGAATTTGTTTTTGTTTTTCTTCCTAAGTGTAGTACTTTCCACTTGTTTTTACTGAATTTCATCTTGTTGATTTCAGACCAATTCTCCAATTTGTCAAGGTTGATTATAATTCTAAACATGTCCTTCAGTGTTGGCAACCCCTCCCAGCTTGGTGTCATCCACAAATTTTATAAGCATACTCTCCACTTCATTATCCAAGTCATTAATAAGAATATTGAATAGTATCAGAGCCAGGACAGACCCCTGTGGGACTGCACTAGAAACTTCCTCCCAGTTTGGCAGCAAACAATTGAAGTCTGCTCTTTGAGTATAGTCTTTCAGCAAGTTTTGCACAACCTTATAGTTATTTCATCTAGACCACATTTCCCTAGTTTGCTAATGAGAATGTTATATATATATATGTGTCAAAAATCTTACAAGAAATCAAGCTATATCATGTCTACTGCTCCCCCCTCTCCACCTCGCCCCATCCATTAGGCCAGAAACTCTGTTATTTAAAGTGAAAAAATTGTAGCTGAAGCCAAAAAGACTGATGAAAATATTACAAGATGGTGCTAATGGATATTTAAAATAATATACATTGGAAATAATTGGACCCTGGCACAAATAATAATATTTAGCTCCTATATAGCACCTTTAATCTTCAACATGCTTAACAAACTTAAAGCCATTAATCCTCACAACCCTATTGTTAGGTAATTAATTATTATCCCCATTTTACACATGAGACAAATGTTATAGACAAGTTATAACTCAAGCGTTCCTGGCTCTCAGTCCAGTGCTCATGCCTGCTGACCATACCCCTATTTCACACCACCCCTTCCTGACAACCCTAGATCATCTCTAATGGATGCTAGCTAGTGTAAATGCCAAGTTTCAGCTAAAGGCTTGTGGGTCATTTTGGAACTTGTTAAATGTCCAAGCCTACGTTTGAGCAAGTCGATTGGATACAGCAAGCCTCATGTGAGTAGAAGAAGGGCACTGAAAACCACAAGTTAGCACATTGGTGTTAGGTGGACCACTGCCTGCAAAATGTCATGTTCATCCCCTAGTAAGTAGCTAACATATACATGGTATGCACTAAAGGAAGAATGAGGTTGCTGGCTTGGAAGTTTTATGACAGTCTGACCTAAACAGGTCTGTATTTCAATCTCATCAAGTGTGGGATTTTCTGTCAGAGGCTAGATCAAATGCCAAGACAGGTCCCTTTGGAACTTCTGATGAGGATCTGGATCTTTGAACCCTCCCAGATTTAAATGGTATTCGAGTCTGGGCTCATCTCTGTTAACAAAGAACAGGAAAAGTGAAAGATGGAGGAGGCAAAGGGAGAAGAGATGATGAAACCTGATCAAAGAAAATGCGGGGGAGGAACAGCTGAATAAAATTTTCCCAGACTACCATGAACTTTGAGGCATGCTCACAATGAAATTATTTTATATATATGTATATATATATAAAATGATTCCATGTAGATTTGCCTCTAAGGGCAAAAGAAATAAGCAGTCTCTTGGGATCTAAGGGTGGTAGTCATGCTTGGAAGTGGCCATCCCAGCAGTAGCATATCGAACAGTATTCTATATTTTGGTAGGGTACATAAAAGGTGCTCTGTCTTTCTGAATGTTTTGACAGCTAAATATCTCAAGCTCCACTGCTTCAGTCATGAAGACACAGTCCCAGTCAGAAGGTGTTTTAAGCCTAAAGTAACAGACTAGAAATTTGAGCTGCCCATGTGGGGTGAAGATGCAGGGAACTCCCAGTCCTAATATGGTTCACCTGTGCATGAGGAAGGCAGAATATAGACTCAGTGCTCCCTAAATGGCTAGACCACTGGACCAGCTAACATGCTCATGACTAAAGTGTTCCTAATGCTCAAGTGAGCCAGGCCAGCTTCTCTCCACCTCCTTGCTAGCACACAGAAGCAGGCTGTATTGGGAGTTTGAAGGGGTAGGTTAGTGCACACTAATTGTCTGCAGCTGGTGTGGAGTGCGGTGATCAGCATGCACCCGCATCCCTCATGTGCTTCTGAGTCATTGCACTGCCTGGATGCTACTTCCCCTGCCCTCTGACACAGTGCACACCACAGAATGGCAATATCAAGAAGAAACAAGACCTAAACTGCTCAAATGGCATGCAAAAAACTCTCTGAGCAATGGGGAAATGACTCAATAGGGAAATGACACAAAGAGAGACTTCAACACACATCTCTTTAGACGGATGCAGACAGATATCTATTCATTCAGAAACACTAGGTGTGTCAGCCCTCCCCCTGTGATCTTGAATCCAAACTAAACAGCAGCTTCTTGTAATGTTACCAAATAAGGTAACACAGTGAAGAAGTCCAAATAAACAGATGTGTCATGCAGCCACCGTTTTTTTCAACAGCGTCTGTATATCAGGATGAGAGGAGATTACTCAATACCAAACACTCTTTGAGATTATTTTGCTTTAACAGTTTGAACAACAGTTAATTGGGTAGATCAAGAAGTCTGTTCAGTCCTAATACCCCTAATGAGCCAGGCAGACTACCCTGCTACACACCCTCTTTAAAATGTATCTAGTTTCATCCTGCAGAATCTCAGTTTACAAGGCAAAAAGGACATACATATTCCAAACTGTACACAGCAATGGGCTCACAGCCCATCTGGAAAGGATGGGGGGAATCAGGAAGGTGGAATTCAGGGGTACGGGTGGAGTATGAACAAATGTTGAGGATAAGTGGCCTCTTTGGATGTACCGACACCAGATATCTGCTGGGGAGGGAACATGCCTCTGAAGAGGTTTGTTTTCTCCTATTTTAATCAATATTCAGAATGCCAATAGGAGAAAATGTAAAACCAGGCAGAGAAAACTGAATAAGCAGGTGCCACGACATGCTGATTCACACTTAAAAAAAAATCCTTAGTGACTCTGGTAAATCAATCTGCAGCCGCAGGGATTTGCTGTGAGTTCGGCTGAGGGAGGGGAGATGAAGTCTTGTTTTGAGGCTGCAGCCTGGACACGCCTCGAAGCTGGCCCTTCCTCTGGGCTGTTGAAAGCCTTCTAATCCTGGCTTCCACCTGCTTGAACACATCACAATTCACGTATATGCTAGAGTCTATCTTTAGCTTCTCCACAGTGGGATATTTTAGGGAATGGCAGATTAAGACAAGGCAGTACATTTTTTAGTACTGCCTGTACCATTATCAACTAGCTCTCAGTATTGACAAGAACATAAAAAAAGTGATTGTTGCTTTGCAGTGTTTGTGATTAATTGGCTTTTGTTAAGGGATGAGGGAAGAATGTTTCCAGCTAAATAATAGAGATGCTCTCCTCTATAAAATTTCATTGTGCCATGTCGGAATTTGTTTAGCATTTGTTTGAGCAAAAGGATCTAAGATTCATCATAAAGAAACACGGGAAAAGATAGTTTGAGTGATGTAAATGTGCTGTACTTAATATTGCTACTGCACACAAAGTCAAAGTACAGCTGGTGCAGAAATGCCTGTGTGAAACAAAGAGACTGCTTTCAGATCTGGATTAGTTTTACATTAGGGTTCAAGGCAGAAGGCAAGGATTTGGGTTTAGATTCAATGGCTATAACATTTAAAAGACAGTTTTAGGCCATTTTGGCCCTAAAACATGAATGTTTTGTGAGCTCAGCTTTCCTCCAAGATTTCTGCTATTCTGGGGCACAGCCACCACTGAAGTAGAGCAGTATCCTGTTTTGTATCTGCACTGAAATTTGAACCATTTGGGACGTATTTGAATTTAGGAATTCAGTCTGGAAAACCTGAACTTCCGTGGTTCAGACTTGAAGATCTATTATTATTATTATTATTATCATCATCACTGGGTTGGATCACTCATCTGCACCCCTCTTTACCTCTGAGTAGAGGAGACTCTTAATGCATGGATGTCCCTACCTTTGATATGGAAGCAGGACCTGCCTGCCCTTTCAACCTGGATTTGGCAGAGCATCTCCATGCATCTGGGATCCATACTTGGGAGAAGTGTGAGGAGATTGGGTGGGTCAAAGGGAAGAGTGTCTAGGCTAGGGGAGGAGTCATTAAATTGTGGCCAGGGGTTACACAAGTTCACGAAGTTTAGTTGGTGGCTGGTGCTAGAAATGAAAAGATTTAGGGGCACTTTTTTCTGAGTAATTCCACCCATATCCATGTTAGTAACCCAATTGATTAGGTGGAGATGGCCACTGTGGTCTATTTAGACCAAACTCTTTCATTTACTCTGATGCTGCAAATCCAAAATGACTCAATTGATTTACACCAGTGTAAATCTGGAATACCCCAATAAGAGAGATCTGAGCCTGGTATAATATTGTCTTTCTTTTTCAAACTTCCAAGAGGAAAAACAATTTACCGTTTAAGATGCCATATCTCATAAACTTTCTCATGTCATGACGGAGGTGATTTTTTGTAAAGTTTGAAGATAATCCATTCATCTGCTTTTGAGCTGTCAGGGAGTGGAGAAATTATGTTTTATGCTCTGAAAATATTTTCACAGTGTAGTGTGCTTAGATAACTCATAGCTTTGATTTAAATAAAGTCTTTGTCCATAATGAGAAGAGTGCTTTGCCTTGTCTGAAGAAATAATGGATGTGTGCCCATTTGAAGATCAGATACTAATTGGGTACAGTACGATGTTCTCCTGATTTATTTAAACGTGTACCACAAAGTGGATTACTCTCACAGGGCACCCAGGGTTTATAGTTCAGAGGAGCAATCAAAATTTCCATACTGATCTTAACTTTTTCGGAACTATCCAAACCTCGTGAGTGCTCGGGAATCTTGCACAAAACCAGCTTACTCATCGGACTACCTTTACCTCCTACTTCCAGTCAAGTTAGAAAAGAAGTACGTGCATCATAACTAAGGAGAAAAAAATGGACTTAATAGAGGGGTAACTGAGATCTGGAACACATGTAACAGGAGACATATTTTATCAACTTGTGAAACATTGCAACATAATTTATCTAGTTATGTATAATGACATATTGATTAGTGTCACTTCAATTAACATAACTAGATATTCTCTAGAAACAGCATTTTTTATTGTATTAATCATTTTTGTATCCATATCTGATGGGTTTAGACCTGTTTTAGATATATTAGATCTTAGCAAATTGTGGCACTCTGCCTAGCCATATGGGGTTTTGTTTTCTGTTTTAGCAAGAACATTGTCTAGAAATTTGGGTTAAATTTCCAAGTTCTGGACCACTTTATTTGAATCAGTGGAATATTAAAGTTAAAACCAAACAAACGGAGCCAGTGGATATTGACTTTAGCATCATGTCGTCTCTTCTGTTCCTACAATTGTAGGGGACAGGGATTCAGCTGGTTCTGTTTTTGGGTCCCCATTAGTTTTCCTCCCCTGGGTAGCACTGTGTAAATTTCAAGTGCATCATGTGTGTTTCATGTTTTGCATTTGAGGGGATATACTTGATTTTCCTATAATGAAGGAGGTGTTTCATATTTTTACATATTCCCTTCCTAGATGCGGGACAAGGAGAAAAGAAGTTTAGTAAAGAAACTCTGCAGGGCTTCTCTCATGGTCACACCTGCATGTGCTCCATGCTCCCCTCCAGATCTACCAGGGATTCATGTAGTGAGTAAGGCTTGGAAACCCTTCAGACCCTTAAGTTCAGTGGGGAAACCAGACTCTTCACAGATCCTTGGATGACTAGGAGGACTGCTTGTTCCAGGCTAAACACTGACCTCATCATGGCAAAGAGCCGTACTATCATTGGCTGTCCCTGCTTTTCCCCACTTTGCCTTCCCAGCAGAAGGTGCACAAGAGAGTTAACACTTGTCCAACTAGCACAAACTACTTGTAAATTTACACTAGGAAATCTACTAGTAACTTAGCGGAATGTTCAATGTACATACACTAACTATTCCCTGGATCTTTCTCCTTCTTGCCCTCACATGTCTCTGCATCCCTGAGCTGTAAATCATAATATGTTGCCTGGGGGATAAAAGGGATGGGAAGCTCACATGATGTCTAAAAAGGCCCACATTCTCCCATTAGCTACATCCATTCATCTGGAGGACATTATCAACTTTATTTTGTTTAATCTAATCTATCTATCTATCTATCTATCTATCTATCTATCTATCTATCTATCTATCTATCTATCTATCATATTTCTGTTTATATGATGTTTATAAGGATCTTTTCAGCAAGGAAGGCACTGGCTATACAAGGGAGAATCTTAGCTGTTCATTTTAGCTGTAGTAGCCACAAACAGAGAGAAATTTGATTTTTCCTTTTAAGGCAGTAAGGGACTGTGTGCACATATTCTTCAAGGCAGTATTTGGCCCTAATTCTTGATACTACAGACAAAACCAGAATAATTTGTGTATTAGCCTCTGGCCTTCTGGACATAAATATGCAAGAAATTAGTTGGGAAGTTCAAAGCTTTTGCTGTGGATATGTTCTTGGGTGGCTGGTGCTGAGAATTATATATAGGGGAAAAGCATATGTTCAGGATTTATTTCATTAGAGTAGATTGATTTTTTTTTTTTTTACTGAGGCTCTTTCATATTCATAGAAATATTTTCAGAATAGAAATAGAAAAAAGCATACAAGCAAGTGGATTAAACTTTGTTACTACACTGGTCAAAATAACTAGATAATGATTTCTCAGTTTGTGGCACATATGAAATCGTCTCACACATTGAGAGCTAAACTATAGGGAAACATCTAAAAATATATCTTTATTTTGCCATATTTCAGAGAACAGACTGCTGTGACTCTTTTTTTCTTTTTTTTTAAAGACATGATCTTTGACTCGTATAAACAGTCTGATGGTAATAGAGCTATGTCAGTTTACATAGGCTGAAGATCTGGAACTTTTTAAGAGCTCAAATCAGCAAGGAAACCATTCACGAAAGCATCCCTATTCAGGAAAGCACTTACGCACATATTCAGTTCACACTGAAGTCAATAACACATAAGGACTTGCTGAATTGGGGCCTATCAGAACATAGGTGCAGTCTTGGCAGTTGTATTATATTTTTTTAAACAAAATATGAACAAAGGTAACAAGTTAAACTGTTAATTATTGTAGTTCCCAAAGTGCTAAATTTGTGATTATGCATTTTCACAGCAAAAGTTGAAGAAAGCATAGACAGCTAAATTAAAGTAAATAAATGGCTAATGTATATGGGTCACCACTGCCTTGTACACTACAGGAAATAATCGTTATGGATCAATATATGGATCTACAAGGAGTTGTTCAATGGGGCTTCTCATGGGTTGGACTCCCCAAGGAGCCCTATTGAAGTCCAAGGGGCTAGGGCTGTTCATGTGGAGTTCTCTGCAGGATCAGGACCTATATGGATAACCGCTAATGGAGAGTGTCCTTTAAATGGAATAGTAGGGATATGTGGCTTTAGAACAGTAAACAATTCTATTATTTATTAGCATCTTTATACAGCACTCTGGGCCACGGTGACAAAATTTTCCTGTGGAAAATTTATGATTTTTCAGATTACCTCTCCCATGATTCACCGCAGTCTTGCGTCTGGGTGATGGGAGGTTGTATATCATGAGAGTCCCTGATCATGATGTATCATGGGAGATGTAGTACATTTGGGGATCCCAGCCCATAGAGGAGAATTGGAACACAAGGAAACCAACTAAAACTCCCAAGAGGCACTGCAGCAACGTATCCAAATGGAAGTATTTTGCTTTTAGATGAAGTATTTCTAGTTTGGTATGTTTGGTTATTCAATGAAAAGTCAAAATTTTCCACAGAAAATTGACATTTTTCAAGGGAAAAATCATTTGGGAAAACACAATTTTCTGTTGAAAGACAATTTGGACAGAAAATTTTCAACCAGTCCTATTCTATCCCAGCTCTTGCTGAGAAGTTCTGAGTGGCCTTTGCGAGCAGCAAAGTGTGACAACTATGAAGTTCTAGGTAACTAGTTTATTACAATCGCAAGGATGAATGCCTTCCTCTGCTTTCCATGCTAGTGATGTGGTCAAAGAACTACACACAACCCTGAACTCAGCTCTTTTCAGGCATGTATGAAAGACCTTTTTATTTTGAATTACTTTCCTATAAGCTAAAGTTATTTGTCATTCATATCTTCACTTGTACCATCTGATGATCTTATATCACTTTATTGTTACTAATTGTTGCCATTCACCTTCAAAACTTTAAACAAATAGCAATGACTTACATACATTAAAAACATGTACAGTTATCTACCATACAATAAAAAATGATTACTTTAGCATATAAAATAAACAAGTAAGTACTTGTGTTGACATAACGACCCCCCTTGCTGGAATCTGGTGTCTGAGATTAGGAGTGGTTTATTTTTCATACCTCTTTCTTCTTACTATTGTATATTCCAATTACAGAGCTTGATATTAAATTGCACACAGTTTTAAACACATAGCTCTGTGGGCTGTAATGTTCTCCCACCACATTGCACATGCTGCAGTAAACACCATACATGTGGTACTCATTTCACGTATATTTCAGTTGCTGATCTGTGGTTACTGTCATTCGTTCAAGATAACAAACACAAAATTATGGAGAGCAATGTGGTGCAAAGTAGCCTGGGAGTTTTCTGCAGAGCACGTCTTTTATATTTGCAGTTGTAATCCAGCTCACAGGAATGCTTTTCATGTATGAAAAAAGAGGTTATTATCCTATCAGTATACAATCTGTTAATAACAAACATCAGGAGAGAACAATTCATTTAGCCTGACAGCTTTGTTGAACAGGCTTAGAAACTGTTGTGAACAGTGGAATACGCTAAGAAAAAGGTTATTTATTTCAGAAGACAGAGTGTGTGTTTTCCTTTCTGGAATGGGGAATTGTTTTTTAGCCTAAACATAGCAAATTTCCCAAATTATTATTTTACCTAGATTCAATTAAAGACTGGCCTTCTTATTTCTACCTGAAATGTGATGGCAAAATTTGTGTCATTTGGGCACCTTTGTACCTGATTTATGTGCACAATATTTGAATGATCTCAATTATGCCCAAATATATTTCTCCTGCAACATTGTGGGTACAAAAATGAGGCAGAGTTAAGGCCCAGATGAAAATCTGGCCCTTTAAATCCTACTTTTGCCCTCTGCGTGGTGGGTTTTTGCCACCTGAATGCCTCATTTCACACAATCCTTGCCTCTCCTGGATTCTGTGGCCCCACCCTGCCCACTTTCTTAACTGCTAAGGCTAATCCTAGATTCTTTGATGGAATGGGAGTTTCAGGGGGTTTGCACTCCTATGCCCTGAGGGCTCACAACTCAGCTTCTGTTGACATAAATAAATCCTCAACCTGGATATGTGTGTTTACTGTAACCCACAGTGTTTTGGCTCTGTTGAATTTCCTTATATTGGACAGCCTCTTTCTTACTATTGACTATTCTGTTTATCTCTAATAAAATAAAATTAGTAACACAAAGAAAAAAGGGTGTGTGTGTGTTTTATTCACATGCCTGAGTGACATAAGTTATACTGACATAATTGGTAGTGTAGGCATAGCCTTAATTGACAAAGAACAGGAGGAGGAAAAGGGGGCTAAGTGAAGTGATTTATCCCTGGTGATACAATGGGTCAATAGCAGAGATGGGACTAGATCCCAACTCACCTAAATTACTGTCTACTGCCTTAACCACTGGACCATGCTGCCTCTCAAAGCTTTTATACCTAAAAAGGTCATGAGATAAATATCTAATGTGAAAACTGCAATGACTTAAAACTTCCATTGTTGTGTGTGTGTTTGATGAGAGTCAGAACCACATTTTTGTTTTAAAATCTGTCTAGCCTCCCCCAGTGCTTGTGAATGAGTTCTTATAGTTGTTCCATAAATATGTCCTTCCCACCTATTATTTTACTAGTGTGACTAACTCATGCAATGAGCCCTTGGTGAATAGGGGCCTAGCAAACTTCATTATGTTTTCACTACTACATTGTAAAATACATAATAGGTTCCTGTCCATGTTCTTTATGCTTTCAAATTAGATGTAATATTTTCAAAGAAGTTAGGTGAAAAATTGAAGAAGGACCAGATATAACAAGCTCAGTGTTCCATTTATGAAATATATGCTAGTGTCCTGGGGCAATGTGGGAGTTCAGCAACACAATTAAAGCTGTATTGATCTGTTACGGTCATTGCAATGTAGACAGACTGACTATAAGTTATTTTCATTACAAACATTTACCCGCACCTCATTATTTTTTTTTAACTGAACTGAGTGCTGGTGAAAGATGCTGGGTTGGCAGGCTGAAGTCCTCTGTTTATCCAAAAGACAAGTACAGCAGCGGCAGCCAACAATCTAAGTTTCCCCAAACTGCCTCATGAATGTTGCTTCAACCATTAGCTGAAAGGGATAGGGATAAGAGATTAGTGCTTCATAGCTGAGACTGAGACATAGCATTTCTCTGAGACAGCCTGTTGTAGGGATGATGTGGTGATGTCTGCTGCAAACCAGAGAGACAATACCACCGTTTCACAAAAAGGCCACTGCAGAGTCATCAGATATACTAACGAATTTCATTACTATTGGACCTGAGTCAGTTTTGAATCAGTCATCCAGAGGTGAGACACTCTATCCCAATGGCAATTCTCTATCAGATTTCCATCTCCAGTATTACCAATTTACAAATATTATGCACACACATGCACTATGGTCCACATTTTCACCAAGACTCCGTTGACCCTTCCACAGAACTAGTGGGTGTGTGGGTGAAGACCATTTCCGTGGTCAAATTGGTGAATCACACACCTACCTCCCCAATGTGCATGCCTAAACTGGGGTGAGGATAGAGAGTCATCAAACGCAAACAGCTGTGCCTGCACATTTTGTACATGCGTATTGGCAGGCCCACTGAAAATAATGGTATTTATTCAGATGCTCAGGTAATTAGGAAGAATATAGGAGGCGTTTCCCCTACTCTGAGAAAACCACTACCACCAAACCCACCCATAAATATATTTGTCTTCTTGTTAAGTAATCTGTTAGGTGGCTTTCTGCAATGGCCCTCTGTCATAACTATAAAGGGAAGGGTAACAGCTGTCCTGTGTACAGTACTATAAAATCCCTCCTGGCCAGAGACTCCAAAATCCTTTTCCCTTAAAGGGTTAAGAAGCTCAGGTAACTTGGCTGGCATCTGACCTAAAGGACCAATAAGGGGACAAGATACTTTAAAATCTTGGGGGGGGAAGGCTTTTGTTTGTGTTCTTTGTTTGGGAGTGTGTTCGTTCTCAGGACTGAGAGGGACCAGACATCAATCCAGGTTCTCCACATCTTTCTAAACAAGTCTCTCCTATTTCAAACTTGTAAGTAAATAGCCAGGCAAGGCGTGTTAGTTTTCCTTTGTTTTCTCAACTTGTAAATGTACCTTTTACTAGAGTGTTTATCTTTGGTTGCTGTACTTTGAACCTGAGACTAGAGGGGAGTCCTCTGAGCTCTTTAAGTTTGATTACCCTGTAAGGTTAATTTCCATACTGATTTTACAGAGATGATTTTTACTTTTTTTTCTTTAATTAAAAGCCTTCTTTTTAAGAACCTTGTTTTAAGATCCAAGGGGTTTGGATCTTGATTCACCAGGAGTTGGTGGGAGGAAGGAGGGGGGATGGTTAATTTCTCCCTGTTGTAGATCCCAAGGGGTTTGGATCTGTACTCACCAGGGAATTGGTGAAAGGTTTCTCAGGGCTTCCCAGGGAGGGAAAAATTGGGAAATGGTGGCAGCGGAACCAGAGCTAAGCTGGTAGTTAAGCTTAGAAGTTTTCATGCAGGCCCCTACATTTGTACCCTAAAGTTCAAAGTGGGGATCCAGCCTTGACACCCTCTGTGACATTTCTGTGGAAATTAGGGTGTTGAGTCAAATGCAAAAAGAAAAAGAGAAAACAACAGCCCTTCTTACAAGTTCACACAGAGGCAGATGGGTGGGGTTCAGCTGAGACATCCCACATTAGTCCAAAATCAAATGTGCTTTCAAAGGAAAACTCCCTTTTTTACTGAGCCCACTGTGATTATACTATAGATTTTCAGTTGGATTTGATCCCAGGCCTTACTTGCTGAGGCATCTGCAGCAAACATTTCTGCTGCTTGCTGACATGTTAGCACTGTGGAGAATTGCCAAATCATACACTCCCACGCTTATGCTTAGGTCTTTGTATTGCAAACTAACTTCCCCTTTTAAATGCTATATAAATGGAAAGCTCTGATGCTGACAGAGCTCTGAACAGAGGGGTCTGCAGAGGTTGGAAAAAAACAATTTAGAAAGTCACTCAGAGATATGGTTTTGGATCAGGAAGACTAGCATTAGTGGCTCTTGAATCAAGAGGCTACATGGGGCACAAAAGTGGAAGAGGCACTCAGATAAAGTTAGCAAGCTTTTCCATACTTATGGAATACTTTGTTTTCAAAGTACTCTAAAGACATGAGCTAATCTTCACAATGCCACTGCGAGACGGATCCCCATTGTATAGATGGGCAACCCGAGACCCTGGGAGATTAAGTGATTTATCCAAAGCCACACAGTGACTCAATAGCAAAGTTAGGATTATAAAACAGTTCTCGGATCCTACTGTGCTACACCACACCGCATCTTCAGACACTTATTTTCATTCTATTAAACATAGTCAGAAAAAGTAGTGGAGAAAAAAATCTTCAGAATGGATAGCTTTTCCAGATCAATATTCACATTAGGGAGAGGCAGGCAGTTGCATGTATATATGCACAAGCACAGAGACACAACCCAACACCCACTATATTAAAATGTTTTGGAACTGAATAACATTTTACGTTTCTCTACTGTCTTTCATCCGAAAACCCAAAGTGTCATGTATACCTGCGGTATCACTGAAGTACAGAGACCTCGGGGAGGGGGGACAGGGATTGGCAATTAACTGGAACCCCATACCCTGAACACCAGAGGGGAAAGTGGATATTTTATTCAAAGACGCTGGGACAAATATCCTCCATTTACAAAAAGTGCAATTGTGCCAAAGGATCTTTAAGATACAAAGAAGGTCCAGTTGGTTCTTCCTGAGCATTAAAGTCTCATTAGGAAAGTGCATGGTGCTCAATTCATATGCCTTAGCATGGCTGGGATTTGAACAGAGGGTTCCAGGGACTGTAGATTTAAACCTAGTGTTTAATCCACCAACTGTCTGTCTACATTTCACTTAGGGCTTGGCTACACTTGTGAGTTACAGCGCAATAAAGAAGCCCCAGGTGCCCTAGCTCACTCCCCGTCCACCCTGGCAAGGCACGTAGAGCGCTCTGACGCCGCGGCAACAGCGCTGCTGGTACTCCACCTCGGCGAGTGGAATAACGTTTGCTGCGCCCCCGCTGGAGCGCCACAGTGCCAGAGTGAATGAGGTGTTGAGTTACTTCGCTGTGATCAGCCTCCGGAAACGTCCCATAATCCCCTTAAGTCAAGTGGCCACTCTTGTCATTGTTTTGAATCACTGTAGGAATGCGGAGATGCTGTTTGAAAGCTCCACTTCTGACAGCCGGGAATGCTGTGTGTGTGAGAGAGAGAGGCGGGGGAGAGGGGGAGGTCTGCTGCTGTCTGAACTTACAAGACAGCATGCTGACATGCTCTCAGCCCCCCAAAACCCCACTTCCCCCCCCCACACACATACATACAACACACTCTCTGTCACACTCCACCCCACTCCCCCCATTTGAAAAGCACGTTTCAGTCACTTGCTTGCTGGGATAGCTGCCCATAATGCACCACTCCCAATGCCGCTGCAAGTTCCGCAAATGTGGCCACACCAGTGTGCAAGCAGCTGTCAGTGTGAACAGATTACAGCGCTTTCCCTACTGCACTCCCTGAAGGTGGGTTTAATTCACAGCGCTCTACATCTGCAAGTGTAGCCATGCCCTTAGTTGCCTGCAGCTGGCCTGTGCCAGCTGACATGCTCACGGGGCTTGGGTTGTACAGATGTTTAAGCATGGTGTAGACATTCAGGCTTGGGCTGCAGCCCAAACTCTGGGATCCTCCCACCACACAGTGTCCTGGAACCTGGGCCCAAACATCTATACCTCAGTCAAACAGGCCCTTAGCCCATTTCCTGTGAGCCTGAGATGGCTGGCATGGGCCAGCTGTGAGTGTCTAATTGCAATGTAGACATACCCCAAGAAACTCCAGCAGCTAAAAATGTTATGAGGCATTTTACTCTGTGGTAAAGTCTGAGTTTCTCATTCAGTACTTAATGTGTCCTAAGTCTAGTTGACATCTCTGGAAATTCGTGAGGACTGAGTAAAAGCTGAATACAGACTTCAGGAGTTAGCCGCTAATTGTATAATGGTCTCATGAATTATTCACTTTACATTCATTATATTTTTGTTATGATAAATTCATTGACAAATGTTTCTTCCATGCTATATATCCAGGGTTGATATTATTGTTATGGAGGACCTTACTAAGACCGGAAGTATTTTCCAATGGTTGGGGTAATAGGCTTACATTTGGGAAACCAAGACTCAATTACCTGCTATAACACAGACTTCCTATGTGATGCTGGGCAAATCACTTAGCTCACTGTGTCTCAAGTTCCCCATCTGTAAAATGGGGGTAATATCACTTTCTTACCTTATCAGCGTGTGGCAAGGATACGTACATTAAAGATTATAAAATGCTGTGAGATATACTGACTAAAATGTACGATATATGAGTTAGATATTACTATTCCATTTTTTACTTAGTCTTTATTCAAACAAAACTCCCGTGGAAAATAGAAATTTGCCTGAGTAAGAGATAAATGAAAATTGAGTAAGGACTCTAGAGCTGGGAAAAGCCTGTGAATTTACTCTGATGTTATTTGTAAACCATTTCATTCACTTTCCAGTGACAGTTGTGCAGGTAGATTTTTGTTTTCAGAAAACATCTGTAAAGAAAGCAAAAGCATTGCATATATATCTTCACATAAATGTCTGAGCTGGAAATCTTAGTGTGGCCACCTTAAAACCTCTGTTCAGGTTTGTGTGTCATCCAATTAGGAAGCAGGAAAAAAACAACTTAAGTGACCAATCATGTAGCAAGTATGGCAAAATATCAATAAGTGACCACGCTCAACAGAATCCATGATGAGTAGTATATAACCAATTCATAGATTAGGTTGAAATGGATTCACGTAATACAGTTGAGGCTCATCTGAAACTCACTGAAGTACATAGGAATATTTAGGCTTTGGATCAAGTTCTTGTTAAACAATTTTGAATTAGGAACACATTAGTCAAAATTGAAGTCTGTTCACTAATTTAATGAGAAAAAATGTTTGCAGAAAATACTTTGACCGGTGTTATTAAAGACCTCAGGGTTTGGCTCATTATTATTTGTATAGCGTCGGCATTGTGTTAGATGTTTCATGTGATTTGGCCTTTGGAGTGTCTTGTTAATTCAGAATGCCTTTTAAATGAAAACCATTGTGTTTCTTTTGGTATCTCGTCTGGTCTTTTTTTTTTTTTTTTTCTTCCCCAAAGACCTTTTGCTACAGCTTAGCATGCGGTGGTATTTCTTTCACGAATGTAGGCTGATTTTAAAAGCTCTTAACCCTTGACATTTTATTTTCATCTCTCATTTTCAGTATAAACAACAACATATCTGCTATTTAGATGACTGTCACTTATAGTAATTATGCCATTATCTTTTAGTTTATCAGGCTTTTGCAAGATTTTCATTATAGCACTAGTGAAGCAGGTGACCCAGTCAGGATAAAATAACAAATGACCCAAACCTTGGCCAGAAATTCTTATGAAGATGGCATTATTTTGTTTTTTAAAAAGAAAAGGTATCTCTTTTTTTCTACCCATAACCAGAACCATAAGTATCAAAATATTGTGGTGAAGACTATTGATAATAGGATGAAATACTGGCTCTGTTGAAGTCAATGTCAAAACTCCCATTGACTTAAAAAAAGCCAGGATTTCAACATAATCTTTATTGGGAGTATATATAACTACAAAATACTGGATGAGGTAGCAATGGTTACATTTCTCTTTTCTCTGTACTGGACATTTCTGTTATTGTCTGCTGGAGTAGCTAGCTCACGTTATATGAGTCAGAGTTGATGCAGTATGTTACAGAGAAGCACACATTGTACTCTCTAATGGAGTCTTTACAATATTTATTTCTTTTGTTACTTCCTTTAATCTAAAATAAATCATTCAGATTGAAAGCATATGTTTGCTTTTCTTTATATCCGCAAAAGAGGCACAGCACAAATTGCGTAAATACAGGCTTCCCTTCCATAACCTGACCGTGTGCTTCATCTTCGACCGCTAGAGGGTACTTCCCACTCTGTGATATATTTAGTCTTCAGCTGGTATAATGAGGATCTAGGAATCATGCGACTAATGCATCATTTAAATATTATTGTTACACTATTGGTTTATGGAGGTGCACACAGTGTGCTAAGGCACTGTGAAAATTCAAACATGGTAAGACCATGCCCTGACGAACTTGCGCTATTTAATAGCGAATCATAATTTATGTAGCTGTGTTAATACTTAGTTTGCTTGGGCACTATTTTTTTGTCTCCACAGTTTATTAAAACTCCAAGATTAGAAAAAAATGACTTTAAAATATGTCAGTTTTGCCTACCACATTGTTGTCTCTCCATACACCTAGACTCATGCACCACCCCTCCTACCACCTCCATACACAAATCTAAACACAGTCTTTAAACTAAGTAAATGAATCCTATAGCACGTAACCACAGTGGCAGCCTTACCAACTCATTTGGTTCAGCATGAATAACAGACTAGAAGCTGAATCTCTCTTTAAAATTAACATTAATAAGGACATAATCTCTGCGATGACTTTCTTACTATAAGCTTATGTTCAATGGGCCTGATTCTCTTAAAATTGGTTTTATAACAGCATTAACAGAGTTTGAGTTCACCGACTTTGTGATAAATCAAGATCATGAAGCTCTGCAGACCAAATGTGCTAATCTGCTCTGGAATGTTGCCTCCTCCCATTTCAAACATCTGTATTTGTATTTAAGGTATAATAGTAATAACAAACTAGGGCAACTTTTGCTTTGAAGGCTCACTGAGGATATTTTAAAGCCTCATCATTCTAGAGGCCTCATTTTTCATCGTAACATTCAGGTATCAATCAATTCTACAAAGGTATACTATGTACTTAGGTGTCAGAGATTTTCATCTCAGGCCTGGTCTACACTAGGAGGTTATGTCGAATTTAGCAGCATTAACTCGAATTAACCCTGCACCCGTCCACACAACGAAGCTATTTATTTTGACATAGAGGTCTCTTTAAATAGATTTCTGTACTCCTCCCCAACGAGGGGAGTAGCGCTAAATTCGACATGGCCATGTCGAATTAGGGTAGGTGTGGATGGAATTCGATGCTAATATCACCGGGAGCTATCCCACAGTCCACCACTCTGTTGATGCTCTGGACAGCAGTCCGAGCTCGGATGCTCTGACCAGCCACCAGCCACACAGGAAAAGCCCCAGGAAAATTTGAATTCCTTTTCCTGTCAGGCCAGTTTGAATCTCATTTCCTGTTTGGACATCGTGGTGAGCTCAGGAGCACTGGCAACGATGCAGAGCTCTCCAGCAGAGGTGAACATGCAATCGCAGAATAGAAAGAGGGCCCCAGCATGGACTGATCAGGAAGTCTTGGATCTGATCGCTGTGTGGGGTAATGAGTCCGTGCTTTCGGAGCTGCGATCGAAAAAACGGAATGCGAAGATCTACGAAAAGATCTCCAAAGCCATGATGGAGAGAGGATACAGCTGGGTTGCAACGCAGTGCCGTGTGAAAATCAAGGAGCTGAGACAAGGGTAGCAGAAGACCAAAGAGTCAAACAGACGCTCCAGATCCCAGCCCCAGACATGCCGTTTCTACGAGGCACTGCATTCCATTCTAGGTGCAGCCGCCACCACTACCCCACCACTGTCCGTGGACTCTGACGATGGGGTATTGTCGACGGCCGCTTCCTCAGAGCTGTTCGCGGACGGGGAAGATGAGGAAGGAGATGAGGAGGAGGAGGCAGTCGCCAGCGCTTTCAACGCTGATTTCCCCGACAGCCAGGATCTCTTCATCACCCTCACGGAGATCCCCTACCAACCCTCCCAAGGCTGTAACCCGGACCGTGAATCAGGGGAAGGATCAGTAGGTAAGTGTTTTAAACATTTATTTTGAACAGAATATGAATGGTATCTTAACAATGGGTTTTTCATGATTAGTTTGCCCTAGGTGCTTCAGTTTTTAGTCCTTGCCAGTGCAGCTACTGGAAAATTCTGTCAACATGTCTGGTTTTTCATGATTAGTTTGCCCTAGGCGCTTTAGTTTTTAGTCCTTGCCTGTGCAGCTACTGGAAAATTCTGTCAACGTGTCTGGGGATAGAGCAGAAATCCTCCTGGGACATCTCCAGGAAGCTCTCCTGGAGGTATTGTGAAAGCCTTTGCATGAGGTTCCTGGGGAGAGTGGCCTTATTGCATCCTCCATGGTAGGAAACTATTCCGCGCCAGGCTAGCAGCAAGTACTCTGGGATCATTGCCTCGCAAAGCATGGCGGCATACGGCCCTGGTGTTTGCTGGCATTCACACAGCATGCGCTCTTTCTCCGAAATCCTCATCAGAGTGATATCACTCATGGTGACCTGCTTTGAATTAGGGGAATGTTAGTATTGGGACTGATTGCCTGTTCCTTTACATAACTGTAACCGGCGGTTTACAGCCACGCGGTGGAGGCGGGACAGGGGTAGCATGCAGGGATCTTTTCCGGAGACAGCCGCGAGGGGGGGGGGGGGGGGGACGGGGCAGAGTTCATGCTGGCCGGATTGCCGGCAGCAGGAACTGCCCAACGCTAGGAGCATTGCTTGGAACATGAAAGGAGGGCACTGCTATAAATTAAGCTTTAAGCAGCCAAAAGTCTACGGCTTACCATGTCCGCCTGCTAGCCGAATTTCGTTGTCCAGCCCCGCTTGTGTGATCTGTACATCAAGACCCCAGGCACTCAATGGGAAGGCCGAAAATTCGACCTTGTACTGAGTGTGCATGTGATAGGTAATGTGCATGGTCTTGTTCACAGAGAAAGACTGTATTCATTGTTTGCAAAACTGTATCTTTGTAAGGAATTCACTCCCTTTTTCCAATCCCACAGCTGCGAGTATCTCCCAAGCTACCCCGGCATCCCCCTCCCAGAAGCTGGCGCAGCTCAGGTGACGAAAGAGAAGGACACGGGACGAGATGTTCTCAGAACTTGTGGGCTGCTCCTGAGCTGAGGCGGCACAGCAGACCCAGTGGAGGGAGAACATGTCGCAATACCAGCGATCACACAGCGAACGGGAGGACAGGTGGCAGCAGGAAGACCAGCAGGCGACTCAAACGCTGCTTGGACTAATGAGGGAGCAAATGGATATGCTCCAGCGCCTTGTAGATGTTCTGTAGGAATGGAGGCAGGAGGACAGAGCTCCACTGCATTCTATCTCTAACTGCCCTCCCCCGCCACAAAGTCCCATCCCCCTCTCACCCAAAGTCCCAAGAAGGAGGGGCGGCAGGGGCCGTGAAAACAGTCACTTCATCCCTGCAGACTGCTCATTCCCAAAGATTTGATAAGTCCTTTCCTTCACTCCAGAATCACCTCACCCAAGCCCCCGTCCCAGTTTCATCCCCTAATTGTGTAGTTGTTAATAAAAGATATGTTTCTGTTAATTACTGTTTCCGTCACGTTCTTTTAGAGGAGAGTGTGTTTGAAGGGGGGGGGGAAGGGATTGGTAATTGGAGAGGACAGTCACCTTTACCAGGGTACAGACATGGGGGCAGGTTCAGCAGAAGGTCACACACACATTGCAGTCACTAGGCACCCTGGTCAGTCTGGGAGGTGGTTTTCATGTTCTGTGTGGGAGGGCTATGTGAGTTTGTGGTGGGGGAGGGCGGTTACAGATCTTATGCAGCGGTCCTTAGCTGGATGACAGAGCCACGCAGCAGGGGATCTGTAACTGCCCTCCCCCGCCACAAAGTCACATAGCCCCCACACACAGAGTCCCGAAAAGGAGGGGTGGCAGGCTCCGTTGAAACAACCAGTCCACCACTGCGGACCGCTCGAGGAGCAGGAGCCTGTCATTCCTCGAGTTTAGAAGCGTCCTTTCCATCACTACACCCACTCCCCACCACAGTCTGCTTCCCAGTTTCAACACTTTACCACAAAATCCTTAATAAATAAAACGATGTTAATGAACAAAGTTTCATTTATTTTATTTTTAAAGGTGTGTTGGAAGGGGGGGAAGGGGGTTGGTAACTGGAGAGGATAGTCAACATTCATAGATTCATAGATTCTAGGACTGGAAGGGACCTCGAGAGGTCATCGAGTCCAGTCCCCTGCCCGCATGGCAGGACCAAATACTGTCTAGACCATCCCTGATGGACATTTATCTAACCTACTCTTAAATATCTCCAGAGATGGAGATTCCACAACTTCCCTAGGCAATTTATTCCAGTGTTTAACCACTCTGACAGTTAGGAACTTTTTCCTAATGTCCAACCTAGACCTCCCTTGCTGCAGTTTAAACCCATTGCTTCTGGTTCTATCCTTAGAGGCTAAGGTGAACAAGTTTTCTCCCTCCTCCTTATGACACCCTTTTAAATACCTGAAAACTGCTATCATGTCACCTCTCAGTCTTCTCTTTTCCAAACTAAACAAACCCAATTCTTTCAGCCTTCCTTCATAGGTCATGTTCTCAAGACTTTTAATCATTCTTGTTGCTCTTCTCTGGACCCGCTCCAATTTCTCCACATCTTTTTTAAAATGCGGTGCCCAGAACTGGACACAATACTCCAGCAGAGGCCTAACCAGAGCAGAGTAGAGCGGAAGAATGACTTCTCGTGTCTTGCTCACAACACACCTGTTAATACATCCCAGAATCATGTTTGCTTTTTTTGCAACAGCATCACACTGTTGACTCATATTTAGCTTGTGGTCCACTATAACCCCTAGATCCCTTTCTGCCGTACTCCTTCCTAGACAGTCTCTTCCCATTCTATATGTGTGAAACTGATTTTTCCTTCCTAGGTGGAGCACTTTGCATTTGTCTTTGTTAAACTTCATCCTGTTTACCTCAGCCCATTTCTCCAATTTGTCCAGATCATTTTGAATTATGACCCTGTCCTCCAAAGCAGTTGCAATCCCTCCCAGTTTGGTATCATCCGCAAACTTAATAAGCGTACTTTCTATGCCAATATCTAAGTTGTTGATGAAGATATTGAACAGCGCCGGTCCCAAAACAGACCCCTCCGGAACCCCACTCGTTATGCCTTTCCAGCAGGATTGGGAATCATTAATAACAACTCTCTGAGTAGGGTTATCCAGCCAGTTATGCACCCACCTTATAGTAGCCCCATCTAAATTGTATTTGCCTAGTTTATCGATAAGAATATAATGTGAGACCGTATCAAATGACTTACTAAAGTCTAGGTATACCACATCCACAGCTTCACCCTTATCCACAAGGCTCGTTATCCTATCAAAGAAAGCTATCAGATTGGTTTGACAATCTATTTGACAGATATTAACTGGGTAAAGAAACGGGGGCAGGTTCAGCTTCTGTTTAAACAAACTCAATAGTCACAGAAAGAAGAACAGGAGTACTTGTGGCACCTTAGAGACTAACAAATTTATTAGAGCATAAGCTTTCGTGGACTACAGCCCACTTCTTCGGATGCATATAGAATGGAACATATAATGAGGAGATATATATACACACATACAGAGAGCATAAACAGGTGGGAGTTGTCTTACCAACTCTGAGAGGCCAATTAATTAAGAGAAAAAAAAAAAATTTTGAAGTGATAATCAAGCTAGCCGAGTACAGACAGTGTGATAAGAAGTGTGAGAGTACTTACAAGGGGAGATAGAGTCAACGTTTGTAATGGCTCAGCCATTCCCAGTCCTTATTCAAACCGGAGTTGATTGTGTCTAGTTTGCATATCAATTCTAGCTCTGCAGTCTCTCTTTGGAGTCTGTTTTTGAAGTTTTTCTGTTGTAATATAGCCACCCGCAGGTCTGTCACTGAATGACCAGACAGGTTAAAGTGTTCTCCCACTGGTTTTTGAGTATTTTGATTCCTGATGTCAGATTTGTGTCCATTCTTTTGCGTAGAGACTGTCCGGTTTGGCCAATGTACATGGCAGAGGGGCATTGCTGGCACATGATGGCATATATCACATTGGTAGATGTGCAGGTGAACGAGCCCCTGATGGTATGGCTGATGTGATTAGGTCCTATGATGATGTCACTTGAATAGATATGTGGACAGAGTTGGCATCGGGGTTTGTTACAAGGATAGGTTCCTGGGTTAGTGGTTTTGTTCAGTGATGTGTGGTTGCTGGTGAGTATTTGCTTTAGGTTGGGGGGTTGTCTGTAAGCGAGGACAGGTCTGTCTACCAAGATAGTCACAGGTTACCCTGCTCACTCTGGAACCTAGCTTTCAAAGCTTCCCGGATGCACAGCGCGCTAATCGCCTGGCTGTCTGGCTGGGCATAATCAGCAGCCAGGCGATTTGCCTCAACCTCCCACCCCGCCATAAATGTCTCTCCCTTGCTCTCACAGAGATTGTGGAGCACACAGCAAGCTGCAATAACAATGGAGATATTGGTTTCGCTGAGATCAGAGCGAGTCAGTAAGCATCTCCATCTCCCCTTCAGACGTCCAAAAGCACACTCCACCACCATTCTGCACTTGCTCAGCCGGTAGCTGAAGAGTTCTTTTTCACTGCCCAGGGTGCCTGTATAGGGCTTCATGAGCCAGGGCATTAGCGGGTAGGCTGTGTCCCCGAGGATCACTATAGGCATCTCCACATCCCCAACAGTTATTTTGTGGTCTGGGAAGTAAATACCTTCCTGCAGCCGTCTAAACAGACCAGAGTTCCTGAAAACGCGAGCATCATGAACCTTGCCCGGCCATCTGACTTTGGTGTTGGTAAAACGTCCCCTATGGTCCACCAGTGCTTGCAGCACCATTGAAAAGTAGCCCTTTCAGTTAATGTACTGGCTGGCCTGGTGGTCCGGTCCCAGGATAGGGATGTGAGTTCCATCTATAGCCCCACCGCAGTTTGGGAATCCCATCGCTGCGAAGCCATCTATGATCACCTGCATGTTTCCCAGGGTCACTACCTTTGAGAGCAGTAGCTCAACAATTGCGTTGGCTACTTGCATCACAGCAACCCCCACGGTAGATTTGCCCACTCCAAATTGGTTCGCGACTGACCGGTAGCTGTCTGTCATTGCAAGCTTCCAGAGGGCTATGGCCACTCGCTTCTGGACAGTCAGGGCTGCTCACATCTGGGTGTCCTTGCGCTTCAGGGCAGGGGACAGCAACTCACAAAGTTCCAAGAAAGTTCCCTTACGCATCCAAAAATTTTGCAGCCACTGTGATTCATACCAGACCTGCAGCACTATGCAGTCCCACCAGTCCGTGCTTGTTTCCCGGGCCCAGAATCTCCGTTCCACAGCATCAACATGACTCATTGCCACCATGACGTCCACGGTGCGGGGTCCCGGGCTTTGTGAGAGGTCTGTGCCCCCTCAGACTTAATGTCCTCACCGCGCTGCCGTAGCCTCCTCGCCCGATTTCTCACCATCTGCCTCTGAAAAAGGTGGATGATAAGGTGCGAGGTGTTGACAACGGCCATAACTGCAGCGATGATCGCAGCAGGCTCCATGCTCGCAGTGCTGTGGCATCCACGCTGTCACTCACCAGAAAAATGCGCGAACTGATTGCCCGCCGGCGCTTTCACGGAGGGAGGGCGGGAGTGAGGGTTGACTGACGACAGTTACCCCAAACCACCCTCGACACATTTTTTTCCCCAGCAGGCATTGGGGGCTCGACCCAGAATTCCAGTGGGCAGCGGGGACTGCGGGAACTGTGGGATAACTGCCCACAGTGCACCGCTTCCAATGTCGACGCTTGCCCCGTTAGTGTGGACTCACAAAGTCGAATTACTGTCCTTAGTGTGAATACACACTTTCGACTTTGTAATATCGATTCCACAAATTCGCTTTAAAATCGAACTACTCTCGTACTGTAGACATACCCTCAGCCTTCTCAACTCATTGAATTAAACCAACAAAACCAACTTTTTTCCCCCCTTGCAGGGCTAAAATCCCTAATCTTAAAAACTGGAAGCCTGAGTACATGTGAGCTGAGATTTACTGCCCAGTACAAGCCTAGTGCTTTTAAAACTCAGAGCAAGTCAAGCTGTGCATTTTCTTGTTTATAAAAGGTAACAAAGATAATTGTGTATAGACAAACTACACTTGCATAATGATAATGTAAATAAAGGCATGTCCACACAGCCCATGGCAATAGGGTTCCCAGCCCGAGTTGACAGACTCAGACTAGCAGGGCTTATTCTAGTGCTCTAAAAATAGCTGTGTAGACATTTCTTTAAGTTGCACCTTGGTCTGGAGCTCAGGCTCTGAAGCTCAAGGAGTGGGATGGGCTTCAGAGACCAAGGCACAACTTCAGAGAGCTTTTTACTCATCTATTTTTTGGTGTGCTAGTGTGAGCCCCGCTAGCCCAAGTCTGTCAACCCAGGCTGGGCTGCTTGCTGCTATGAGCTGCGTAGACTTATGATCCCCTATATATACTTGTGAACTGAGATCCATTTGTACCGATTGTATGTGACATTGGGCGGTGCTTCCTTGCAATGCATTAAAAGAAATGTCTTACAATGTTTAGAGAAGTTAAAGTGCTTTTCATATTCTTGCTCTTAACAGAACAAATGCAACTTGCTGTGCATATTACTTAATGGAACTTGCATCTAATTGCTTTCTTCAATAGGCTCTTTTCAATAATGAAATTTGGACACAATCATTAACAGTTACATTACCAAAACTGACAGAAGCATTGCATTGTTCATAATGTATATGTGTATATATGCACAGACACATATAATATCACATGTAAAAAGCTATGTTAAAAGAATATTATTAAGATTGCAAAGTATTAAAAAGTTAGAAAATGCCTCATTTAAGTTTGTCTGTGCATTTTTAATTTGCCCCCCCTTGTGCATATGCATTAATCAGTCTTCAGTGACATCATTATGATGGGATCCCCAGGGTGCAGCCTGGGACTGTGGGACCGCTGTACCCCCTTAACTCTCTCCAGCCTGGACTGCAGCTGCTGTCACAAAACTCTTTCCCATGCGCCCTCCAGACACCGCCAACACACTCTTATCAACCTTCTGGCTCCAGGCTGTACCTGCAGCATTCCACTCCTGCCCCATAACAGTCCAGTTCTGAGGATTCCCAGTACCCACTGCACTCAACATCCATCCCTCTGCAGTTTAGCCCTGCTGAAATACAGTACCTGCTGCACTGTACTCCAAAGGAGAAGGTTTAACCGTCCCGGGACCCTACCTCCTCCTGGGACCCTCCCTTCTCCTATCCCCCTCAGTGCTGATGTGTTTTTTGGTTTGTCTCTCTCCTCCAGCTGTTGTTTTTTTAATAAAATAATTGTTTTTTTGTTTGAAATCAATCTTTATCTATTAATTGAAAGCAAACAGAGCCCTGCAAAGCAACAGGCAATTTTCTTAAACCTTCATAGTGCATCATCTGCACCAACCACAGTCACCTTCTAGCATTACAACTGCACTCCCGAGGCTTGCAACAAATATTAGTGACTTTCAGCTTTAAATTGCTGCCTCAAGGCATCCCTGAGCCTTATGGCCCCGTGCTGTGCCCCTCTACTAGCCCTGGTCTCTGGCTGTTCAAACTCAGCCTCCAGGCACTGGCCTCAGCGGTCCAGCCCTGAGTGAAGCTTTCACCCTTCCCTTCACAAATATTAGGGAGCATACAGCACGATGCTATAAGCATAGGAATATTGTAATCAGCCAGGTCCAGCTTCCCATAGAGGCAGCACCTGTGGGCCTTTAAATGGCCAAAAGCACACTCAACAGTCATTCTGCACTTGCTGTTGTTGTTGCACTGCTCCTTCCTGCTGTCAAGATGCCCAGTGTACAGCTTCATAAACCACGGCATTAAGGGGTAGCCAGGGTCTCCCAGGATCACAATAGGCATTCGACTTCTTCTACGGTGATCTTCTGGTCTGGGAAAAACAACAAGGAGTCCGGCGGCACCTTAAAGACTAACAGATTTATTAGGGCATAAGCTTTCGTGGGTAAAAAACCCACTTCTTCAGATTCATGGAATGAAAATTACAGATACAGGCATAAATATACTGACACATGAAGAGAAAAGAGTTACCTCACAAGTGGAGAACCAGTGTTTACAAGGCCAATTTGATCAGGGTGGATGTAGTCCACGCCCAATAATTGATGAGGAGGTATCAATTCCAGGAGAGGCAAAGCTACTTTTGTAGTGAGCCAGCCACTCCCACTCCCAGTGCCTATTCAAGCCGAAATTAATGGTGTTAAATTTGCAGATGAATTTTAGTTCTGCAGTTTCTCTTTGAAGTCTGTTTCTGAAGTTTTTTTGTTCAAGTATGGCTACTTTTAAATCTGTTGTAGAATGTCCAGGAAGATTGAAGTGTTCTCCTACTGGTTTTTGTATGTTACCATTCCCGATGTCCAATTTGTGTCCATTTATTCTTTTACATAGAGAAGAAAATCCCTGTTTGCAGTTTCCTGAACAGGCCAGTGTTCTGAAAGATGAGTGAGTCATGCACCTTTCCAGACCAGCCTGCGCTAATATCCGTGAAGTGCCAACGGTGATCCACAAGTGCCTGGAGAACCATAGAGAAATACCCCTTGTGATTAATGTACTCATTGGCTATGTAGTCTGGCTCCAGAATTGGAATATGCATGCCATCTATCAACCCTCCGCAGTTAGGGAAGCCCATTTGTGTAAAGCCATCCACAATATCACGGTCTTTCGGCGCAGGGTGCGATTATTGGCCCTGCACACTTCTGTTGACACGAGTCCAATGGTTGACTTTCCCACTCTGAACTGGTTAGCAACCAATCGGTAGCAGTCTGAAGTAGCCAGCTTCCGTAGTGCAATCACCACAGGCGTCTCCAGTGACAGGGCATCTCTCATTCTTGTGTCCTTGTGCCGTAGGGCTGGGGCGAGCTCAACACACAGTCCCATGAATGTGGCTTTCCTCATCCAAAAGTTCTGCAGCCACTGCTTGTTATCCCAGACGTGCATCACAATGTGATCCCACCACTCAGTGCTTGTTTCTTAAGCTCAAAAGTGGGGTTCCACTGTGATCAGCACCTCCGTGAATGCCACAAGCAATCTCGTGTCATAGCTACTATGCGTGGCAAGATCAATGTCGAACTACTCTTGCCTTTGTAATTTAAGAAATAACTCCACTGCCACTCGTGAAGTGTTAGTGAGAGTAAGCAGCATACTGGTCAACAGTGCAGGATCCATTCCTGCAGACTGAAGAGGCAGAGTGCCCAGTACACAAACCGTTGAAAGATGGTACCAAATGCAGATGAAGCACAGGGATTGCTGGGATGTGAAGCAATGCATCACTGGGACAGGTTCCAGGATGCCCTACGACACCCTCTGCCTTCCCCCAACTCTTCTGTGGGATAGCTGCCCAGAGTGCACTGCTCTGAATACTGCTGCAAGTGCCGAAAGTGTGAACACACTATTGTGCAGGCAGCTGACAGTGTGAACACACAACAGCGGTTTCCCTTCAGCACTCTCTGAGCGGCGCTGTACCTGCTGTCGTTGTAACTCTGCCAGTGTAGACATACCCTGAGTCTCCAGGCAAGGTTGAGCAATTCCCCTGGTGCGGCCTCATGCAGATGTCATTGAATTGTAGTTCCCTTGCTGGACAATGGCTGTTGATGGGTTGTCTGACACCCTGCCTGGGCATTGGTTACTTTCCTTGCTATTGCCTCTGGGGAGCTAATATCTGTCTGATTCTCCAACTTACAGCATGTTTTAGTGACAACCATACTACACAATTATCATAACTTCATATGCATTAATGATATACATATATGGATAGAGAAATGACTTTCAGTAGAGCATAACCTTTCCCATGATACCTTAGAAGGCATGCTTTATATGTAAGATCATGATTATATAAAAAATGAGTAATATGAGGTTTACAGGATGCTCCCCGAAGGTATAGAATGTCACAATCATCACATAGTATTTTTTCTTCAGGACCCCTGCCTCACTTAAGGAGCAGCCATTCATTAGTTTGTTTTCTCTTCATTGTTCCATGTGTGGCCCTAGGCCCTGTTTACTGCAAGCAAACCCTCTCTGAAGACAGATTTATTAATTTTCTCATGGGCTCTTCCATAGTGCTAATCATTATAGTATTTGGGTGCTTCACAAATGTTTATGAATTTATTTTAACAACAGCTGTGTGAGATGACGGGTTATCATTGTCCAAGTTTTACAGATGGGAAATTGAAGTACAGAGAGATTAGGGTCAAAAGTGTCCACTAATTTTGGGTACCACATTTAAGACACCCAGGACCTGATATTACAGAGTACTTAGCATAATACAGCACTTTTTATGTCCAAGCCACTGCTCCCATTGACTTCAGTGGCAGCTGTCAGTGCTCACTCCTTCTGTAACTCAGACACCAAAAAGTGAGGAACACTTGTTGTGCCAGTATAACTATTTCAGTTAGAGGGCTTTTATTTGTTTATTTATTTTTACCAATATAGCCTCCTAATGTGGACACAGTTATGCTTTATACCTTATACCAGCATAGTTTATTCCCCTTCCCAAGGAAACTCAATCTTCTGAGTTTTTAATTACATTTTAAATCTTTCCAGAACTATTTGTCATATGAAATGTGGACTTTTTTCCACAACAGCAATCCTACCCTCTTTGTGAATTATAAGCAGTATATAGAAGCAGGATTATACCGCATGAAATGAATACCGTAGTGTCTAATCTTCTACAATGTGTAACCTTGACCAATGGAGTTTGAATAATAACACTACTGTAGAGGAAAAAATTCAATCTGTTTTGGGTGGAGACAAAAAAAATCACTTCTAATTTTAAAAGTAAACAGTTTTGATCCATTTAATGAGTTTAAAATGGGTTCTTTCCCCGTAAGTGATTGTAGCAAATATATGTTTATCACAGTTTGACAGCAATAATAAACTGAAAGTTATGAAAAGAAAAAGAGAGAAAAAAGAAGCAAACCTTTTTTTCCATCCAAAATGTGTGATTGGAGCCCATGTGAACTTCTAACAGCTTCCTTTCAGTGACAGACCTGATTAACGCAGGGAAAGGCAGGGGGAGGACGAGATGGTGGGTAGGAGGGGAGAATGTATCCTACCCCCTCATTCTCAAGAGGAGAGGGGGGTGCTTTGTCAAAAGAGCTTCCTTGCTGTCTGGAGGGCATATGAGTAAACAAGACAGCAGTCACACAATTCGTGGGAAAGAAAACACAAAATGTTTGAAAACCTGGCACTTGGCAGTGTGAGATCCATCCTCACTACCGGAGGTTCAGGACGCAGGGGTCGGGAAATTGGGAGCTCTGAGCCCCTCACATGTAAAGAGAGATCATGACTTGAGGAAAAAGGCAAATAAATTCAAAGCAGTCATTTAGGCTCTTCACTTCCTGAGTTGTCGTCATTTGTGTATGTGTGTGTGTGTGTACCAGAAAGTCTTTCACCCATAGAAAACTTGGCATGAAATGGAAAGGTCTTGGGCCAACTGCATAATTGTACTGTAACTCCAGCCCTTAAAAAAGGTCTTATGTAATTATTTTGGAAGGTGTTTTTACTACAGCATCATAATCTCCCATCTAAAAGAAGCCACTTCTCTGGCACTCAGGATTAATGTTGTCATGTAATACTCTGGTTTCAATACAGACAATATTTTACTCAGATTTCCTAGAAAACCTAAGTGGAGAATGTTTTGCTTTCGAAAACTAGACTGAGGTGCTTGGTATAATTTCATATATAAGCAAGCTAAGAAACAACATACACCAACATTTACAATGTGCTATACTTTGTGCCAAACCTTGCTGTCCTTACTCATGTAAAACACCCAGGCAAGATCAGGCCCGGTAGTTTCCTACTGAGGAAAGATTTAGAAATTTCCTAGAAAAAACAGTGGCCTTCTGAAGAGGTTTAAATATATGATTCCATTAATTTGCTCAGGCGAATAACGGTTAAATCGACTGTTGGAAAGGTAAAATTTATGGCAAATACTTGTACTTAATGGGTGAAATCCTGGCCCCATTGAAGTCAATAGCTAAACTCCCATTAGGTTCAATGGATCCAGAATTTCAACTAATATGGTCAAAGTCCTGAAGTTACTAGTTTCCCTTTACTTTCTCTTAACTAAACAAAACTCTTACTGACTTCAAAGGAGTCATATCCACTTTACAGTTGCTGTGAATTTGACCCCAGATGCCATATTAAGACCATGATATCTATTTCAGTGACTAATGAACTTGACAAATTGGTCTAAAATAAGCAAAATGAAATTCAATGAAGACAAGTGCAAAGAACTACATTTGGGAAGGAAAAATCAAATGCACAAATAAAACATGGAATAATTGGCTAGACAATAGTACTGCTGAAAAGGATCTGGGGTTATAGTGAATCATAAATTGAATATGAGCCAGCAATGTGATGCAATTTCAAAAACAGTTAATATCACTCTCGGGTGTCATAACAGGACTGTCATATGTAAAATATGGGAGGTAAGTTTCCCACTCTACTTGACACAAGTGAGTTCTCAGCTGAGGGATCGTGTCCAGTTTTGGGTGTCACATTTTAATAAAGATATGGACAAATTGGATGGAGTCCTGTGGAAAGCAACAAAAATGATAAAATGTTTAGAAATCCTGACTGATTCACAAAGCTTAAAAAAATTCGGATATATGTAGTCTTGAGAAAAGAAGACTCAGCGGGGACCTGATAACATGTTAAAGGTTTCTAATATGTTAAAGGCTGTTATAAAGAGCACAGTTCAATTGTTCTCCATGTGCACTGAAGATAGGAAAAAAAATAATTATCTGAATCTGCAGCAAGGAAGATTTAGGTTAGATCTTAGGAAAAAGCTTTCCAACTGTAAAGATAATTAAGAACTGACAGGCTTCCAAGGGAGGTTTTTGAATCCCTGTCACCAGAGGTTTTAAGAACAAGTTAGACAAACACCTGCCAGCGATGGTCTAGGTATACTTGATCCTGCTTCAGTATGGTGGGCTGGACTGGATGACTTATTGGGGTCCCTTCCAGCCCTGCATTGCTATGAATCAGTAGTGTGAGCTCTTCCTATAGTAAACTAATATGTTAGATTCATGGGGCACATACACACTGCAGCTGGGAGAATACTTCCCAGTGTAGGTAGACAGAGGTGCTATCTCTTGCTTGAGCCAGCATGCTAAAAATAGCAGTGTAGCAGTAGCTGGGGATAGCACAGGCTGGCCCCTGAGTCCAAACCCACCCAGACTCCCTGGCTGCACTGCTGTTTTTAGCACGCTAGCTTGAGCAGAGCTAGCATGTGTCTGTCTACCTGCACTGGGGAGACAGGAACCATACCCCTCACTGCTGTCTAACTTTACAACTTTCACTCTGTTGCATGGTAAATGACAAATACTTTTTCATTACATTGTTCAACTTCATTAGCCATGCATCTTGTCTGCAGATATGACTGTATGCACATTTATATATCTTATTGCATTCGTGGTTATGTACATACTCACCTGCTCTGCTCCAGGGATTTTTGGAGAGGGAGTGGGTTGGGTTTTTTTGTTGCTCGTTTTTTTTTTGTTTGTTTTTACATATATATGTCCACCACAGAAATAGTGTTAATTAAAATCTAGAGCACATTAAGACCACTTTCAAAAATGGGGTCTCGTTTTATTTTGGGGAGTTTAGTTTAAAGACAACCCAAGTTATCTCAGGTTGAGAACCCCAATATTGAGCCAAAATCAATGGTCATTTTAAAAATAGTTTTCATTAATTTAACAAACTGTCTGGCAGAGGGACCTACGGAAGTTAAGAAAATTGGTTAATCAAAGTAAGACACAAATTCAGTTAAAATTCATAATTTTCTTTTTATTCACAGTCTCCCTATATCTTAAAGAAACATCCCACAACATAGACCCTCAGATCAATGAGCTAGTGGACTTAGCCCAGTTCCTAAAGGGCAATTGCCCCCAATATAAAAACCATAATGACCATTACCACTAGTTGCACCTTTGCTTGCAACCTCAGCTGACATCATGGAGGATTGGCCATTAAGAATAAACTGTGCTCTCATCCCTAATAAAGATTAGGGGTGTTAACAAAATCACTCCCCTAAATGACATAGCTGTGTCAGCAAAAACCTTAGCATATATGCACTTATTCCAGAAAAAATTCCTTTTGCCAGTAGAGCTAATTTAGTTTTGGGAACTGATATAACCTACACCAACAAAAAACCTGTTTTTATGGTATAAGCTGCCTTTCCACAAGAAGCATTTGCCAGTATTATTATAACCATACTGGCAAACCCTTTCAACGCCAGGTCTACACTACAGATTTTTGTCCATACAGCTGTGTCAGAAGTGTGAAGAGGTGTGATCTCAGATGGTATAGCTGTGCTGGCAGAAGTCCCTATTGGAGACATAGCTATACTTCTAAAGCTGCATTTCATTCATAGGGGGTGGTTTCACTATACTGGTTTAAACGCAGCATTACCTATACAGCTGCATCCACCCTAAGAGCCTTTGCTGGAACCAGTATTCCTATCCTGATAAAGTGCTCCTAATGCAGATGTGGCCCAAGTGAATACAAGAACATTTTAAAGGTGCTTACATTGCCATTGCTATACTTATTCTGTGGCTAAACAGAAGACACTAGTCGCCATTATTTTCCATCCAGTTTATATTATCAGCACTAAATCCACTTAAAAATAGCACTCTAAGATGGTTATGAGTTGCCTACAATCCCGGGGATTGTAAGCACTTGACTTGCTTCATATCTCAAAGGAAATGACTATGCTCTGACACACAATCACACCCATCATGCCATATTGCTTACAGATGACATTTTTTTTTAATTTCTCAATATTATATGAAATGGAAGAGCACAGAGTGGAATGCAACAGTTTTATCCAACCACCCAAACATGCACAAAAATTTGGGTTAAAATCGTTAGTAAGTCTATTTCCAAATTATTGCATTAATGAGAAATACACCTAACAGAAATGTCCCATAAACTAACCCTTCAACAAAGACATCACCAGGTGAAAAAGAAGATTCTAATAAAGCTCCTAAATACAATGCCAGTGTTATCAAAAGTGGCATTACCTGTACAGTAATTAGTGTACTTAATTTATTCAATGCACTTTGAAGATTTGCACGTAGGACTAAAGTCTTTCTTACAATGGAACCCCAGAGGCAAAATGAAATAATAAGAGGCTAAAAAAATAATTGTTATGCATGGAAATGTTAAAAACTTCTCAGATAATAGGCATGACATGTTCTAGTAGGAGATTAGAGTTCAATGTTCTTATTGTTCTCTCCAGACAGCCCTAATTTGTTTCCAATTAGCAGAAAATGTATTGCAACTGACTTAACAGACCAAAGTGGTCACAGGAATATGGGCCCTGTGTGTGATCTTGCCACAGAAATCTGTTCTCTCTTGTGTTACCTTGTCATGAAAATTTGTCCCTTCTCAGTTGTCGGCCCTGTCTTTTTTTTCTATAGGATATCATTTGTGAGAACACATATTGACTCAAACATCCCCTCAACCACATTAGATGCCACTACAGAGAAGAGGATTTGTAGTTGCTCTAGTGGAAATAATAATGGAGTAATTGAAACCAATTATCATACTGTATTTAAGCCACTTGTAACGGGCTGCAAGGATCTTGCATGAGAATTACACAATGTTCAAAGATTAATGAACTTCTGTTCTCAATGTGTTTTTTTCCAGGCAGTTGTTAATGCCCCTAATCTTTAATACGAAAATGTTTTCTGCGCTGTTGTAGGAGCAGGTAATTGTTTCCTTACGAGTCTAATCTTTCTGAGGCCTTTGCAATGTGGTGTGAGCCACTGTGGGCACTGCGGAGAAAGGCAAAGCTGAAAAAGGGAAGAGCACAGTCTCAAAGATACAATAATGGACATTTGCTTTGATGTGACCCCTTGCCCCTCCTTCCACGCAAAAGTTGGAAATTCTTTTAATTCCTTCCCCCCTCCCCACTTTGCTAAGCTGTGTTTCAAAGGTCAGGAAACTGAAGAAATGCGGATGTTAACATCTCAAAAGGGAAACCGCTTCAAGAAATGAATGAAAAAATACCAAGTTCACACACAGAGAGTTCATTTAATTCCCCATGTGGGTGTGACACTCCCACTAGAAAAGTGTGTTAACCCTTTCTTTGCAAGAGAACACCTCTGCAGTCACATGGACATCATATGATTAGAATGGAATACAGATCTATTCAATTATTGATCGCAGGCATGATTCTAGTTCCAGTGGATAGTGACCCAAGTTACTGATGTCCAATGGTGACTTGTGTGAAATTAGTTGGTGAGTTCACAGTTGACAAGTGTCCATAAAACACAAAAACCCAACCATACTAGGCAATGCCAGTTGTTATGCTTGTAGGCAGTCTTAGGGAATTTAATGCTGGTGAAATATATCAGATTAACAGCATCATATACAGTTATATACATATATATCATATACATATATCATTTATATTGCTGCTAATCTGGCATATTTCACCAGCACTAAATTCACTGTTAAAAATAATGTATTTGTTTAGCACTTCAAAAATGCCAGGAAGTTACCAGGAGTTATGGGAATGTATCCATGTGACAGCACATTGGGTTGTAGAATAGCTGTGAAATTATTGTTTTGTTTATGTTGCTCTTCCAGGGCCAGTGCTTCCATTTAGGCAACCTAGGTGGTTGCCTAGGGCACCAGGATTTGGGGGGGAGGGGCAGCATTTTGCCGCCTTTGGCGGCAATTCAGCGGCTGGGGGTCCTTCCGCGCTCCAGGTCTTCGGCGGCAATTCTGCAGCGGGTCCTTCACTCACTCCGGGACCTGCCGCTGAAGTGCCCCGAAGACCGGGAGTGCAGAAGGACACCCTCCCCCCCCGCCGCAGAATTGCTGACGATGACTGGGAGCGCGGAAGGACCCCCACCTAGGGTGCCAAAAACCCTGGCGCCGCTCCTGTGCTCTTCATTTTCATTCCTTTTAATTCTCTCAAATTGTCTATAGAATTGGTATGTGATATCCCCTGGCTATGTCCCTTCCGCCAGTGCAACTGAGCAACTGATTCCCCATTTACTATATATATATAGTGTTACTGTTGGAAAGCTAAGGAGCTGTAGGTGGAATAATTGGAAAGGTAGGGGGTGTGAAAAGGGGAAGCAGCTGTGAATCTTTGGCGGAAGAAATGATAGAACAGATCTTTGAAGGACACTGCCGAGTTACTCTGTAAGCCACAGTATAAAAATCCACTTGGAGAGGCAGTGTGGTCCAGTGATAAGACAATGGACTGAGAGTTAGGAGACCTGAGATCTATTTCTGCCACTGATTTGATCTGGGACCTTGGGCAAGTCACTTTACCACTCTGTGCCTTAGTTTCCTTAACTGTAAAATAAGGAAAATAATATTTACCCTTCTTGGTAAAATACTATAAAATCTACCAGTAAAAATGGTATATATATATATATATATATATATATATATATATCATAATATGCTAATGTTATAATAATTATTATTTTTAGTTCTTGAGTACAATTGGCAACAATTTACATAGGGAAAAGACAAAGCCATTTTATATATGTCCTTATATCTCAAAGGGTTCTGGAGGACTCTACAAACTATTACAGCCACCTCAAGGGTAGAATCCACAGCAAATTAACAATACTCAGTAATACTTCATAATAGATTAGCATAGGAAGTAAAGAATAAAATATCCAAAGTGAGGCCCCAATTCATGTAAACATCCCTGTTCAGGACGGCACAAGGGCATTTTCTTAAGTGCTGTCCTCACTAGTTATGGACTTCAACACATGCTTAAATGCTTTCTTGAATTTGGGACTAAAAGTACAGGAGGAATATATGAAGTTGTCTCTTTTCCAAGATGAACAGTCCCCATCTTTTTAATCTCCCCTCATATGGAAATTGTTCAATATCCATAATCATTTTTATTGCCCTTTTCTGTACCTTTTCCAATTCTAAAATATCTTTTTTGAGATGGGGCGACCAGAACTGCATGCAGCATTCCATATGTGGGAGTACCAGGGGTTTATGTAGTGGCATTATTATATTTTCTGTCTCATTATCTATTCCTTTCTGAATGGTTCCTAACATTCTGTTAGCTCTTTTGACTGCTGCTGCATTCTGAGCAGATGTTTTCAGAGAACTCTCTATGATAACTCCAAGATTTCTTTCTTGAGTAGTAACAGCTAATGTATACCCTACCATTTTGCATGTATAGTTGGGATTATGTTTTCCGATGTGCATTACTTTGCACCCATCTATATTGAATTAATCTGCCATTTTGTTGCCCAGTCATCCAGTTTTGTGAGATCCCTATGTAAGTCTTTCCAGTGTGCTTTGGCCTTAACTATCTTGAGTAATTTTGCATTGTCTGCAAACTTTGCCACCTCATTGTTTATCTCCTTTTCCAGATAATTTATGAATATGTTGAACAGCACTGGTCCCAGTACAGATCCTTGGGGGATTTACCACTTTCCATTGTGTGGGACCTTGTCAAAGGGTTTCTGAAAGTCCTAGTACATTATATTCACTGGATTGTCCTTGTCCAGTTGTATATTAGAATTCTTTGAGGGGGTCAACAGATTGGTAAAGCATGATTTCCTTTTACAAAAGCCACGTTGACTTTTCCCCAACAAATTGTGTTCATCTATGTGTCTGTTAATTTTGTTCTTTACTATAGTTTCAATCAGTATGCCTGGCACTGAAATTAGGTTTACTAGCCTGTAACTGCCAGGAACACCTCTGGATCCTTTTTTTTTTTTTTTTAATTTCCATTACATTAGCTATCCTCCAGTCATCTGGTACAGAGGCGGATTTAAGTGATAGATTATATACCACAGTTAGTAGTTCTGCAATTTCATATCTGAGCTTATTCAGAACTCTTGGGTGAATTCCAAAACCTCCTCTTCTGATGCCTCAGCCTGGGATAGTTCCTCAGATATGTCACCTAAAAAGAATGTCTCAGGTATGGGAATCTCCCTCACATCCTCTGCAGTGAAGAACAATGCAAATAATTCACTTAGCTTCTCCGCAATGGCCTTGTCTTCCCTGAGTGCTCCTTTAGTACCTCAGTCATCCAGTGGCCCCTCTCATGACTTGGCAGGATTCCTGCTTTTGATGTACCTAAAAAATTGTGTCCGTTTTGCTCAGTGTTCTTCAGATTCTTTTTTGCCCCCCTAATTATACTTTAACACTTGACTTACCAGAGTTTATGCTTCTTTCTATTTTCCTAGGTAGGATTTGACTTCTAATTTTTAAAGGATGCCTTTTTGCCTCTAGTCACTTTTTTTACTCTGTTGTTTAGCCGTGGTGGCATATTTTGGTCCTTTTACTGTTTTGTTTTTGTTTGGTATACGTTTAGTTTGAGCCTCTATTACAATGTCTTTAAGCAGTTTACATGCAGCTTGCAGGCATTTCACTCTTGTGTCTGGTCCTTTTAATTTCCATTTCACTAGTTTTCTCGTTTTTGTGTAGTTCCTGTTCTAGAAGTTAAATGCTACTGAGGTGGGTTTCTTTGGATTTCACGTCCTACAAATTTAATTACACTGTGGTCATTATTCCTGAGTGGTTCAGCTACATTCACCTCTTGGACCACATCCAAGACTAAATCAAGAATTGCCTCTCCCCTAGTGGATTTCAGGACTAGCAGCTCCAAGAAGCAGTCAATACTGGTGTCCAGAATTTTTTTCTCTGCATCCTGCCCTGAGATAATATGCACCCAGTCAATGTGGAGATAGTTAAAATTCCCCAATATTACAGGTTTTTCTGTTTTTGTAGTCTCTTTAATGTTCTTTAGTTTTTCACGGTCACCATCCTGGTGAGGTCATCAGTAGTATATTTCTACTGCTATACTCTTATTATTCAAGCTTGGAATTTCTATCCATAGAGATTATATGATACTGTTGGATTCATTTAAGATTTTATTATATTTGATGCTGTGCTTTTTCATATATAGTGCCATTCCCCCACCAGCACGACCTACTCTGTCATTTATATATACTTTGTACCATGGTCTTACCATGTTCCATTAATTATCATTGTTCCACCAAGTTTCTGTGATGCCTATTAAATCAATAGCCTCCTTTAATAACAGGCACTCAAGTTCACCCATCTTAGCATTTAGATGTCTAGCATTTGTATACAAGCACTTATAAAAATTGTCAATACTTAGTTGTCTGCCTTCATAATGCGATGTAATTGAATGGGAATCTTTTTTCATTTGACCGTATCTCTTCAGTTCCTACCTGTACTTTATCAATTTGTATCCTCTCCTCTTTACTAGAATATAGAGTATCCCCTTTAATAATTCTTCCCCTAATGGATATGTCTGCCTGAATTGGTGCTCCTTTGCACCGGTCAGCTTTCTCCTGGCCTTTAGTTTAAAAATTCCTGAACTTGTTTTTATTTTACAGACCAGCAATCTAACTCCATTTTAATTTAGGTGAAGCCTATCCTTCCTGTATAGGCTCCTCCTTTCCCCAAAGATTCCCCAGTTTCTAATAAAACTAAATCCTTCCTCCCTTCACCATTGTTTCATCCAGACAATGAGATTCTGTAATTCTGCCTGACTAATTGCCCCTGCACATGGGACGGGAAGCATTTCAGAGAATGCTACCGTTGTGGTACTGGATTTAAATTTCTTACCTAGCATCTGAAATTTAGCCTCCAGGACCTCTCTCCTACTTCTCCCTATGTCACTGGTATCTACATGTACCTCAGCACTGCACAGAAGTCTCTCTAGATGTCTTGAGAAGTCCACAACCTTTGCACTTAGCAGGCAATTCACAATGTGGTTCTCCCTGTCCACCTGGGGACTAACTTCCAAAGTGGATTAAATAATTTGGAAAAAGGCACTTTTATTCCAGTAAAAGTGCAACCATACATGGAATTATTCTAGAATTCCATGTGTACAGAAGGCCTTAGATTTTGAACCCTGACAAGAACACAACCTGAAATAAAATGACCGGATTACTTAGCATATTGCAAGCAAAGAATAACACACTGCTTTTTTTTTTAATCCCCTGAAGCATATAAGTGATATCTATGTTATTCTTCAACTTGCCGTATTTCCAGCTATGGGGTATCTATTAATCAAGTGACAAACTCCAAAACGTACCCTTCATTATTTTACAGTTGGATAGAGGATTGAAATAAATTTAATTCCGCTTTATTTGTTAGAAACTGGGCTGTGAGCCGTCATGCTTAATGGGTGGAGCAGGAGCCAGGCTTAGTGGGCAGATCCAAACCATGGATCAGAGCCAGAATCAGGAACCAGTAGCTATGCCAAGGGTTAGAGATGGAATCATGAACCAGGGTCCGGGTGAGGAAGCTGGAACCAGGAGCAAGGTGGGGGAATGGGACTAGGAGCAGGCTGGAGCAACACAGAAGCAAGGCAAGGAGAAGCAAAAACAGGGAGGTTCACAGCTATGCAGTCGTGATCACATTGAGCAGCCAGAGAATTGCTGCTGTTGCACTTAAAAGCCAGACAGCTACCTTTCCTGACCAGTCAAGTAGTGCAGTCAGTCAAGTAGCCTGCTGCATGCCAGCTGTTCCTGTTGGGTTGCCAAGAGACTAACTCTGCTGCAGACCCTGATCCCTGACACTATCGTAATCTCTCTTCCTAACCGGCCCATGTGATCACCAGGTTTATTTTTCTTCATGTTGCAACTCCTATCATTGCAATGCACAATGCAGGCAATTCAGCTGATGTCAATGGCTAAGCAAATAAACAAAGCATCTGGCTTTGAATACTACTGTTAGAACCTATCCCTGATTTACAAATAAAGTTTCCTTAATTAAGTGGGTGGGGGGGGGACAAAACAAAACAAATATCTAGTTATCCCCTTATGAAGGGAAAACAATTCATTTTATGTTGTTGAACTCATTTGGATGGCTTTTAAAAAGGAGAAAAATTATGTTGTTTTTCAGCAAAGTTAAGGGCCCAGTTCTACTACTGTGTTCACATGTGTGGCTCCCATTTGAGTCAATAGGAGCCTGACATGTGCATCTGAATCCAGAATTTGGCCCTGAAGTGATTTGTGACTGATGGTGAATAGCAAATAAGTTCTCTAAGCATAGGTCAAGGATCTTTGCCGATATCTCCGACGTTTGACTGAGAGAATGCAAGGTCTTGCTACAACTTGTATCTCTGTAAACAATTCTGTCTTCCTGCTTTATATAAACAAGTTTCTCTTCAAAATGTAATAATGGTGATGGGAGAGGGAGATTTTTATTAAACAAAATAAGCTTAGTTCCTTAGACACTACCATCTGCTGTTATCAGCTCTAAAGGGGACATATCTTTAGCATGGCATGCAATCTAACACGGTGCATGGATCTAGTGGTAAAGTGAGACACATGGCTCTTTATACACCATACCAGGACTGTCAAATTGAAGGGGATGTGAGGATTAAGATTCTAGAACTTTTGGGAAGGAAACCTTTACATCTTGATAGTGCATTATCAACCTATTGTGGCACTATGTCAAATTGCTGCAACTCAGTATCTTCATGAAGTGAAGCTCTTGTTTTGTATCATCCTAAAGGTGTTCTCCTTCCAGGGCTGGGAAGTAGTCTGTAGAAAATTGTACATATAGAATAAGGAGTGCAATATTCAGCTATAATTACCACCAGTTGTGGATGAAAAGAGTGTTTTGTTCTTACTGGAACTCAGCATTATTGAAAGGAATCCACCCTGTAGGGCTGGAAAACATTTAAAGCACAGGTGGAATGTTCAGCATCCAGGACTCTATATATTGCCAATATTTTCAAAGCTCTGTGGCATACACTGATATTTCAATCCTGGGCATCCAGCAGGTAGAGGCTGCTAACTGTGAGAATATAGGAGCTTTGATAGAGGTGATGTGTTCGGTATGGAAACCTAGATATATTGGAGGGGTTTTGTGATGTGGGCAAATGGAAATTAACAACATAAAAACGACCGTACTGGGTCAGACCAAAGGTCCATCTAGCTCAGTATCCTGTCTACCGACAGTAGCCAATGCCAGGTGCCCCAGAGGAAGTGAACCTAACAGGTAATGATCAAGAGATCTCTCTCCTGCCATCCATCTCCACCCTCTGACAAACAGAGGCTAGGGACACAATTCCTTACCCACCCTGGCTAATAGCCATTAATGGATTTAACCTCCATGCATTTATCCAGTTCTCTCTTAAACGCTATTATAACCTCCTCAGGCAAGGAGTTCCATAAGTTGACTGTGTGCTGTGTGAAGAAGAACTTCCTTTTATTTGTTTTAAACCTGCTGCCCATTAATTTCATTTGGTGGCCCTTAGTTCTTGTATTATGGGGACAAGTAAATAACTTTTTCTTATTTACTTTCTCCACATCACTCATGATTTTATATACTTCTATCATATCCCCCCCTTAGTCTCCTCTTTTCCAAGCTGAAAAGTCCTAGCCTCTTTAATCTCTCCTCATATGGGACCCATTCCAAACCCCTAATCATTTTAGTTGCCCTTCTCTGAATCTTTTCTAATGCCAGTATATCTTTTTTGAGATGAGGAGACCACATCT
>NC_048301.1:35246213-35262389 GCF_013100865.1 Trachemys scripta elegans
CTTAGAGACTAACAAATTTATTAGAGCATAAGCTTTCGTGGACTACAGCCCACTTCTTCGGATGCATCCGAAGAAGTGGGCTGTAGTCCACGAAAGCTTATGCTCTAATAAATTTGTTAGTCTCTAAGGTGCCACAAGTACTCCTGTTCTTTTCACATTTGAGTTCTTTCAGAACTCTTGGGTGAATGCTATCTGGTCCCGGTGACTTGTTACTGTTAAGTTTATCAATTAATTCCAAAATCTCCTGTAGTGACATTTCAATCTGTGACAATTCCTCAGATTTGTCACCTACAAAAGCCGGCTCAGGTTTGGGAATCTCCCTATCATCCTCAGCCATGAAGACTAAAGCAAAGAATCCATTTAGTTTCTTCGCAATCACTTTATCGTCTTTAAGCCCTCCTTTTGTATCTCGATCATCCAGGGGCCCCACTTGTTGTTTAGCAGGCTTCCTGCTTCTGATGTACTTAAAAAACATCTTGTTATTACCTTTTGAGTTTTTGGCTAGCCGTTCTTCAAACTCCTCTTTGGCTTTTCTTATTACATTTTTACACTTAATTTGCCAGCGTTTATGCTCCTTTGTATTTGCCTCACTAGGATTTGACTTCCACTTTTTAAAAGATGCCTTTTTATCTCTCACTGCTTCTTTTACCTGGTTGTTAAGCCACGGTGGCTCTTTTTTAGCTCTTTTACTGTGTTTTTTTAATATGGGGTATACATTTAAGTTGGGCCTCTATTATAATGTCTTTGAAAAGCGTCCATGCAGCTTGCAGGGATTTCACTTTAGTCACTGTACCTTTTAATTTTGTTTAACTAACCCCCTCATTTTTGCATAGTTCCCCTTTCTGAAATTAAATGCCACAGTGTTGGGCTGTTGAAATATTCTTCCCACCACAGGGATGTTATTATATTATGGTCACTATTTCCAAGCGGTCCTGTTATAGTTATCTCTTGGACCAGCTCCTGCACTCCACTCAGGACTAAATTAAGATAGATAAGACCAACCAGCTGCCATACTGGCCAAATATGGGTTTTGAACCCACATCTCAGGGCTTTGTCCACTGAATAGTGCTATTTTAGTGAAATGCCACATCCATAGTAAGACAGTAGCTTGGCTTGGTACAGTGTGATATTCTTATGTTAAACTCTCAGACAAAAATTGCTAAATTGATGTTACCAGCTTCATACTGTATACATAGTTTCAGCTTGAATACAGATCATATGCAGTTGGAATATAATGCATACTATTGATCTTGGGTTTTTTCCCAGTCTGTATCTTAGCTTCTAGCCTTGATCTTAAAAGTTAAGATGGATGTTAGGTATTATTATCTAGCAGAAAGGATAAAAAATCAATTTTATCTCCCGGTACTTCATTCCCTCATCTTCTAGAGCCCAAGCACTGGGGCTGTAACAACCAACAGCATAAAATCATTTATAAGCTGGTGTTATGACAACTTTTGGCACAGGAATACATTACTATATGTTCCCTGATGCTCATGAAATCAACTTTCTGATTAAAGATACTAAAAGGGTATGGCAACCAATCAACTGTTTTTAATGGGCATAATAATTTCATAAAACATCACATTGCAGGAGGGTGGGAGCAGCATCCAGGCTGAGGGAACTGTGAGGTAAATATGTTTTCCGATAAGACCGACGGTGATAAGGGACGATGAGAAATAATGTATGTTCTTTGTCTTTTATTTACATTTTAAAGGTGACCTGTAGAGGCAAATACTGGTAATTCTAGTAACTTTAGCCTTAATTTCACTAAAGGGTATATAAAATAAGGAAGTTTAGTCTAGTTAAAACAACAGGGCTTTTGGGTTCCGTTTCCAGACAATTTGCTTTAAAGGCCCTGGGTCCAACAGTCCTGAACATCCACAATTCCAGTTAAAGTCAATAGGCACAGCGGAGTGCCAAGTGCCCCTGAAAATCAATCCCTTAGCTCTCCTGTGCTTCAGTTTCCAGCTTCTGTAAATGGGGACAGTAATAGCTATACCTACCTCACAGAGAGATGAGGGCAGGGAGCTCCACATGAGGCTTAATGATTGCAAAGTATTTAGAGATCTTCCAAGGAAAGGTGCTCTAAGTGAAAAGTAATCAGAGATGGGCTCCCACTTGCTCTGAACCCCAGCTCCCACTTGAACTTTGGGGAGGTTTGAATCAAGATCCAAGCATCCCAACTGAAGCTTCTGTGATAGGCCGAAGTAGAACACCAAGGCCCTGACCCTGCAAACTGTTATGCCTGTGCTTAACTACTTTCAGGCTTAAAGTTAAGCACAGACATAAATCTCTGCAGGCTCAGAGCTCAAACACAGACACTTAGAGTTTGGTTCCAGAACCAGAGTTGAACTTCACAGCTTGGATCCATCTCTATTGTCTGAATAAACAAAAAAACTTGCATTGTACTTTTATTATTTATTATTATAACAGATCCAGTCTATTATAACATTCCTGATTCTTTTCTGTGCTCAGGCTTGATGTTCCAGCATAGTCATGCAAATAGAGATGCCACTGCATAGTGCATGGTACACATCACATTACAGTTGGCTGGCCGTGATGGGGAGTGAATGTGAAATCTTTACCAATCCGTTTTGGATTTCAGAAAAGCTTTGATTAAGGTTCAGTTTGAATTTGAGGCACAGAGATGGGGTGGGAGGCAGTGGCAGGTGTTACATATTGTATTGGAACTTGATCAGTTCTCTTAATGCTGAGTTCTCTAAATTATATTGGAGGACTGAACCAGCACAGGATTGGGGGACGATAAGGCCACCTTTGTACCCACTGCCCTGTACTGTGTTTTAGGATCCTGAACTTTAGCTGAGGGGCTGGGCCTGTGTCTCCTTATCTTTCTTAACCTTTTAAAATATCTTTGATCCATTCCCCCATCATCCTTCATGATTTAATTTGCAGCATATAGGCCCAATTCTGCTTTCAGCTGCACCAGTACATCTCTGGGTTAACTCCACTGAAATCTGATTTACACAGATTTGTATAACTGAAGGCAACACTGAACCATTTTTTCCGCTTTTTTCATTGCTTTAACATGCTAATTGGCTTATGCTTGTATATAATACATACTCATGTAATATTGACCATGAAATGTTAATAAAAATGGAACAGAAAAAATTATCAAGCTCCATTAACATTATTTAACTAAGCTGATTATACTTTTAAAAAGCAATTGTGCTAACTGTAGGTTGACCAATAAAATAGTGGGATGCTATCAAGACAAAAAAAAAAAAAAAAAGGAGCGAGAGCGAGAGAGAGCTAGCTTGATTCTGCTTTCATTTAAAATAGTCTAATGAGGAATAGCTGTATTGAAAGAAGAATTTTACATCCACTTGTCATCAATGTTAGTGACTGAACACAGTTCAAGGTTGTAGAGAATTAGATCAAATCCTTAACTGTTATTAATAACACCTTGGTTATGATAGCTGAACCTTTAAAAAATCCAATGTATTTTTCTCAATTTCAGTATTACCAACACCAAGCTTTAAAAAAATCTTAACTTAGGCCCACAAAAATAGTGGGATTGTCTTGCAAATCACAATGTTTAGATAATAATAAAAGATGTGGGGATTTCTTTTTCTTTACTTTCTGGTTTCTGAGCCTTTAAACTGCACTTGGGTCATGTTGCCAAAACCATAAAGGCTAGAAACATTTTGGAGGTTTTTTAAGTGAAAGCTGAGGTTGTCACCTTAATAACAAGGCTCGAGGAGCATGGCATTCCACAACACACCAAATATCACTCGCCTCATGCAATTTAAGTTTTTGTTTAATCTTTACACTTCACTCATCTTGAATTCAGGTAGATTTCTCAGTTTCACTTTCTATTTATAGTTATACAGTTTCACTTCCAGATTTTCATTCACTCATTTTGTTTTCAAAGGGGCATTTTGTAACCCAAGTTTAAAGTGAATGAATATTGCTCTGAGAAATGAAAAGCAGAAGCTTTACTAAGATGGAAAGGTTGTTATATCACAGTGTAACTAAACAGAACAAACCCCACTCATTTTAATGATGTTTAATGATGTTTATACACGTGACAAGATATCTGTGAAAATTATCCATGTGTGTTGTAAATATAAAACCTGACACTGAAGCCAATTTAAATCCCTATTGAAAATAATCATACAGCAGGTAAAATAGTAATTTTGGTGTGCAACAATTCTGTATTTGTTATGTAAACAGCACTTATATGACACTCAATAGAAGATGAAAACCTGTTTTCATAGCTAAAAACAAGTAATAAAGAGATAAATGATAATTCTTAACAATTTATATGTCCTCATTCTGCTGTGCTCTGGTCTAGTTCTCTGTGTTCTTTTTGTAATGGATAATACACACACACACACACACAAGATATGTTCTGAATGGTTCTGATATTTGGAGTCTATTCATATATGGGAATCCTGTAGTCTAGCATTGCTCTGCAGCTGCAGATCCCTTCTCTCCTCATCTGGTTGGTTTCTTCTAGCTCCTCCTCTTTAGAGGGAATGGAAGTGATATGGAGTAATTCTTTCTTCCTCCCTCTTCACAGTGGAGGGGACAGGGAATCTAGTTTGTGGTTGGTGACACATTCTTCTCTTCTTGTCCTACAGAGAAACAATGGAGCTAGCAGTTCTTCTTTCACCTCCCCAAACCTCTTCTTCTCACAGAGGCCAGAGACGACTTCTGTTCACTATCATAGAGAGATCAGGTTGGGCTGTTGTATTAATACCACCACCACCACTTCAGAGAGTCACTGGGCACAGGAATGGGAGAATGTAGCTCAAACACCTCCAGTTCTTCAGCAGAGCAGTGATTTGCTAGCTATGAGTGGTTTTAAATGTGTGCTATTTGGATCCCTCAGTGCTAGCACAATGGATCCTGAATATTGCTTCAGAATAACCCCAAATCAGCACATAATAGTAGGCAAATTAATCTGGATCTGAACCCAAATATCCTGCTATTCTAGAAATTCAGAAAAAAAATTCACTCTTTAAAAAGGCATCCTTTAAAAAGTGGAAGTTAAATCCTAGTGAGGAAAATAGAAAGGAGCATAAACTCGGGGAAATGAAGTGATAAAAATATAATAAGGCAAGCCAAAAAATAATTTGAAGAACAGCTAGCTAAAGACTCAAAAAGTAATAGCAATTTTTTTTAAGAACATCAGAAGCAGGAAGCCTGCTAAACAACCAGTGGGGCCACTGGACGATTGAGATACTAAAGGAGCACTCAAGTCAGTTTTCAGAATGGAGAGAGGTAAATAGAGATGTCCCCTATGGGTCTGTAATAGGACCAGTCCTATTCAACATATTCATAAATGATCTGGGAAAAGGAGTAAACAGTGAGGTGGCAAAAATTGCAGATGCTATAAAACTACTCAAGATACTTAAGTCCCAAGCAGACTGCGAAGAGCTACAAAATGATCTTACAACACTGGGTGACTGGGCAACAAAATGACAGATGAAATTCAATGTTGATAAATGTAAAGTAGTGCACATTGGTAAACATAATCCCAACTATACATATAAAATGATGGGGTCTAACTTAGTTGTTGCCATTGGAGTCATTGTGGATAGTTTTCTGAAAATATCCACTCAATGTGTAGTGGCAGTCAAAAAAGCGAACAGAATGTTGGGAATCATTAAGAAGGAAATAGATAATAGGACAAAAATATCATATTGCCTCTATGGTAAATCCATGGTATGCCCACATCTTGAATAGTGGATGCAGATGTGGTTGTCCCATCTCAAAAAATATTTGAATTGAAAAAGGTTCAGAAAAGGGCAACAAAAATGATTAAGGGTATGGAATGGGTTCTGTATGAGGAAAGATTAATAAGATTGGAACTTTTCAGCTTGGAAAAGAGATGACTAAGGGGGATATAATCGAGGTCTATAAAATCATGACTGGTGTGGAGAAAGTAAATAAGGAAGTATTATTTACTCCTCATAACACAAGAACAAAGGGTCATCAAATGAAATTAATAGGCAGCAGGTTTAAAACAAACAAAAGGAAGTTTTTTTTTTTAATACAACATACAGTCAACCTGTGGAACTCCTTGTCAGAAGATATTGTGAAGGCCAAGACTATAACAGGGTTCAAAAAATAACTAGATAAGTTCATGGAGCTATTAGCGAGATGGGCAGCGATGGTGTCCCTAGCCTCTGTTTGCCAGAAGCTAGGAATGGGCGACAGGGGATGGATCACTTGATGATTACCTGTACTGTTCATTCCCTCTGGGGCACCTGGCATTAGCCACTGCCAGAAGACAAGATACTGGGCTAGATGGACCTTTGGTCTGACCCAGTATGAAAATTCTTAATTCAGCTGTCAAACACATCTATATAACGGAAAGTGACCCATCTTTTTTATGAGCAAATCTTCCAAAGCAAATCTATAGAATCACAGAATTGTAGGGTTGAAGGGATATCAAGAAGTCATTTAGTCCAGCCTCCTGTGCTGAGGCAGGACCAAGTAAACCTAGGCCATCCTTGACAGGTGTTTGTCCAACATGTTCTTGAAAACTTCGAAAAATGAGGCTTACACAGCTTCCCTTGGTAACGTATTCCAGTGCTTAACTATCCTTATAGTTAGGAACTTTTTCATAATATCTAACGTAAATTGCCCTTGCTCCAGATTAAGGTGATTTCTTCTTGTCCTATCTTCAGTGGAAATAAAGAACAATTGATCACCATCGTCTTTATAACAGCCCTTAACATATTTGAAGACTATTATCAGGGTCCCTCTCAAGTCTTCTTTTCTCAAGACTGAGTATATCCAGATATTTTAACCTTTTCTCATAGGACAAGTTTCCTAAACCTTTTTATCATTTTTGGTTTTGCTTTTGCTGTTACTTTGCCTCAATCAAATTGAAAAGGATAAAATAAGGCCACATATGTGCCATTATGATCAAAGTTCACATTCCGTGAAGTGCATGTAAATCCATAAGAGTCAGTAGAAAACTAGTGTAAAATTAAGTTGATCTGTGTGTTTTGGAACGGTGTGTGTGGCTGGAAGGGGTAATACAGAGCATGGTATTCATGAGCAGAGTTGGACTGCTGACATGGAGCTGAAAAGAAACCCAGTCGGAAAAGCGACATGCAGAGATACAGTAACCATAGTGCATCAAAAAATCAGAAAGTGGAGCATATGTTTTTTGATACATTTCTGTGTGGACTTTGTGCCATGCAGATTTTTGGAATGGTATTTTCTATATAAAAGCTTTGGAGTTCCCGTAGGAATGCATTATTTACCTTGAAGAGGATTGCTTTTGCCCTGCTAAAAGCCTGACTACACTTCTGGTTAAGGAACAGGATTGTTGTTAATCCAGTGGCCAGTGCTAACTGACAGCAAAAGAGTTTAGGAGACGAAAACAATGTTTTTGATGTTTGATTTCCTTTTACTTCAATTAAAAAGCCATTGAATTATTTTAAAAATACTTTATTCTGCTATTTTCTCTTTTCTGCCTCCCATAGTGATGCCCTCACCTGGGAAGCTGACATTCCATGACATGTGTGTGAAATACACAGATCATGCTTTCCTGGGAGAGAACCCATGGGGAAAAGAGAGGGAGGAAAAGCCTGTGAGATTCTTGTCATGGTGTTTTCCCTCTGTTATTTCATAAGGATGAATCTGTGGAACTCACTGGTGGTTCTGCTGTCAGGTCCCTTAGATCTCAGGGGAACTGGAAAAGGATGGGACTGTCTGGAAAAGATGTCATGTGGCTCTTTGGACCAGCTCTGGGGAGGCCTGACCCACGTGCTAGAGTTGCCAAGGATTCCAAAGTAGGTGCATGGCTTGGGTTTCCTTTTCCAGCTGCCGCCCCCCTCCCTCCCCAGAAACAGATCTAAAAGGTAATTCCACACTTTGGAAATGGACCATTCAAAAGTAATTCCTGCCTCGGGTTCAATTACTGCTCCCTGGATTGGTTTTCACATTGTACGGAAGAAATTAAAAAAAAAAACTGTTTTAAAATAAAAATGTTTAAAATTTCTGTACTGAAAAATGTAACAGATGTAAAACTAAACCAACCAAAGAAAAAAGTATTTAGGACTTAAAAACAGACCCCATTTTGGGCCCTGGTTTAGACCCAGGGAAGATAATGTCTTCTGATTTCCCTCTGTTCATTGACACAGCTCTTCAGAACCCCTGGATGCTCAAGGATGCCCCACCACATCCCTTTTATTTTAAATGTCCTTTTAACTGTTCAGATTTTCCAGGGAAACAAGGCATGTGTCAGCAATTGGACTCCTGAGGACTATTAATGAGGTTCCTAAAAATAAGCACAGGTGGGTTTCCCACCACATTAGACAACAAAATGGCTCAATTCTTCTGTATCACAGGTCACTGCAGAAGGAATCCACTTTAGTCCAATTCAGATTTTTGTTAGCAGATGTCTTTGGACAATTAGTCCCTTTTCAAGTTTCCTTGACTTTGACAGAATGTTCATTTCAGCCTTCTGAAGTCTCTCTGTTTCTCATTGATAAAGAGTGATGCAGAGAATTAAGAGCAACATATCTTTCCAAAGCCCATGCAGCTAATAATTATGGAATAGTAGTAATTAAGAATAATAAGTAACATGTGCATCAACAAATGCAATTATAGTCTAGGAGGTATAATTCTACCAACGATTGTATGAAATGGTCACATTTTAGATGAATTAAACCAAGTTTAAATAAGTATCTACCGTTTCCAACAACTGGCTAGTGTGAACAATTGGTGTCCACCATGAAAGTGGTGAAAATTCTACTCTCTTTGGCTAAATTGTGTATTTTCTTCCACCAGAAATTTGTTATTCAACAAGGATTATTTTTCAGTGAAAATACATGTTTGGAAGGGCACGGAGGTGGGAGGCAAAATCACACTTTACTGCATAAACCTGAGAAGAATGAGACCATATTTTCAGTAAGATATTGATTTATGTAGAGAATTGTATGTACTGCTCGTTCCACCATCACAATCTTTCTCTTCATGAAATGTCTAATGCCAGTGGGTCTGTGCCCTGAATTACCCTGCAGAATTCAGCACAATCCAGATTTGTGTCTTAACTATAGGCTCTAAAATGTACTTTAGTTCTTCAATTAAACCACATGATTTTATTAATTAGAGAGAGGCCTGACAAAAACCCAAATTTAGGACATCCCTAAATTGTCTAAGAATTCAAAACTGGCTCTCAATCTGGATTTCACAGCTAGCCTGTATCTCAGCAATGGGCTCAATCAAAACCTGGATTTGAACCTCTAAACCAGGGGTCCCCAACCCGGTGCCTGTGGGTGCCATGGCGCCTGCCAGGGTGTCTAAGTGTGCCCGTGTACTGGCCGGCGGACGAGCATCCGCCGACAAGCAGCGTCATCCAGAGGCGACGCTGCTTGTCAGGGGCATTTCAGCGGATGCTCGTCCGCCACCCAGGTCCTCCATGGCTCGTCGTCTGGCACCTGCCAGATGAAAAAGGTTGGAGACCACTGCTCTAAACTTTGGGGTGATCAGAATAGAGAGCCACATTTAGCAGCTCAGGCTCACGGAGTGATAATTGTGTTTTTTTCTACGATCTGTTAAAAAACAAATTCTTCATGATTTTCCCCATTTCCATAAAGCTACTTGTACAGAGTGGGTTGACTGGACCTGGAGTAGTTGTACTATATCACTGCCAGGTTCAAGATTAAAAAAAAAAAATCCATGTTCTTGACCAACAGTTTGGATTAACTGAAAATCATAGAATCATAGAATATCAGAGTTGGAAGGGACCTCAAGAGGTCATCTAGTCCAACCCCCTGCTCAAAGCAGGACCAATTCCCAGCTAAATCATCCCAGCCAGGGCTTTGTCAAGCCGGGCCTTAAAAACCTCCAAGGAAGGAGACTCCACCACCTCCCTAGGTAACGCATTCCAGTGTTTCACCACCCTCCTAGTGAAATAGTTTTTCCTGATATCCAACCTGGACCTCCCCCACTGCAACTTGAGACCATTGCTCCTTGTTCTGTCATCTGCCACCACTGAGAACAGCCGAGCTCCATCCTCTTTGGAACCCCCCTTCAGGTAGTTGAAGGCTGCTATCAAATCCCCCCTCATTCTTCTCTTCTGGAGACTAAACAATCCCAGTTCTCTCAGCCTCTCCTCATAAGTCATGTGCTCCAGACCCCTAATCATTTTTGTTGCCCTCCGCTGGACTCTTTCCAATTTTTCCACATCCTTCTTGTAGTGTGGGGCCCAAAACTGGACACAGTATTCCAGATGAGGCCTCACCAATGTCGAATAAAGGGGAACGATCACGTTCCTCGATCTGCTGGCAATGCCCCTACTTATACAGCCCAAAACGCCGTTAGCCTTCTTGGCAACAAGAGCACACTGTTGACTCATATCCAGCTTCTCGTCCACTGTGACCCCTAGGTCCTTTTCAGCAGAACTGCTACCTAGCCATTCGGTCCCTAGTCTGTAGCAGTGCATGGGATTCTTCCGTCCTAAGTGCACTTGTCCTTGTTGAACCTCATCAGGTTTTTTTCTGCCCAATCCTCTAATTTGTCTAGGTCCCTCTGTATCCGATCCCTACCCTCTAGTGTATCTACCACGCCTCCTAGTTTAGTGTCATCTGCAAACTTGCTGAGAGTGCAGTCCACACCATCCTCCAGATCATTAATAAAGATATTAAACAAAACCGGCCCCAGGACCGACCCTTGGGGCACTCCACTTGAAACCGGCTGCCAACTAGACATGGAGCCATTGATCACTACCCGTTGAGCCCGACGATCTAGCCAGCTTTCTATCCACCTTACAGTCCATTCATCCAGCCCATACTTCTTTAACTTGGTGGCAAGAATACTGTGGGAGACCGTATCAAAAGCTTTGCTAAAGTCAAGAAATAACACATCCACTGCTTTCCCCTCATCCACAGAGCCAGTTATCTCATCATAGAAGGCAATTAGGTTAGTCAGGCACGACTTCCCCTTCGTGAATCCATGCTGACTGTTCCTGATCACTTTCCTCTCCTCTAAATGTTTCATAATTGATTCTTTGAGGACCTGCTCCATAATTTTTCCAGGGACTGAGGTGAGGCTGACTGGCCTGTAGTTCCCCGGATCCTCCTTCTTCCCTTTTTTAAAGATGGGCACTACATTAGCCTTTTTCCAGTCATCTGGGACCTCCCCCGATCGCCATGAGTTTTGATGAGACAGGCCTCTGACTAATCCAGTTCAGGTTTCAAATGAGGGCTACGGTTGGGGCAACTTGGGAGTGTTTACTTCAGTGCGGATATACAGTGTGAGTGTATGTGCTCAATAATGCTGATGCACTTGCTGACTTTAATATTGAGCCTTTGAGTATTAAGTCTCAACTCTCAAGAAACATGGAAGCCAGTGAGACTACTCACATGAGTGACATTAATCACATACTAAAGGTTTTGCAGGATCAAGCTTCATAGTTTTAAAAGCATTTAACAAGTTTTCTGCTTTTAAAGAAAATCACCAGTATCAGAAAAATCAAATTTAAAAAAGGCATAAAGGAAGGGGAAAGTAGCATATTTATCCCATAGTTGTTTCCTTATTTCTCTTCTTCTGATAAGTATAACAAGACATTAGGTTGCAATCCATAACAATGCAGTTTTCCATTCAAGGTGAGCGTAACTTCAATTCTGTCTTGCAGCACAAATTATTCACCTCTCAGGTTTTCCTTCTGACACTGAAATCTGTTGCACAAGAAAATGTGTCTAGCAGCCTTGAAGTGGAAACAGACAAATTATAAAGAACGCAGTGAGGCATCTAAGTGATTTGATGGCATCTTGCTAACAGATGGAATCTATAACACCACACGCTGGTACTCACAAGTTCAGTGCAGTTAGGGAAAAGAGAGCATCCATCAAGCCGTTCATTCTTCATTCTTTGAATGGAAGGCTGTTTACATCATGTGTGCAAATGCTTTTCCTCTGTTGCTGTTGTGCTACCTATTGGAAAAGGTGAAGAGGTTATGTTTTGATATCTCCTGGAGATGTTGATTAAGGAAACAAAGGAAGCTGGTTCTTAACATCCCAAACAAAAAAGGGAAATAGGCATCATCACACTCCTATCTCTAAAATGAGAAATGGGCCCTGCTTGGAGATTACAATAAGGAACCAGAAGACAGATCCATAACACAAAGAGGTTACATACATTCTGAGCACTTTTACCTCCCATTGAGTCAAGTCCTGAGGTCCTTGTTCAGTTTATATCCAGTCCTTATACACGATCTGACCCCTGTGAGGAGATGATTGCCCTGAATTATCACTGAGGCCAAAGGGAGTTAGAGTTCTCAGCACTGCTTAGGATGTGCTCCAAACATTGCAGGGTCTTCCTTATTGAAGGCAGTTCCCATTTGGTTAACCCATTGGCTTCCATGAGAGTTGGAGATACTCAGGTTCTTTGCAGATTTGGTCCTCAGAGAAGAAACAGGAAACAACTGGACTACAGAATGTGGAACCTAGCCTAGTTTGAAAATCTCAGATCTAACAATGTCCAGACATGTTGGGACTTTTTCAGTATCTTGTTAAGTACATTCAAAATAGACTACATACTGTCCAACGTTGTGTCTATCGTTTTGTTTGAATGTATTGTTTGTATATATTTCTGTTATGGGTAATTCCCTCTCTGTATTTCATCATTCTTGGTGTTGTATTGTTTCTCTCTTAGGGGCTGAACATGATTAACAGTTTGGGAAATCATTCTGGCTATTTTGATTTACCATTCAGCAGTATCCCAGGCAGAAAACAATAACCTACAGTTTAATCTGGACAAGCATTTCTCCTTTGCTTCCTGCTCTAAACTGTCGAATAGACAACTGACAGTTTTCACAATAATGATGGCTGCTTTTTGGCTCCCCCAGGCTGAAAAATTCAACTTGTCCCATAAGGTGTTTCCTGGCCAGCAGGTTGAATTCCATTGAATAACACTGACTTCCTAGCAGCAGGTTGAATTCCATTGAATAACACTGACTTCCTAGGAAATGACACTTCTTTTCTGCACAGCAAATGAAATATTTAGGTTCCAAAACTGTACCTGGGTAAGGGCAAACTATACCACTAAGTGGGAATTCTTTCCAATCCTTCAAAAGCAGACAGGAAATTTATCCCTAGCCCAACTCTTAGGGTCTGATCTTGCTTAGGCATTGGCAACATTCCCATAAATAGGAAGGATCAGGACCAATAGCTTCTACTTCAGTTCTGTCTGCTTTCACCCACAGCACAACGCAGATTTCAGTGTTGAAACTGTTTTGCTCTCACTTGTGGTGCCAAAGCAGAGGATTCGACTCTATTATTTCTGTTCCCCGCTTGTCTGTCTTGTGTAACTAGCCAGCACTAATAAACAGTCTAATAAGCAAAGAAACTTTCATTTTCATTGAATATTTGAGAGTAAAATATACTTTTTGTCAGTATCTGGGCTAGTAAATCTGAATCATTTGAAAATTCACAGAAAATGAACACCAATTGATTATGCACATAAAACTGAAATTTGCTTTTCACTGGGAGGAAATTTTATTTTTGATATCTTTCCCCATTATTTGCTTATGTCAGGTAAAATTCACATTATAAAGCAAGCTGTCACCACCATTTTCTAATTGTTTAGGTGCCAATACAATGGCAGTGATTATTGTGTTTATATATCACAAAATTTCTAGGTAAGCATGAATTTGCGTTTGTACAATGCTTTTCATCCAGAAGTACCCGAACTATATATAGAGACTTTTCACCTATTGCTGAAATGCAACCACTGCTAGAATGGAACATAGCAGTTATTACACAACACACATCATTTTTACATAACAGCTTTGAATACACCATATCCAGTTGAATATAAAGTTACGTCTTATCCAGAATGTAATTATCCAGAGAGGAAAATGACCCATGTTCCAGATCCAAAACTCCTACTCTTACAAAAAAAGCACATGAGATTTTTAATAACCACCTGTGGTCAGCATCTGGGTGTCTCATCCCAAAGATATATCTTTAAATAATGTGGTTAAAGAATATTTTATTAAACTGTTTATAGTAGTGCCAGATTGTATGCATATGACAGAAATTGTTCATCCTGCATCTGATTTTATTATATCATGTATATATTTCATTACTTGATATAACATTGTTCTAAATTTTATGTAAAGAAGGCAGACCTAAGAACAGCCCCTAGAACACCCACAGTATTTTGATCAAACAGGATGTAGATGCTGTATACAGAACTAGCCAGACATATTAAACAAGAAACTGGCTGCTTTTTACAACAAAATCCTAAGCCTTGTTAGCCACAAAGATTTCAAACAACAGGGAATTGCATACACACATTTTTTTCATTAATACTGTACAATGCTATTTCTCTTATTGTTTCTGACCCAGTGTTCACAAGTTTTTATTTGGCAATTGTCCTAAACATTGTTCTGTTTTTGATTCTAAACCTCAGGTGCATGTTAACTTACAAGTAATACTGTAACTTCTGCAGCATAGGACTTTTCTAGATTTTATGATGGTGAGTTAGGTAATTCGCACTGCTGCTGCTGATGCTATGAATGGTCAGCATAAAATGAACACATGATTAACTTTAAAAAGTCACAGACATTGACAATAAAATGAAAACTGTAATTTGCATGTATAAGTCCAGATAGTTAAAGCAGACCCTATAAAAACAGGAGCAGTTTGAAGATATTGGACTCTTTTTTTTTAAATTTGTGTAAAGTAAATATTGAAAGACAGACAGATAAATAGATATTAAATCAGAATATACACATGCATAATATATGTGGATATAGGTGTGTAGGTGGTGGAATTTAAAGGATTGTTACGCAATCATAATCTGAACAATATCAATGGGAAAACACCTTTATGCCAAACCACCTCTTAATGAGTGTACAGCACACTTCCACATCTGGAACTGGTATAATGTCTGAATTGAGTCCGGCATTTGGTAGTTTGGGATTCCTGACAACTTTTTTCCTTTATAGCAAAGCTGGATTTTCAACCCCCTCAAAGTTGCATGCCCAAATGTAGAATGGCCTTTTGAGTTCTCAGAACATGGCCAGCAACCATTTCAGAAAGATGTTCACTTCCCACAGCAAAACGCTAGGGAAGGAGGGTTAATGTGTCCTAACATTAGGAGAGGATTTTCCTTAAAATGAAGGGTTAAGGGGTGCAATGGGTTAGTGCACCAGCTTCTCATCTCTGGGGAGCAGGGCTACATGGAGGGTTTTTGAGGGCTCAGAGCAAAATCTGAAATTGAGACCTTTTCAAAAAATTACAACTGGAGGAGGCTGTGTGTTTGTGTTTGTGTCTGTGTTGGAAAGTGAGCTCACCCACCGCTAACCACACAGTGGCAGCTCCTGTGCTGTGGGCTGGACCTGGCTCCCTATCCAAGAACTGTAAACTGCTACAGGGGGTCCCAAAACCACTTAGGTCCTGGCCATGCCTCCATCACACTGAATGGTGGCAGAGCCAAACCTGAGTGATTTGCTGAATATGATTATCCTATTCAGAACATGTATAATTTTTGTATTTGAAGTTATAAATATTGACTATGTATCCATGTTTCAGATGCGGTTACACATGGGTGACACCCACTAGGCAAAATGCTTCCACCCCAGACAGCTGGTTATGAAGGGCCTACTTAGGGTAGTGGGTCATTAGGAAAAACAATAGGCCTTAGGAGAAGCTTATCCCCCACGTGGTGAGCCTTCCTGAGAATTCTCCAGACAGCCTATGAGTAATGGATGCTATGACTCAACAGGGTGTGCTAAGGCTTGTCCCCAGACCACATGACACTGATCTCCATTTTGGGCACCTGTATTTTTCTACAAACTGGGCTGGGAACTGATTTTGGAATAAAGGGTTCCCGACATATATTAAAGCTAGATAAGGTGGGGTGTGACATCATTGAGGTGCCTCACTCCCCACACAATGACACTCCTGGAAACACCTAAGGAACCAAGACTGAACTGGGGGGAGTGTTGGTCCCAAGGATTTCTAGCTTGTGTATAAAGCAACAGAGGGTCCTGTGGCACCTTTGAGACTAACAGAAGTATTGGGAGCATAAGCTTTCGTGGGTAAGAACCTCACTTCTTCAGATGCAAGTAGTCTGAAGAAGTAGTCTTGCATCTGAAGAAGTGAGGTTCTTACCCACGAAAGCTTATGCTCCCAATACTTCTGTTAGTCTCAAAGGTGCCACAGGACCCTCTGTTGCTTT
>NC_048301.1:35562673-35819709 GCF_013100865.1 Trachemys scripta elegans
TAGTAACGAGAATAGATTGGTTTCAGCGTAGCAGCCATGTTAGTCTGTATCCACAAAAAGAACAGGAGTACTTGCGGCACCTTAGAGGCTAACAAATTTATTTCAGCATAAGCTTTCGTGGGCTACAGCCCACCTCTTCGGATGCATAGAATGGAATATATAGGAAGGAGATATATATACACATACAGAGAACATGAAAAGGTGGGAGTTGCCCTACCAACTCTAAGAGGGTCATTAATTAAGAGGAAAAAAACTTTTTTAGTGATAATCAAGATAGCCCATTTCAGACAGTTTGACAAGAAGGTATGAGGATACTTAACGTGGGGAAATAGATTCAATGTGTGTAATGGCTCAGCCATTCCCAGTCTCCATTCAAGCCTAAATCAATGGTATCTAGTTTGCATCTGTGACCTGTCCTCGCTTACAGACAGCCCCCCAACCTGAAGCAAATACTCACCAGCAACCACACACCACATAACAAAAACACTAACCCAGGTACCAATCCCTGCAACAAAGCCCGATGCCAACTCTGTCCACATATCTATTCAAGTGACATCATCATAGGACCTAATCACATCAGCCACACCATCAGGGGCTCGTTCACCTGCACATTTACCAATGTGATATATGTCATCATGTGCCAGCAATGCCCCTCTGCCATGTACATTGGCCAAACCGGACAGTCTCTATGCAAAAGAATAAATGGACACAAATCTGACACCAGGAATCATAACATTCAAAAACCAATAGGAGAACACTTCAACCTCTCTGGTCACTCAGTAATAGACTTAAAGGTAGCAATTCTACAACAGAAAAGCTTCAAAAACAGACTCCAATGAGAAACTGCTGAACTTGAATTAATATGCAAACTAGATACCATCAATTTAGGCTTGAATAGATACTGGGAATGGCTGAGTCATTGCACACATTGAATCTATTTCCCCGTGTTAAGTATCCTCACACCTTCTTGTCAAACTATCTGAAATGGGCTATCTTGATTATCACTAAAAAAGTTTTTTCTCTTAATTAATTACCATCTTAGAGTTGGTAGGGCAACTCCCAACTTTTCATGTTCTCTGTATGTGTACATATATCTCCTTCCTATATGCCCCATTCTATGCGTCCGATGAAGCCCACGAAAGCTTATGCTGAAATAAATGAGTTAGTCTCTAAGGTGCCACAAGTACTCCAGTTCTTTTTGAGAATAGATGGATGATTTTGGAAATGTTTATTAGATCATTTCTGGTTTTACCTATTCATCATTTATCACTGGCAAACTCTGTAGCATGGGGAATCAGAAAACATTTTGTAAGGAGGAATTGGGCAAAAAATGAATTTTCCAGTACAGGGGGTTTGTCCCTCATACATCCGTGGAACATCTGAATTGGTTTATTGACAAGGAGAAATCTGGAAAGTCATAATGCTGAAAGAGACTTAGGGGTATTTCAGGAACAGGGGTTTGTTCATGAGTTTTCAGTGTAATATGTTGGTGAACAAGACCAATGCAATTCTGAGGCTGTATAAGCAGAGGCAGCTTGTGACAGAGCAGAGAGATAAGAGCCCTTCCCTGTGTGGCTCTGGTTCAACCTCAACAGAAATGTTTTTAATTCTGGGAACTTCATTACCAAATCTATATTCATAAACTGCAGGGAATTTTGAGAACAGAATTACTGGAAGGATTAACTGCAGGGATTCCTTTTGCAAGAAAATGCAAATTGCAGTCACCTGAGATTCTGAGGCCACCGTGTCCTGATATGCTTCAACCCTTGCACACAGCAGCCAGAGTGTGCATCCCGTAATCGGGTTCTACAATGGAAAGGTTGATTTAAATTGAGGTTGGGGCTTCCGAGAGGCCCAGCTAAGAAATGCTGATTTATGCCTCTTCCCTGGTCAGTACCACACTCTTTGTGGGGTTTAGGTGACCAAGGCCTCCCAGCAGAGGGAAAGTTGTGGATTCTTTACTCTGGAACCTCCCCTCCAGATGAATTTTCTGCCATGGCATAAATTGGATAGTCCAGGAATAATGGAGCCCTCTGAGAGCTAAATACTGTGGCTCATATCTTCTGGTGGTATATTTAAGGTCAATGTAGCAATGCCACTTTACACCGTCTGGCTTTGTGTATGTATAGCTTGGCCAGAGTGCAACTCATGAAGGATATGGTAACATTCTGCAAGTATTTGAAGGCTGTAAACACCAAGGAAGGAGATAAATTATTTAGGGTGGCAGAAGGGGCCATAATTAGGAGTGATGGGATGAAATTAAGAGAGGAGAAAAATAGACTGAATATCAGAAACAATTTTCTGACAGTGAGATATATTAGACTGTGGAAAATCAGTCTCTGAGGGAACAATCCATCACTCAATATCTTAAAATGTACACTGGACAAAGCACTAGTAAATGTACAATATGGACCTGTCCTGCATGGTCTAGGATAGTGGCTCTCTATCTTTCTAAACTACTGTACCCTGTTCAGGATTTGTCATGTGTACCCTAAGTTTCACCTCACTTAAAGACTCTTTACTTACAAAATCAGACATAAAATATAAAAGTGTCACAGCACACTATTACTGAAAATTTGCTTACATTCTCATTTTTACCATATAACTATAAAATAATCAATTGGAATATAAGTACCGTACTTACTTGTCAATGTATCCTATATAGAATAGTATAAACAAGTCACTGTCTGTATGAAATTTTAGTTTGAACTAACTTTGTTAGTCAGTACTTTTTTATGTAGCCTGTTGTAAAACTAAGCAAATATCTACATGAGTTAATGTACACCCTTGAAGAACTCTGTGTACCTGCAGGGGTACGTGTACCTTGGGTTGAGAATCACTGGCGTAGGACATAGACTAGATACCAGACGTCTGTAGCAAGGCCAAAAAATTCTGAAAGTGAGAAAAACCTGGTAAAATAAATAAAAAAATGGACAAACAAATAAATAAAAACCCTTGCTTGTCTCCAAAGCTCACACAAAGTATATATTTTTCTTCTTGTCTTGAGGTTTTTGTGTAAGTTAAAAGCCTTTTTGACACAAAAGCTGATTTTCCTGGAGAAATATCTAACTTGCTTTTTGTGCTAATGGCAAATGTCTGCTTCTGCACAAATCCACAAGTGTTGTGTCTGCTAGCAACTTATGCAAAATTTCGCAAATTCAAGTCAACACTTCTTTCACGGTGAACACTAACAAAGCAAACACGTCTAATTAATCTACTGCACTCTAAAGAAGATTCCTCATTTTTGCAGTGATAATCTACAAATATTGTGGAGGTTCAGTTGTGACAAGTACACAAATGACACGATGCAATACAATATTTGTTCCATCATGCAAAGGCATTATCAAAGCTGCTGAATAAGTTGGCCCTATGATCTGGATTCCAGGGGTCGGATACTTATACATTCCTTATCCAAACTATCTGCACCATGTTGATGTGCAAAACTGGACTGGGAATTTCACAAGACCAGCTTCCTTCCTGAGACTTCCAGCTGCTCCTTCTTCTTCCAATTGTGCTGTAAATAGTACAAGACCATCTCCCCACCCATCTGTATTTCAGCACTTCTAGTTCCAGGAAGGAACAAAAGGGGTAATAGTTAACTTTATTTATTATGCTTGAAGTTTTGGGTTGGGTTTTATCCATGTGATGGCTGAAGAATAAGGTTATTTCTTATTTTATCTGTAATAGTTTTGAGCTATTCTCCTAGGTAAATACAATTTATTATGGCTTCAGTTTGTTTCCTTCCTTTGTTAGGTTGTCTGTGTGTCCATGAAATGCAAACGCAAAATAAACTCGAGTAGTCCAGAAAAAATCATATTTGATTGCTGTGAAATCACAAAGGCAAATTAAGAGAAATGAAAACATGAAAAACAACGGAGCCCAGCAGAGATCTCTGTGCCGACAATATGAGATCATCAGCCCCAGGGATACAACTCTAGGATCACATAAATAGATTGGTTTACAGAGCACAGTACATGAGTAAATGCCAAGAAGGAGGAAGCCTAATAGATTGATCTCATGAAAGAGAAATTAATCTCCCTGAATCAGAAAATGTACAAAATTACAAGAAATGCAACAATGAGAGCATTTGAAGTAGTTTGGCAACAAATTGTTCTTACCCACTGCGGGGGTGAGAAGCAGACAAACCCTAAAAACTAAGCAGCTTTTATTAGCCTACTCTTTCCGCTACATGTATTCTACCTGGTCAAATTTTCCTATCAGTTACTCCAAGGCAAATTTAAAGTAAGGTCATGTAAAACTGGATTGCTCAAATATTTCTGAGAAGCAAGCATGAGGGAAGCAGGAATGAGGCCAAAATGAGTTCATTTATTGGGCCAGATTCTCCGGTGTGGCCACTTTTCTCTGCAATGCTGGAGCAAACTGGCCGAAAGCCCAATATAGCCAGTTCATGGGGGTACAGAGAAGGCACAGAGGTTCTTAAGCCATTCTTTCTGTCTGCTACATGCATTGCAGGGAAAATAATGTGATGCAGATGCCCCTGCACTGTGGCTATTCTGAGCTGTGTTTTCAGCTCTTTGGGGCTATTTCAACCATAAGTTCCCATTAAACTGAGTGTGAGTTGCAGATATTCAGTGCCTCTCAGGATAAGGCCCTTAATGTATGTGTGTTCTTGTAGCAAAAAAATATTATATGTATAGAACGAGAAATGAGAAGTGAGAATGAAAGCTCTCAGCCATGACAGTTAGGTTCTAATCCATCAGCATTTGACTGACATGCACTTATGGCTGACGTTTACACAATAATAACCATGCAGTGTACAAAGCACGGTTAAAGCCCCACTGTACTCCCCTGATCCTGCTGATGCAGTTCCAATCTCTCCACTCCACATCAAGGTAGCCAGGTGGTGTTGAATTGCATTGAATGCAAACAGCCCCAGGACACAAAAAATACAGCTAAGTATTTGCATGAAACAGGTGAGTCTGTTGCCCAATTCTTTCATGGTTATTGATTTTCAGTTAATTCTGAGTAGAGAGCTGGACAGTTGTAGGGTTCAGTCCCAGTATCAGGCACAACAGAATCAAGTTATCAAGTTAAATATCTCGAAGGGAACCCCAATACGCACAACAGAGAGACTTACACTGTGGGCAAAGCAAAGCTTTAACCACTTTTTTACGCTTATTAGCACAATTAGTAAAGACAGAAAAATTCCGAAACACATAAAAAGATAGCAAAAATACAGATTTAAGGTGATATCTTGTACCATTAATCACTCTTATGCTCATATATTCACACACTTCCTTGGGGATCTGGTCTTAAGAGATAAAGGCCCAGCCCTATCCCTGGCATGCCAAATGAGTCCGATGGTCCAGATTGCTCTCTTACATGGTGCTCTGGCCTATTATAGGGCCTAGGGTTGTCATGACTATTCCTTCAAAAGCCCAGCCTCCCTTGTCCATATCTAACTTCCTCACCCTAATAATGTGGGGGTACCTTTATCCTAGAGGCTAGCATATTAATGATTGCAGCTAATTATCATATACTTCAATTTGTTGCCAAGGCAATTTCACAGTTAAGCATTTGCCAACACTTTTATCCTAAAATATCCAAGCCTAGTATCAATGTTCTTAGCGTTACCTGGTATATACTTCCCCTTTAAACATACCTTTCCCAGTTCCCCAAAACTCAGGGTGACTGTTCAGCCATTTATCTATGCTAAAGTTTACAGGCCTCAAAACCTTATGCTAACTGCTTAGTTAATGTCTTACAGGACACAGTCCTGTAGGTTCCTTTGTGTTACTGCTGAGTAAAATAAAATGCTAAAGCTAGCTCTATTGGCTACAAGTCTATGCTACATTGGCAGCAGGAAAGACACTGGTATAATTGCCCCCACATGTGCTCTATGCCATTGGCGGATCCTCCTTGTACTGATGTGATTAGGGATTTACATGTCACCAGATTCCATCAACAAGGAGGCACAGAGTATCTGCACTGCACTGGGGAATATGTACCAAAACATCAATCAAAACTATTTGAGGTTCAGAAGCAACAACTGAATAAACTCTGAAGGAAACAAAATTGATGGTTTGAACATTTCAGTTGCATTTTGGTAACTTTAGTACATTCAATACTTGGTGCCTTTTGGTTTACTGGCTTGAAACCTTAGAACTACCATTATTAAGTAATATTAAAAAAAATCCAGTCTGCAGTGTTTCAATATACAGTACCTGATTTTGTATCATTGCCATTTTATACCACTGAATCTCTTGATTACATCAGCATCTAGCTCTAAATGATAACAACCTCAAGGCTATATCTTGTAGTGCCTATTCAGACAAAGCTTTCATAAAGTCCAAAGTGATTTTTGCCAGGAGAATACAGGATTGGGCCAATATTTTAGATTTTTGAGACCTATTAGCATGGAAGCTTCTGCTTCTCTAAGTAATCATGCTATTTCACCTTCTGAGGCCACTCATGATATGTTGGGTGAAGAACATTGGAATTAATTAGGGCAGCGCAAGAGAAATATGCCTTTCATAAGTGTCCCTCATGATAAATCTCTAGGTCGTACAGGCGATGTAGTTTGCTCTAGTTTTTATGAAATCAGATAGTGATTTATTATCTCACTCATTCTTTCTCTCTCTTTCTCTCTCTCTCTCTCTCATTTATTTATTTATTAGGGATGGCCATAAAACAAGATTTTCATTTCATGAAAAATTTGGAGGTTCTGGCATTTGTTTTCATTCTGCATCACAACAAAAACAAGCTCTATCCAAAATTTTCTCAAAAAGCCTGAATGAGAGCAAGAGAAGAGAATGTCCTAACCTTTGGGCTACTGGGCTACTGGCTATTCTGGCGTCTCTCTCTCTCGCTCTCTCTTTTTTTTTTCTTCCCCTCCCCTTCGGGACTCACAAAACCTTCCTGACAAATTGGCATTTTCCAACAAAAAAAAATTCATCCAAAATTCCTGACTTGTTCTACCTATTAGCTACCAACAAAGAGGAAATAAGTTGTAGGCATGTCTCTAGGGAAGGAGTAATGCAGTGGTTATGGTTAAAGTGGGAGTCAAGACTGCTGCATTCTATTTCTCCCGATGTTATCAATCCACAGTAGGGCATTAGGAAAGTCACTTATGTATTTCTCTGATTCTCAGTTTACTCATCTGCAATATGGGAATAACAACACTCATTTCAAAGGCTTTATTTATTACATTTAAATTATGCCTGGTCCCGTGGAGATGCCGTGAACACTTCCATTCTGATACAGCCAACATTTGACTCTCACTGATCTGATGAAGAATAGGGTGGTCCAGATGGAGTACATCAGAGAAGGGCTCTTTTGCTTTGCATTGGCAAGACAATTCTGAGGAAGTTGCTACCTACAATATTTTGAAGGTATGTTTTGGTCCCCTGCCAAGCTCTGGTACCTGATCATTACACTTCCTCCGCTCTTCACTCTGGTTCTTCAGAGGCATCCTAGAAATTAGGCTTAATACGTTTGTAGAGTGATTAAAGACCCTCACAGAACATGCTATAGAATGGCACAAGGTACACAGGCTTTTGATAGGAGAATGTTTGTTGCCCCTTTCTTTTTTTGCATTTCTACTTCCAACCCTAGGACAGTCTGTCTGTCTATCTTGATTATTTATTGATTAACACACATCTTATAACCATCTTAAATCACCCCTCCTCCCCCCCCTTTTAACACACAATCTGAAATGTTTTATTGGCTAGAAATGAATAGCTTGAATGGCAACTAATGTCATGAGGGAGACTTGGTGGAGATTTCAGCCATAGTAAGAGGATTCTTGGCAGCCATGTGGGACTTTATTAAGGTACAGGCAAGATGTGTTTTGATGTCAACTACTGAATTACTACTGGAGCAAATGAATCTTCAGGATCTGAGAAATACTCCAAAATTTGGCTGGCTTAGCTTGAGCGATACATAGGAAAGGGAATCACTTTCTCAGTTTTCCTATATGTGACCATTTTCAGAGGTTTACACAGTCAGAACCAGGCTGGAATTGGAAAGAAGAAAACCTGTTCAAAAACAGTGAAAAATAAAATACCACATCTGCTGCAGAGCAGAATATTGTGACTTTAATGATCTTGAATGGCTCAGCTTTTAAGGAGAAGTTGCAGTCTATCACTCAGGTTTACATGCCACTTGGTGATCGACATCTTGGGAAGAAGATGTCTGCTATGGTTCAGTGACAACAGATGGTTTGTGTGACTAGCCAAATGCCAATTGAAAGTCTCTGGATTTTCCTTTCTTTTTCATTTTTAGTCTCACTGCAAAAAGAATTCAAAAATTAAAACAAAAATAGTAATTGAATAAACAAGCTCCACTGCTCAGGAATCAAGCACAATCCATATCACAGAGTATATTTTATTCTTAAAATTTTGTAACATTTACAAATGTTAAGGGCCCCTGTAGGCCTATACTCCTAGGCTTCATAGAGATACACTGTTGTTCATGGTTATCAAATATAACACAAGACACAAAAATCTCAAAACATATAGACAATTTGAGATGGATAAGACTTACAAAGACACCTAGTCTGTTCTTTCACCCTTCTTGATATTGGTGCAGGATTTTACTTTAGGGTCAGGATTCAATTTATTCAATGATTCAAAGATAGCTTTCATTTTCTTTCTGTCTTCCGGAGTTTACAGAAAGGCCGTAACACTATCTCTAAGAAGCATGACCTGCCTCTGTTATCTCACTCAAAATCCTGTAGATCCCACAGCTCCACAACCACAGAACTTGACTTTTCAAGGTGCTATGATGTTCAGCATATTTTATATGGAATTTGCAATTTTGCTATAGCAGACACCTGTCATTTTTTCCCTATCCAACAGGGACCTGCCTGGAGCTACCTCTTCCTCTGCATCTTTCCAGAGGAGAGGGACTTAGGTGTATTACTATACATGCTACCTGCACATCGGGGCGAAGGAGCCAGTGTTGGAGTCCAGTTTTCAGACAGGGAGCGAGGGTGGGAGTCAGAAATGTAGGCTAGCCAGCAGGACTGCCTGACAAACAATGCAGAAGCCCAGGCCCAGAGAGACAATAAAGCTGACTACAAGCACTTCACTTTCCCAGCACACATAGAAGAAAAGAGGTTCTGCCAGGGCACCCGGACTAACATTATGATTGCCCATGGAAATGAAACATCTGGAGAATGCCACAAGAACACAAAACAAAACCCACCACTGAAAATAATCTGTGCTAAAAGTAAGCATTAGTGAATTTTACATCCATGAGTCTCTTCAAATGTGAGTCATAGGTGTGTGGATGTCTGGGGATGAATGAGCTGAAAAAAGTAAGACTATTTCATGGAGATAGAATACATTAACATTGCCAAGGAATTTAGGGGTGCTTGCTACAGAATTAGGTCCCATTGCAACATTGTTTTCATGTGGCCCTGCTTATGGTACATCCTCAAGGGCTTTGTGAAATTTCAAATGATTCAGGACATATGGTTTCCCCTTGGAAGACTATTGCACCTTTCATTATTAAGAAAATGATCTGGACATGTGGCTGAATGACAGACAGACACTGGGATGGATTTAAGCAGCAAACTGCATCTTTATTAATTTAAAAATGGGCACTCAAATATCAGGGTGGCTGAGGTGGCTCGGGCTAGCAGCCTCAGTCCAATCCTGCCTGACCCCCTGGGTAGGGCCCGTGTCATTAGGAATACACTGCTATTTTTAGCACATCTGTCTACCCTGCTCTGAAGCACGCTCATGGCTGCTGTGTAGACCCTGAGTCCAGTGTGGGGTTACAGAATCCCCACTATTTAATCAATTACTCGAGGTTGACATTCTTAAACCTAATTCCTAAGACTCAGCTCACTTCTGAATCTGCTTGCCATCCCCTCCATGAGGGAATTAGACTGTACCCAGGGGGCCATCATTCTACGAAGACTTCAGGTCCCTTTCTCCTTACAAGCAAAAGGTCCACCAGCTATATCCCAGGCCTCATTTACCTCTGGCCATTGGCCCTTTTAGCATTTACTGCCCACAAGTTGCAATGAACTAATTATTCCTGTATTTCTCCTAACATTAAAGTTCCTAGTCCTAGCCTGTGCCTCCACAACATTACAAGGAACATGGAAAACCCTTCTGAACCCCTACCAATTTGGCCCAACAGGAAAAAAAGTATCTTTCCTGGTCCCCGAAAGAGATCTGAAGTATCCTGGAAACATGGTTCAAAATACCCTAACTATAGTGATGGAGAAAGGACAGGGCATCAATCACAGCAGGTTGCCCCCAGTGTCAGAAATCAGGGCCTGCAGCCAGGGCTTTGGAGTGGAGCCTGGAGCTGGAGCACGGAGCAGTAAGTTTTTGTCTGGAACTGGAGCGAAGCAGAGCCGGAGCAGAGCAATTCAAAAATTTGATTGCTCCAAATCCCTGCCTGCAGCACAATCACTCACCGGGCAACCAAATAAGGTCAACTGGCTTGTAGTAGGCTGCCTGATTGGCTGTACCACCTGATTGGTTGGCAGCATCAGCAGCAGGATCTTAAGCCCAGCAGCAGTTCAGTGGATGTTCAAAGCCTTTGCCCATGGCTATGATAGCTCCTACTTGCTCCCAATCCTGCTTCTGCCTTGGCCCTAACCTTGCCCCATTCCAGGTAACCCTTTGCTAACCCTCGGCACCAATTCCTAACTTCTGACTCTGGCTCTGGGTTCCTATTCCTACTATCAACACCTGTTTTAACAAGCGGGCACAACCGCCCACATTGTGGTCTCTGAAACCCACGTGCCTTGAACTGTGCTTCTTAGTTTTACCTTATCATTTATCCTATTTATGCCCCTTTGACCACACTAAACAATTTTCTTCCTTTGAGGAGTAGGTGAGAGCTCCTTAATAGAAATACCACATGAATATTAGTACTGTTCCTTTAAGTGCTGAATCTTTCCCTGACTGTCTAACAGAATTGTCCATCAATAGGATAATTGTCCATCAATAGCTTCCCACTGGTGGGAAGAGAGGAGGGCAGATGCGTTTAGTTTCACTTTAACAGCAAGAATTAAACAAGGGTCTTTTGATATAAGAAGTTGTGTGAATACTCTACCATTTTTCATGTTATGTTAAAGCATAACTTTACAACTCTAATTCTAGTATGGTGGGGGGAAAGCTCTGCTTTTGCTTTCAAGTGAAATCCATGCAATTATTGGTGCTTTTTGGCTGTGGTTTGCTCTGTTTTTATTTTTATTTTGTTTTTTTTTAGGGGGTGGGGGTAATTTCATCCAAACCTGAGACTGATTGGTTTCAGGGCTATAAACCCATATGAACTGAAACTCTGAAAAAACATTTGCCAAATGTCCTGTGAAATGAACCTGCTGAATTCCCTACCACTCTGATATTTTCTCCTTCAAATGGGAAAATAGTGAGGGTTCTTACAGAAGTAACTTTAGATGAGGGCCAGTACAGATTTGGGGTTAATAAATAACCATGAGAAATAAAGATCTGCATGCCAGGGATTTGACTATTCATAATTGTCTCTCATTTGTGATTAAAACTGCAGAGATAAGAGGCTCTGATGGAAGACCAGAGAGTTTTTATTTCCCAGTTTTAATAGTTGGAAATCAATAGAATCTCCCTTTATTTTATTAATTTCTTTATTGGCAGTATAGTAAAAAATACCCTATATATTGGCAAAGCATGTTTTTGTACACTGAGGAGATGTTGTGTTGTTTGTTTGGGCAGGTTTTGCAGTTCATATACCTGGTCTTTCTTAGCCTCCTTCTCAATGACACGAAAAACACACTTTTTTATTTGCCTTTGATAATAGTTTGGGTAAAACTGACCAGAAAATAAAAAAGGACACCGAAATTTGATGAGTTTTCCACCTCCAACACTCCAATATGTGACTCCTACTTCCAAGTGTAAATTTGCTTCCAATTCTATTCTGCATGTTAAACAGTGACTGATGATGACGTCTGCTGATAATAGGCAATATAATGGGTGGGAAAAGAATATGTTGATTTAGTGTCAGCTGACAAGATAGATTATATTTCAACCAAAACTCTGATCTCAGAAAAAGCTTTGTCACTGTTTCTAACTTAACTTCCAAGATGCAAATATGGCCTATCATTTATGCTTTATCTGTTCTAAAATCAAGATTCTCAATGGTAATGAATATAAAATGGTAATAAATATGAAATTCTTAAATGGGACATGTGCAGTGCATAAGCTGTTTGGACAGGGTGAATTTCACATTCAGGATCACCACTCAGTAGAACAGCAGGAATATATTTTGGGATCAAAGTAATTTATACATGAATCTATAATTTTTGATATAATCAGATCTTTGAATTCTGTTTAGCAGTAGGCACTGGGGAACCTCAAAAGGTCTGGAGGTTAATTTCAGATTAGCACTTTGATTGCAAAATTAGGATCTGTGTGAAGTGCTGAGTGCTTTAAGCTACACTTTGTTTCCAGGAGGCTTTGATACTCTCAACAGATGCTCCTAAGATACAGCCCTTGGACAAAATATTTTGTGAAAATGAGATGTCTGGTTCTTGTCAGAATGGAATTACCACAAAAACAGCCATTCTTGTGGTATTTGAGCTGTGTGACAATACAGCTGTGTGGGATCCTTCCTCAAACTGGCGACTTCAGTAAGACTACTCACATAGGAGTGTGAGCATGAGTTATGCTATAGGGCTCATGAGTTATAAAATTATGGTGAGGGGAATATTGGTACAGGAAGAAATTCAGTTTAATTTGGAGCTATGTTGTGCTTCTTCTTATTATTATTTGATTATTTATTTATTTATGGTAGTACCTTGAAGCCTCAGTCATGGATGAGATTGTGTGCTAGATTCATACAAACAAGGAATAAAAAGCTTGTCTCTGCCCCCCAGAGATTACAATCTAAATATAAGATGAGCCAAGCAGATGCAGCTGATGGAGATGTGAGGCTGACAAGACAACTCAGGTCAGAGTAATAGGCCAATTCTCTTGTCTGTGATTCACTTGATTGTTAATTTAGTTCAAAGAACATGTGAATTATATTGTTTTCACTTATTGATTGCTATTGATTTACATTATGTATATCCCTGTACTTAATTAGCCCTAGATCAAAAGTGTGTGTTAGTATTAAGATGGTATTTTTTCTTGATGTGTAAATTCATGAAAACTAATGAAGGACTGTTTCTTGCTATCACTTTTTTATGTTTACCCATCACACGAGATTGAAGCCTTGAAAATGTAAAAGATTGTTAACTTCAAAGCACGGGTAATTTTTTTCTGCAATGGAAGTTCAGAGACTTGTTTACATTTAATCAACAGAGGAACAGCCCATGTTGTGAATGAAAACACCTAACAGATTGCCTTGCATGGAAACACACTATAAGAATGGATCCAGGGATCGATCCTGTATCTCTCATCTGTTTTGGATTCTAACAGAATAGAATACAGAACAAGTGGACAGAGATCTCCAGAATTATCCTGGGTAACTCTGAGGAACTTTTGGAAATCTAGCAGATTACTACAAACCCTTCAACATTTTGGACTTGCAAACTTTGACTCACCCGTTAATGTATTTTACCGGCTTTAACCTCTCATTAACTCTCATTTCTTTTCTTAACTAACAAACCTTTAGTTAGTTTACTAGATAAATTGGCTGTCAGCATTGCCTTCGGTGTGAGATTGAGAGTATCCATTGACCTGGGGTAAGTGATTGACCCTTTAGGGTTGGGAGTAATCTAATGTGATGTGATATTTGGTATAGTGACAAGTATCACAAATTTCAGTTTGTCTGGTGGCAAGGTAGGCTGGAGAGCTTAAGGGACTCCATGGTAACTCCATGGTAAGAGTAACGTAGTGATTGAGGAGTGTACATTTGTTACTGACGTAGTGAAATCTAATTATAGAATATACCACAGTTTGGGGTGTCTGCCCTGTTTTTTTGACAATCTGACCTGAAATTAGTTGTGAGCCACTTCAGACAGCATGATCATTGGAGTAGTCGGCACAAGATTCACATGCCGCAGGCGAACTGGGCTTAAAGATCAGAACCCAACACTATTAAAAGGTTAACTTTGATATTGAGAGTTTTAAGGGTTAAAGATTAGTCACAATGAGTGAATCACAGTCATATGAGGGTCTTGGGAGAAAAGACCTTGAGGATTTGTGCTCTCAAAGAGTTTTATCCTTTAAGAAAAGAAAAAAAAAAAAACCTTAGATCAGGAACTGAGAGCTTAGCTCATGGACTTTGATCAGAAAGCAGGGTCTCTGCCACCCTACCCCACATACCCCAGAGGCTGCAGGTGCCTCTGCAGCCCAAATGGTTCAGAAAAGGCACCTGGAAACCAAGAATCAACATAAGCATGAAATAAGGATGGTGGAACTCTGAATGGAAGTGAAGAAAGATGCCCTGGAAGCTGAGGACAAAGCCTGCCGAAGATGCAAAGCTGATGCTGAAATTGAGGAGAGAGCTCACCAAAAGCTCACAGAGCAGTTGGAAGCTGAGAAAGAAGTTCACACACTGTGGCTCCAAGTCTGGAGAAGCAAAAGGATCAGTCTTAGCCAGTGGGTACATCCCTTCTCAACAGCAAGGAATGGCATAAAGCCTGCCTAATTACCAAGAATCCAACTGCATTGCGGAATTCCTATTAATCTTTGAGAGACTGTGTGATAGCCATAAGATTCCTGGGGATAAATGGATGCCTATCCTCTAAACCAAATTGACTGAAAAGCCAGGCAAGTCTTTAACAAAATGGAAGTGGATGATGCTATGATATATAAGAACTTTAAAGAAGCTGTATTAAAAAGGTTTAAGATCACCCCTAAGTTCTATCCACCGAAGCTTAGAAATAAAAATGTCTGACACTATCACTCATGTGGAATATGTACATAATCAGTAGAGTTATGTGAAAAAATGGATAATTGGGTCAGGGGCTGATGGTAGCTTTGACAAGCTGTTAGATTTGGTGACACAAGAGTAATTATTATGGCTAATCACTGAAGAAATAAAGGAGGATACCTGTGACAAAAAAAGGTTCACAATTTTGGTGGCAGCAGAAATTGCTGATGAATATGTTGAGTCAAGGGCTTGAAAGGGGCACAAACCTCATGAGAAGGGCAATCCCTCCACTACCCAAGTTAAAATGGATGAACGGTTTATAACTAACCCCAACTTTGTTAAAAAAAATCTCAAGGGAGCTCCAATTTTAAAACCTCTTACCCTAAGGGAAAGCTAGTAATCTACCATAACTGTGGGGCTCCTGGTCATATAAAACCAAATTGCCCAAAACTTAATGTCACCCCACAGTCTGTGTCCACAACCCCCAGTGTGAATGCCAATGCGACTACCAGTTTGCATGCAGTGTCTGTCCTATTTTCTGACAGTCTGACCTGAAATTGTCACTCTCAGTTGTGAGTGTGAGTTCAGACAGTATGACAGAAGGAACAAAAGGAAACAACGAGACAGTATTGCTCAGCATGATAGGCAGTGGTTTTAGTACATCAGCTGACAAACTGTTATTTTTTTTGTAGGAATCATAGTAATGGAAAATTTTGAAATAAGAAGGAAGATAATGAAGTAGCTTTGCAGATATTTACAGGGAAGTTTCTCCCAAACATGGGAGCAGCACTGGATAAAGCATGACTTATGGACTCGAAGCAACAATCCTGTTCTAGCAGGGAGATGGACTGGAAGATCTAATCAATCTTTTTTATTTCTAACTTCTATAATTCCTCTCTTGCATGTGTTTTGTTTTGTTTTGGGGTTTTTTGGCTGAATGCATAACACACGTTCTGAGGTTCTTACAAGAACAGTAATTAGCGCTCTTGCATGATTTAATTAACAGAGAGGAAGTAAGATTGCAACAATGAATATATTTTCATGAGATTAAGTCAATCTTCCATTTATTTTGAAATATATGAAGATTTGTTAATTTCTTCCTGCCTACTAGATGTGGGGGGAGACAGCCAGACAGTTTTTTTCTGAATAGGGTATGGATATCTTTATCTACACATTCAGATCTTGAGAATTTATTTGCCACACTTAATTAATTTATAGGAATAAAACATGAAACCACAGTGGTGTCCTGTACATGAGATCTGTTTGTTCAGCATGATCATTACACTGTTACTGAAGCCACGAGATTTCATAATGAAGAATAAGAAATCTAAGCTAGACATACAACAACATTCTTCTGTCTTTTATCAACCTGGGTGTCCGTGGCTCTTTGAACCTTGAGCTTTCAGTAAAAACAGCTCCAGCAATGCAGTTGCAATGTGCAAATTTTTTATGAGATTTCAGTTCTGATATCCTTAACATTATCAAGAAAAAGAGCACTAAAAGGACAGTTTAAAAAGCAAATAAAGTTGTGATGTTATAATACCTGCTATTTATTATCCCCCTCTGTAAGCAAAGACATGGGCCCCAGCTTCTTGCTGATTGAAAACATAAATGTTACGCTCTAGTGTCTTTAAATTGCTGATGTAGCAGATGCTGCAGTGTCTCCTCTCAGCATTACATCAACATATATGAGTTGAATTCCATTAGCAACTGATAACAATTTGACATTTCTGTGATGCTTTGAGTTCTGAATCCCCATGAATGAAGTTGGGATTGGTGAGCTAATTCAAATACAATTAGAAACACATAGCCCTTTTCACCCACCCCTAACCCTCATTTTAAACTGGAACCAAATGTGAATATAACCTTTTTTGAAGACATTAGTTAACTTTTAAAATATTCTATTTCATTTTTTAGAATGGCTGTTCAGCCTGATATAAGCAGTATAAATGCCATGAAACAGGATGGTCTTCAGAGAATTCAGTTCCAAGTCTGAAGACTCAGGAGGTTGAGATATACATCTAAAATGAATCAGAATTCTCATACTGGATCAAACCAGTGGTCCATCTAGCCCAGGACTCTATCTCCAACAATGATCAATGCCAGCTGCTTCCAAGAAACATCCTGGAAACTGTGCAGTGTGATGTTATGGACTAACTTGCCCAGGAGGAATGTTTGTTCCTATCTCCAATCAGTTAAAGGTTGGCATATCCACTAAAACATGAGAGTTTATATTCTCCCCAAAAGGGCTGCCATTCAACAGTTTATTATAGGTTCCTCATTAGATTGATATTCACCTCTTTTGTGAAAAAGGTGATATCATAAATCCTCATGTAGCATTGCTCACTAGGTGATGATTTCAGACACAAAAATATGATTATTATCACAGATTCATCTTCCTGATGGATAACATCCTCATCTGAAAATAATGCAAAAGAATCCACTGAAAAGATATATTTTGTTTGCCAAGGTATACTCTTACATGATTAATCTTTTTCCCCATAAGCATAGCTGATATGGTTGTGAATTATATTATGTCACCACAAAGGAATTGCCTGAAAAAGTTTGTAATAAAAACATCTTGGATTTTTTTCTCTGTTAAGCTAGAACTGTCTTGAGGCTTTACAGCATTGGCCTCTATTTATTTCAATGGTTCAGATAAGGAATCATGAAGCACCTATTCAATAGTGAAGTTCTCCACATGAAGTCTTTTTTCATATGTGGAAAATGAGATTAAGTCACTCTAATAATATCTGCTGTTACTGAACTGACTATGGACAAAATGTACCCCGGTGACAATAACACCTTGGAGAAAAGTGTATTGGAAGGTGATGGACCAAACTAACCCAGTACAGCAGCCTTAAAGTGAAACAGAAGATCCTAAGCTGCTGGTTCAATTTGACACTCAAATTAGGGTCAGTCATGCCTTCTAGAGTGATGATGGAGACATGAAGGAAGCATTAACACTTCAGAAACCAAGTGTGGAATAGAAAAACATTTCATGGAGGGCATTTTGCCATGTTGGAATATTGCACTGGCCATCATGAGCTACCACTCAAAAGAATAAAATTCACATGAGATGTGGATTTTGTTTTGGCCCACACAGTTATGGGAAGAATACCTCACTAAAACATGCCTATTGCCTGCACTTCATCACAAGGGACATAATTTTAGATTCAAATTTATGTTTGATTCACACAAACCCAGCAATAGCTCTCTTTCAGTATTATAGCTAATTGGCATTGTTATGTGTGCAGGATTACATCCCTGTACCATTTTAGATATTAAGTTAAACTACTTTGTGATATAACATATATATGTATATATATTTTTCAATATTCACATCATTTCTTAATTCCTTTCCTTTGTCAAATAGACCAAGTGAGCCAAGAATAAAAGTAAAAGGAAATACATTGTAAGCAATGTTTTTAAAAGGCAGAGCCCTGAAGTCATTCTATCAAATATTTCCGAAGTCTGACACCTTTGAGGAAAAAAAAAAAAACCATGGAAATAGTTTGAATCTGTTTTAGTAATGTTACTGCTTCAGACAGACATTACCACGTGGAATGAAATAGATGTTGAACTCTGAAAAAAGAAAATAAAAAAGAATAAAAAATCTATTATTTACCTACTGTTGGGTGCCATAACACAAAATCAATGAATTAATGTCACTAAGCTCGTTATTAAGTAAGAGTGCTTACTTCTGGAGGTAGTTTGCTTTGGAAGTCAATGTATTCTGCTGACATTTGGCCAGACCGCACAAGCATGATATAGTCTGTTCCATGTGTCTTGCCCTTGAGATATTATTGTAATATCTTTCCATTCCAACAAATCTCACAACCTAAATGTGGTGGGGAGGGAGGGGAGCAAAAACTGAAGTATACAAGAAAAATAATGTTACAATAAAAGTTAAAATGACATTGAACTAATTTATTCAACAGAAATCAGATCTAAAATATCAGTTCCATCCTATCATTTCTATTTATTTCTTTACATTTAAAATCATGTCTATCCAATCTCAATGATTCAACATATACAATAATAATAATTAATAATGAATAATAATAAATTTAATAATTTGTCATCCAGATGGATGGTAATGGCCCATCTCAATACAACACCGAAAGTGGAGAAATCTATTTTTTGCAATGAACTTATTTTCACTCATTTGAGAAAAATTATAAAAATAAGTAGGCACTCTAGGTGCTTATACAGCCACTATCACCATAGAATCTCAACATCTCCCAAGTATTTATGGATTTAACCTCACAAGAAATGGAGACGATGATAATTCTTCACTCACATCAGAGAAGTATTATTTATCTCCATTTTTCCCAGATGAGGAACCAAAGCCCAGAAAGATTAAAGATTTAATCGTGTTCCTTTGCAATCTATAAACTTTTGCCATTGATTTCAACTGGACTAGGAGCAGATTCAATATGAATTGCTCAGAGTCACTCAAGAAGTCTACAGAAGATCCAGAAATTGAATCCAGATCTTCTGAATCCCAATTCAGTTCCCTAATGGCAAGATCATCCTTCCACCTTTAAGAGAAGTTTTAAAAAGTTTGCTTAACTTTTAAAATTATTTTTTTTTATTTTCACAGAGTATTCTGAATGTCCTGATTCTGATTGGGACTAGAATTAAAAGAGGAGAAATGCCCTGAAAGACGTTCTTCTTTTGATATTTATGATTTGACTGGAAACTGGAGCTTACAAGTCTTACAAGGCAATGAAGTATTAGTGGCCAATAGGATAAAAGCCACAAGAAACCATTTTTAAACATATTAGAAACAAGAATAACCCTAGTTCAGGTTTAGATTCATTGCTAAATATAGATGGTAAAATTGTAAGTAGCGATGTAAAAAAGGCAGAAATGTCCAAAAGATATTTCTTCTCTGAATCTGGATACATAGATGGGAATAAAATTAAGCACATACACAACTGTTTGCATAACAAGAAAGTGTGTGTTGTTTCTCTTTATCAAAAATCAAGTTTGGGTCTCAAAAAAACGATAGCTTAGTAACACTGGTCTCACCCACGCAAGTTTCTTTCATCCTATGTTGTGTACTTCAATTTTGTTATTAAGCATTCTAATTCTATTCCATTCCTGAGCCAAGACAGATACATGTCCCCAGTAGTTGTGGTGGGTTTTCTGATGGTCAAAAATAGGAATTATGATGAAAAACATCAGATTCACTTTCAGTTATGGCATGATAGGATTTGAGCTCAATTCTCCAGCTGTGAAAGTCTAGTTTGTTAATTGACTGCACTCCCGTTGCTCATCATTTGCAACACTGTACGGTGAAGGCTTCACCTTTCACCTGAGAAGTGCAATGCAGATATCTTGAGCCAGCTGGTATAAATCAGCCTAGCTTTACTGATTCACTGGAGCACCATTCAGGTACACCAGCTTGGGAGCGGGCTTTAACTTTTGGCTTCTAAATTCCAGCACAAACTTGACAGCATACTTCACATTCAGATAAACACAGAGGATTAAAAAGAGAACAATCCCTCTTCTTGCAATGTCAGACTGTTATGCTATGGTGGTTCTTTGCTTTCAGGTAAAATTCAATTTCAATAAATCAAATAGAAAAAAAAATCAGGAGCAGAGCTGGCCTCAGTTGGGCTAGCTCATTGTTGTGCATGACACTTCTGGAGAGAATGAAGGTTTGTTGGGGAATTACAAAAATCATTTTTTCTGTTCAACAGACACTAGAAATTATTAACATCTAACAATATTACCTCACAAATCTAAATTTGGGCCAAATCCTGAGGTTGTTATTAAGTGTCTATTCAGTTCTCATTCAAGAAAATCTCCCATTGACTTCAGAAGGAGTTTGCCTAAAGACTCAGGGTTAAATATTAGTTTCCCATGAATTTCTCTTGATTTATACCAGTGTAACTGAGATCACAATAAGGCCCTTAGTCATTTTTTTGCTAACTTCCCCTGCCCAATACTATAATGTCTTAGCAAGGCTAGATTCTGATCACAGTTACAGCCACTAAAATCGGTGGAGTTACTGCAGATTTATACCAGCATAGCTGAGATCTGAACATGTCCCACACACCACTCTGTGCCTCCTTCCTTGAGACAGAAATAAATCTAGATTTAAAATGTATCAGTTGGGTGACACGAAATTACAATTTCTTGTGCCTTTCAAAAGTCACAATCTAAGTAAATACAAATAAAAATATGTCATTCATACCCTCCCAGGTCTACTCTTATGTGTTATAGAATTTCTATATTTTTTTCCTTGGATTTTTTCACACTGATTCATATTTGTCATAAAGCTATGCTTCCAGGCAAGTTTATATACAGTACCATAGCGATGAATAAGAGATAGCTTAACTGCTTACTTATGGCACTATAGATTTTTTTCTTTCTTTACAAAAACTCTCTTTTGCATTTTTGAGTTTTTGAGAAAGACTCTTTTCATGGTGCTTTGGGTTACTCTGGAAGCAGGAAAAACCAGAAATACTGACAGATTTTTATCACAAGATCCTGATCTTGCACCCTTTCCTCATGTGAATAGACCCACTTGTCCTGATTCTGCTCTCACATTGAAATAACAGCATTGTCTTCAATTAGGTTTCTCCTGATTTACACTATTGTAAGTGAGCTAAAAATAGGTTTCAATTAAAATAATCTCATGGGAAAGGGCCACAGATCAAGCTTCAAGTTTGCAGACTCAAGAGATTTGGTTGGTTCAGGAAAGCTTTTGACCCATGTGTTACCTCACACTTTCAAGGGTAACATTTTACTTTGTAAAGATATATATTTTCATGCACAGTGAAAAAACAAAATGTTAAACATATTTTAATATTGTATTGAGCAGGCTTGAAATACATCATACATATGATTTTTAATTAAAGATGCAAATTGCAAGTAGGCTATTTGTATTTAGTCTTATAAATCACCTGAACTGGCACCACTATTGGCATTTCTTGGAGTCATTATATATAATTGGTTAATGGTGTATTTATTCTTGTGTTATTGGATCACCTCCAGGGACAATTATTGATGAGTTTCAAATCTCCAGAAAGATTTCACCATAGAGATAAATGCCTTTTTTTTAGATAAAATCAATTACTTTTATTTAAATTATTTTTTCTTTTTAAGTAATAAGTCTCTTTGAGGGCTTCACTGCAGTTTAAAGAAGTGATGCATTTATTGTTCTTTGGTACCTTGAATTCCCTCCTAGAGCCAAGAAAGATGATGAGAAAAGGAAACGAAGCCCAAAAATCTAGACTTCATGAAACATACAGTTAGGAAGTCATGTGCAGCATACATAGATGATCTTAACTGGTGACCTGTGCTTGCTATGATTATTTTGGTGGCTAAAATTCTTGTTGCCAGAAGACGGAGGCTTCCTAATATGTCCACAAAATGTAAAAAGTCTCAGTAGTGGTCAGATAACTTGGTATTTGGAAAACATTACACAGATGCTGTAATAATAAATTAAATTATTAGCATTAGTACAACTGCAGTTGCATAATGAACACACTTTCAGAGCATGGTAGTATGACAAAGTCACATTCCCTTAGCAACATGTTTTGGATATGTTAAGAAAATGAGTACATCTTATGATTAGGATGAGAAGCAGCCCCCACTCTGCGATTATCTTTCCATCATATTATCTTTAGGTTTGTAGTCACTACATTATTGTGAATTTGTTCATGCTGGTCAACAGATTTTATTATGGATGGTCCAAGCCATAAAGTCCATACTTGTCCAACTTAATGATTCTAGTCGGGAGGGTGAAAAGCTCCGATCTCAGGTTTTGTTTGGTCACTTTTATATATAATAGATATTCTCAAAGTTCAGATCTGGATCTGGCTTGGAAATTTCTCAGAGCTTGGGAGTGTTCAGATCTGTTTTTTTGTTTTATTTGATTTGTTTTCGTGTTGGTCTATATTTTAGTTTTAGGGTTACAGTTGTCATATTAGAGGAAAGGATACTTAGAGTAAGTATTTAGAGGAGATTGATGCATTTTCTAATAGTTGAGCATAAAATTTAGGTTAGGATTCTTGAGAGTTTGTTAGGGTCACCTTTCTGTGCATGTTATTTGGGAGGAAAAAAAACTGGGCTGGTTGGGAAATAGATATTTAGTACCCCTCACTTTTCTTCTAACTGCACTAATTATTTCATAGTATATTGAGGTTCTCTACTTTTGCTGCGTTCACAGGGTAAAAGTTCAATGAACTGCTCCTCTTCCTAGAATGACAGGTGATTTATACTGCAGTTGTCTCCAGTATGGGTATCAACATGTTTTTGTCCATGATCTATTACTCTTCCAATGACAGGGTAAGAAGCTAAAATTTAAAGGGATGATATGACCTTTCACTAAACATGTGGATCCGGGTTTGGGGATGAATAGTTAGATTTAATCATGTGAATATTATAGTATTGGCTTCCTTATTTCTACAGCTTAATCATACAGGTTGACAAGATCCTCCTTGACCATGGTGCTATTAGGATAATTTATGGGATCTTAAGTCTGAGAACTGGGTAACTCAGCAAGGGCAGATAGAGCCTTTCTCCCATATGTCACTAGTTCAAATCTAGCTCATGCAATATGCACCAAAAGCTGTTACCATCACGTGATTCTTCAGTGGCCTATTTGAAATGCTTTTGTTGATCTTAATCTTCGTCCGTGGTAACAAGTGTCTCCATCACGAGGCTTTGTAATTGAGCATACTGAGTCAATAGCAAAGCTCTCAATGACTGCAATGGGATTGTCACATTTTTTTTTAAACTATCGCCAGGAAAATGTACAAACCAAAATGACTTTTGTTTCTTTAAAAAAATAATAATCCCTAAATAAAATAAATCCCACTAACCTTCCTTCTGCTGTTTGAATGTGTTTTGGTCCAGGGGTCAAAACCTAAAAGTGTCTTTAGAAACCTGCCTTTTCATTGATCTTGGGAAAATAAGGCTGATGAGAGGTGGGGTGGAATGGGATTATTGGGCAGCAGCTGCTTTTTGTGCCCCAGCAAAAGAATCAACGTACTAGCTGTGCCTACTAGGTTTTATGAAAAAATGGCAAAAAGTCAATAACTACTTAGACTAAATTTCCCAGACTCACTGACACCACTGCAGATGTCAGCATGAGTGTGACAGACAATAAATTGCCTGAAACACTGCTTTGGAGGAATCGTTTGGGGTCTTTACGGCTAAATTATTTGACATGTAGGTAGGGATAGACAGAGAAATTAAGCTAGATACTGCTAGGCTGCTACCTCCTCAGGACCCGCGTCTGTCATGATACATGAAGCCTACATGGCAGAAATGTCAATAACAACGTGTATTTATTGTATATAATAGTAATGAGATTACAATAAATAATAATAAGGATGGGGCAGATTCTGTGCTGGTGCAACTCTACTGAAGTCAATGGAGTTATGCCAGGAGAGAATCTGTCCCAGTAAATTGGTGTTGCTCCACTAGGCTATGCACAAATCTTGTCTGAGGAAATGAATATTCCAGTTGCTGTAATCCCTTGTGCTTCCTCCTACAACTTCACCTTTTATTGTGTCATATCTCTAAGTAGACCGAATACTTAATAAGGCAAGACAATGGCTACAGTTTTCAAGGCTTTTAAGTGATTTAGGTGCCCAAAGCCCATTAAAAAGTCTGGGATTTGAGCACCTACCTTTCTTAAGCTCCTTTGCAAATCCCATCCTATGTCCTCTTATTTGCACTCTAAGGAACCTCATGCAGGTTTTTGGCACTGAATAATAATCAATAATTATTATAGCTATTGGGTTGGCTCAGCTCTGGATTGGATCACATCTCTGTAGAACTCAGCTGGTTCAGGTATCAGGAGCTCATGGAAATATGGCTACACTTCATTTGAGAGTGCATCACATGAGTTTCACCTGCCTTTTGGGTTTAAGCATCCAAAAATTCAAATTAAAATGATTGAATTTAAAAACCATTAGAAATTACCAAAATTCCACCCAAAACCACAAATTGGCCTTTCCAGTTCTCTAGAAATTCAGCCAAGAATTCAAGACCATCATAGGATGTTTTAGTGAGTACTGGCCAAGTATTGGTTTAATAAGAAAGCCCCAAAATGGACAAGTTTCACAAATTTTGAGTTTCATTATGCAAATTTCACATTGTTCTGTCTACTGAATTTTATGACCACTCATTAACCTTGAGAGAAATTCAGTTCTCTGTGGGCAGCCCAAGTTAATGAGCAGTACAAAAAAGGCTTCTGTAGAAGCTGGGTAAGGTGGCTGAAGACTTATTTCGAGGCCATAAAGTAGCAGTAGTCCTTCTGTGCCCATTACTAGTCTTTTAGTGCTCACTACAGTAGCCTCTGTGGCATCTGCATTCCCACCTGCACTCATAGATTCAGGATGCTTAGCCAGTTGATCCATGTTCTCATAGATCCACCAGCCAAGCCTTGCAGTAAGATAGACGGAGATCATTGAAAGAACAGATCAGTGGTACGCCAGGGACTGCACCTCCATTCAGATCTTCTGCATCTTAGCTCTTCCAGTGCACAAGTACCTCAATAGTTCCTATATCTACTGGAACTTCAGTTCCTGACGAACTCTGAAGGAACAGAGAGGATTTGCCCATTTGTGCTCTAGCATATCATTTGAAAGAGAGTAACTATGAATACCTCTCTCACTCTCTCTCAACCAGGAAAAATAAAGTAGTTTCTGACCCAATTAATATTAACAGACTTTATTGTAACCATCTAATAAATCTAATATTTGATATTTCTAATTCACTCATCAATGTAGTATCTAAGCACCAAATAAAAAATTAAAAAGTCCCATTGACTTTGTCTGTAGATGACTTACTATGTATTTTATAAGTCTCTCAAAACTTTTTCTTCATAACTACTTCAAATAATCCAGAAATTTTTGAATAAACCACACCATTCCTCATAGACTGTGATGTTTTGTTCAGGTGTGATTTATTTTACCAAGATTTACAGAAGCAAAATGTGCCAGATGAGAACAGGAAGAAAACAACAATGTATACAATAATAAACAAATCATCATATTTTCAAACTCCTATAATTTTCTGGCTTGGGCCAGAAGTGAAATTACCACAAAAGGGGCTATTCTCATTTGTGGGCCTGGTTCTCCTTTCATTTACCATGGTGTAACTCCACTGACTTCCATGGAGTTACTCCTGATTTACACTATTGCAAATGAGAGCAAAATCAGTCCAGTATTTATAGCACATCCAAGACCAGGACATACTGGCAGTCTTGCAGAACAGATTCTTCTCATGATGTTTTCAATTCACTTTCGGGATATCATAGAAGTTAGAGACCTGTTAGGTTATATTTTCCATCCTGCAGCCAGTATAGGATGGTTCTGGGTTATGTACTTCATATTCTCCATTGTTTCATATTAAATTGTCAAATATATATATTTCAAATGATGTGAATTCCCTAGGGAAACTTTTGCAAAGTATAGTCACTCTCATTGTCTGATATTTCCCTATATTACTCCTAGCTGTATCATATCATCTGTACAATGCAAACCTTGGATGCTTCTTATTGAGTTTGTACTCAGGCAAATACCCACTGACATCTGATAAGGACTACATAACATCTGAGAAAGGTGCCAAGATTTGACTCTTCAAAAGAAACAAGCAAAAGTTTTTTTTTTTCAGTAACATAACTTCATGTGTCTTAAGCAAAATAAATAAATAAGCAAATCTTGTGGGCCCTTGATGCTCTAAAGGATAGTAGACACTTCTTAGCCAAGCCAATAAGTACTACTACTGGGGAACAAACACTCCTTTAGGAGTCCTTTAAAACTCAACTATTAGATTTTTCTCGAAAGTTAACAATATTTAAATAGCAGAGAGGTAAATCTCATTCATACATTGCACTGCCTTGTTCACACATTTGTATGGCACCACTCTGACCTCTGAGTAAAATAAGGGATCAGGAAGGAGCAAGAGAAAACACTGAGTATTTTACCCACCCAGTTGGACTACTCAGGTATCTAGGTTTGTAATTAGATGTTTATAATTTATACACACACTGGCATTTTCCTCCCCCATACACTGCAGGTCTGTCTCCCAATGTTGAACAATTCCAAAGATGCTATCCCATTTTTGTTAGCCTAATGAAAGAAGCAGAAGACATTTGTTTGGAGATAGTTTGTCCTGGAAATTCACAAGGAACTATTGGGCTTTGCGATACTATCAAGGAGTTGGGTGAAATTCAGCTCTGGCATCTAGTCAGGTGGTGTTTGTCTTGAGCGTTGGCTGCATACTAGCCTCAGGGAATCACAAATGTCACTGATGTGCTATGCTATAGCTGTCTTGCTTCTCTAAAGAATCTCCTCTGTTAATCTATCTGGCACGCCTGGTAACTTTCAAAATATAAGTAGAGAGGCAATACTGTGGAGCAGAGAGAGTGAGAGAGATTCAAAGGCACCATCCGTCTTGTTGTAGACAGAGAAAATTACCAGTGTGCAGTTGGTATTTTTCATTACTAAGAACATGCAGCAGCTCAGTTTCCACCAGGGCTAATTGATTTTCACAGCTGGTGCATGAAAGGCTAAAGATATGAAACTTGAAAGACACCCTTTGTCCAGCCCCTGAAGCTTCTCATATCTGCAGGGACATGAAATTTTTTTTGGAATTGGAGAAGCTAAAATACCCAGAAGTAATCCAGGTCACTAGTATGCTAAGGATACTTATTGATATGTCCATGGTGCGGGTAGTTTACAACCGAACATGTGGTATTCCTTTCAGCACACAGCTTTTATTGCATTTACATTTATTTGAATCATGTTACCACAATGGTGAAATCAGATTATGTCACATGTGGCATAACTGTCCATCTAATACAACAATGTAAACATGTGTTACTATTCACTTTAGGCAAAAACAGATCTTTTAGGAGAGGTGGTTTGATATAGTGTAGTCAATCCTTCAACTGAGGGTACATGTAAAAAATAAGGCCTACAACATTTGGAAGGGAAAGTAATTATGCAATTAAGAAGTAATCTTTCAAGTTATTTTTTTCTGTGCATTCATTTTATCCGTTTTCAGCTTGCTAGCCTCTGCCAGTATGTCCTTCCTTAGAAAGTCCAGTGGTATTATAGAGAGTGAGCCCTGGTTATTCTGGAACAGCAAAATGCTTCAGTTCTGTAGGAGAAGGTGGGGAAGCAGGTAGGAGCTCCTACCTGATGAGCTGGTTGGTTGTGTAGAGACCCCAAGTGGTCAGGCCATCCTTGTACCAGTCTGGAAGACGTTTAGGAGAGAAAATGCTTGCAACCCTAAACCACTAAAGGGAAGCTGTAGGACAGAGATACCTGATTTTGATATAACTCATTTCTACCATTAGATAGTATGAGGACATGGTACAGCAACTTAATTATGAGAAATAGCTAATGTTTCAAAACATCTTGGATTTTGTAACAGAAGCAAAATATCATAGGATGAACTGGCTGAAAACATTTAGATATTATCCATCTAGATATTTGGCTCTCAGAAAGGTAGAAATGCAGCCACTTTCATAACAGTAACTTCCTCATGGGTTCAATCTGTTCTATGAGCTTCTCCCAGTCTGGAAGCTGTGCCTGAAACTGGGAGAAAACAACAGCTGCAGTCTTAAGGTGGCCATTTGTTTCAGTAATTTTGAGGGGCTGAGCAGAACTGGAATTCAGCTGCAAGACTTCCAGGGGCCCAGCTCACCTATATTGTGGAAGATACAAAGTGTCACACACTGTCCCTGTTCTCTCTTCTAAATGATACCAGTCTGTTGTAACCAGACCCAAATCCTGGCTCCACATGTTTCTTAGACCCTTAGGTCTGGGTGTTGATAGGTCACTGTTCCTAACTCTGGGTCTCTCAGAAACACTCTCAGGTGCAGACCCAATGTCTGCTTCCCTTCTTGAGCAGTAGGATACAGCAGTCTGGCCACCAATACCTCAGCTGTCCTTAGCCTCCAGTTGCTTAAATACATTCCCCAAGAGTCCTGGCTGTGGGAACCCCTGTTTCTGCATTAACCCCTACAGGGACAACATGACATGAAGGCAAGGAACAGAGGTTTAGCAAAAGAACGTCTGATCTACAGACACTTTACTCTTAATGAAGCACACTAAAGAGTTAGATCTTTGACAAACAACACAATCCTGAATGCAGCCACCCGAGTATGATTTCATCCATCATGTAGGTACTAAATTTGGTCAGCATCCTTAGGCTATGTAGTTCTTCCTTCCTTTCTTCTTCTGGCATGTGGGCATGGTTGGCTCCTTGCTCAGAGAAGCACCCATCTGTTAAAACAGTCTCTGTCCCTTTTGTTGACCATGTACTTCCACTGAGGAAATTTCAGGCTCCAGCCCCCACATTGGGTTCCCTGCTGAAAGTTATTCAAAGTGAATGACCCTACCAGTAGAAAGTCCCATGTTCCAGCAGGGAAGAGTAATTCTATGTTGATGTCTTAGATTGCTCTGTGCCCACTTCTCAGACATTGTCTTTCAACTAGGTGTCAAGCCCCGACTACAAAATAGATTATCTAATCCAGAATGGAGGTTGTAATCCAAAATGAAGATTACAATGAACAGTACAATCAAAAATGGCTTTCACAAAACAAAATGGAGTTCACTATTTGACACAGACTGCCAACCCCTCTTCTCCCCCCCCCCCAATCTGTCACACCTACATCTCCTTCTATAACCAGGACTCTTTCATTCATTCTCAGGCCTGATGTATTCACTGGACTCATATCAAGTCGAAGCCCTGACTTACATCCAGGAGTGCATGTGAGCAGCATATATAAAAATTACAAAACTTAAATTCACCTATCATTCTTGGGAAAAAAAATATCAGAGTCCTCTCTTCTAGATTAGTTACCAGAGAAAACAGGATAGGGAAAGGGGGCCCTCTCGTCGTGGACATGTTCTCCCTCTCCCCCCAAAAGCTGTGATAGTTTCCTCCTTCTGTGAAAAATGGTGGGAAGAACATTGAGCTCTGGGAAACATCCATACTAAAACAGCAGTGAAGTGATGTTGTTTTAACAGGGGTGCAGAAGGTGGGAAAGGCAAATTTGAGACTGCAAACATTTTGAGACTATAGAGTTTAGGATAATAAATGATTGACTTCCTCTTCTCCACAAAGCAGTGCCTTTCTCTCATGCTCCATTTACTTGCAGCTACTAAACCTTAATAAGATAACAATGCCTTTATATGTCTATGTTCTACAGCTGTCCTTTCTCACTTTAACTCCTCTGCAGGCTAATGTTTCTGTCTGCTTACATGATTACATGAATTCAGCACCCACAGTAGTTCTATCTATCTATCTATCTATCTATCTATCTATCTATCTATCTATCTATCTATCAACAACACTTGAGAAAAAATATTGCAGAGAGGAGAGGGAAGAGGGTATGTCTGTTAGAAACATGTGAAGCCAAGATTTGGGTCTGGTTACAAGACCCCTGGGTCTAGGTAGCGATTGGTCACTGTTCCTAACTCTAGTCTCTCAGGAACACTCTCAGGTGCAGATCCTGTGTCTGGGTATGTCTACACTACGGGATTAATCCGAATTTACAGAATTCGATTTTTGGCAACTGATTGTATAAAGTTGACGGCCACACTAAGCACATTAATTCGGTGGTGTGCGTCCATGTACCAAGGCTAGCGTTGACTTCTGGAGTGTTGCACTGTGGGTAGCTATCCCATAGCTATCCCATAGTTCCTGCAATCTCCTCCACCCATTGAGATCCCAATGCATGATGGGGCCAAAAACATTGTCATGGGTGGTTCTGGGTACATCCTCCCCCTCCCTCCGGGAAAGCAATGGCAGACAACCTTTTCGCGCCTTTTTCCTGGGTGAACAGTGCAGACGCCATACCACAGTAAGCATGAAGCCTGCTCAGCTCAAGACAGCAATCATGAACATTGTAAACACCTCGCTCGTTAACGTGCAGTTTATGCTGAACCAGAACCTGCAAAACCAGGCAACGAGGAGTAGGCTATGGCAGCGTGGCGACGAGAGTGATGAGGACATGGACATGGAATTTGGAGATCATGCTGTTAATGGGGGAGGTTATAGCCATGGAACGCCGATTCTGAGCCCAGGAAACAAGCACAGACTGGTGGGACCGCATAATGTTGCAGGTATGGGACGATTCCCAGTGACTGCGAAACTTTTGCATGCGTAAGGGCACTTTCATGGAACTTTGTGACTTGCTTTCCCCTGCCCTGAAGCACCAGAATATCAAGATGAGAGCAGCCCTCACAGTTGAGAAGCGAGTGGCGATAGCCCTGTGGAAGCTTGCAACGCCAGACAGCTACCGGTCAGTCAGGAATCAATTTGGAGTGGGCAAATCTACTGTGGGGGCTACTGTGATGCAAGTAGCCAAAGCAATAACTGAGCTAGTGCTACAAAAGGTAGTGACTCTGGGAAATGTGCAGGTCATAGTGGATGGCTTTGCTGAAATGGGATTCCCTAACTGTGGTGGGGCGATAGATGGAACCCATATCCCTATCTTGGCACCGGAGCACCAGGGTAGCCAGTACATAAACCACGAGGGGTACTTTTCAATGGTGCTGCAAGCACTGGTGGATCACAAGGGACCTTTCACCAACATCAGTGTGGGATGGCCATGAAGGGTTCATGACGCTCGCGTCTTCAAGAACACTAATCTGTTTAAACGGCTGCAGCAAGGGATTTACTTCCCAGACCAGAAAATTACCATTGGGGATGTTGAAATGCCTATAGTTATCCTTGGGGCCCAGGCTACCCCTTAATGTCATGGCTCATGAAGTCATACACAGGCAGCCTGGACAGTAGTCAGGACCTGTTCAATTACAGGCTGAGCAAGTGCAGAATGGTGGTAGAATGTGCATTTGGACGTTTAAAGGGTCTCTGGCGCACGTTACTGACTCGCTCAGACCTCAGTCAAACCAATATTCCCATTGTTATTGCTGCTTGCTGTGTGCTCCACAATCTCTGTGAGAGTAAGGGGGAGACCTTTATGGAGGGGTGGGAGGCTGAGGCAAATCGCCTGGCCACTGATTACATGTAGGGCGATTAGAAGAGCACACCAGGAAGCGCTGTGCATCAGAGAAGCTTTGAAAACCAGTTTCATTACTGGCCAGGCTATGGTGTGAAAGTTCTGTTTGTTGAAAACCTGCCCCCTTGATTGACTCATTCCCTGCAAGCAAACCACCCTCTCCCCTTCGATCACAGCTTGCTTTCAAAGGAAATAAAGTCACTATCATTTAAAAAACATGTATTCTTTATTAATTGATTATAAATATAGGGAGGGAACTGACAAGGTAGCCTGGGTGGGGTTTGGGAGGAGGATAGGAGGGAAGGAAAAGGCCACTAAAAAAGTTCAAAGTAATGACAGCCTTTTGCTTGGGCTGTCCACTGGGGTGGAGTGAGAGGGTGCACGGATCCTCCCCCCCTGCGTTCTTACACGTCTGGGTGAGGAGGCTATGGAACATGGTGAGGGGGAAGGGAGGTTATACAGCAGCTGCAGCGGCACTCTGTGATCCTGCTGCCATTCCTGAAGCTCCACCAGATGCCGGAGCATGTCTGTTTGATCACGCAGGAGCTCCAGCATTGCAGCCTGCCACCTCTCATCTCAAGCGTCCCTCATGGCCTCACGTTCACTGGCAACTTTCCTGTACTTTGATACCGTGTCCTTCCACTCATTCAGATAAGCTCTTTCATTGCGGATGGATTCCATGATTTCCAAGAACATTTCGTCTCGCGTCCTTTTTTTTCACCACCTTATCTGAGATAGCCTTTGGGACAGAGGAGGGAGGCTTGAAAAATTTGCAGCTGTGGGAGGAAGGGAGGGGAAAAAGGGAGAGAAGTATTTAAAATACATAAGATACATTTTACAGAACAATGCTTATACTCTTTCACAGTGAACAACACTATTCACATTACATAGCACATGTGATTTCGGTACAAGGTCGCATTTTGCATCTTAATATTGCAGCTTTGGTGTTAGAGATCACAGACGCAGGTCTGGGCAACAGAATTCAGCTTGCATGCGGCCATGGTAAGCCATTGTCTTTTGGCTTCTGCAGCCTTAAAGCAGCGCCCTCCTTTCCCACATACCAAGCAAAGCCTGTTGAGTGCTGCGGTTTTCCTGTTAACGTGCAGCAGCAGAAACCAAACTAACCCCCCCCCCCATCCAATTATCTGGGATGATCGTTTTACCCCTCCCCCCACCGTGTGGCTGGTATCAGGGAAGATCCCTGCTAGCCAAACGTGAAAAGCTCAGGGCCAATGATCCCCCAGCCCCCCACCCCCCAGCTTGGCTAACTACAGGGAAGGATTTCTTTTCAGCCACAGGCCAACAGCCCAGTAGCAATGGCCACCTCTGTCCCCTTAATTAAATTTCCGTATTTCAACCAGGTTGCCATGAATGATATCACTCTCCTGAGGATAACACAGTGAGATAAAGAACAGATGTTGCTTGAATGCCAGCAAACACCGGGACCATACGCTGCCAAGCTTTGTCATGCAATGATACCAGATTACTTGCTACTAGCATGGCGTGGTCAAGTGTCCTACCATGGAGGACCGAATAAGGCTGCACTGCCCAGAAACCTTGTGGAAAGGCTTTTGGAGTACCTCCAGGAGAGCTTCATGGAGATGTCCCTGAAGGATTTCCGCTCCATCCCCAGATACGTTAATAGACTTTTCCAGTAGCTGTACTGGCCACGAATGCATCCCAAGTCCTCAGGGCAAATTAATCATTAAAAAAAGCTTGCTTTTAAACCATGTTTTATATTTACAAAGGTACACTCACCGGTGGTCCCTTCCATGGCCTCATTGTCTGAGGGTTCGGTGGGTACTTCAGTCAGGCTGAGAAAAAGATCCTGGCTGCTGGGGAGAACGGAGTGCTGTGTGCTCTCCGCAAGCTCATCGTCATCCTCCTCCTCATCATCCCCGTCTGCAGAATCCTCAGTCGTGGCTGAGATTACCCCCTACTCGGAATCCACGATCAGAGGTGGGGTAGTGGTGGCGGCCCCCCCTAGAATTGCATGCAGCTTCGCGTAGAAGCGGCATGTTTGCGGCTCTGACCTGGAGCGACTGTTTGCCTCCTTTGGTTTTTGATAGGCTTGTCTGAGCTCCTTAACTTTCATGCGGCACTGTAGTGAGTCCCTATTGTGGCCTTTCTCCATTATGCCCTTGGAGATTTTTTCAAATGTTTTGGCATTTCATCTTTTGGAATATAGTTCTGCTAGCACGGAATCCTCTCCCCATATAGCGATCAGATCCAGTACCTCTCGTACGGTCCATGCTGGTGCTCTTTTTCGATTCTCGGACTGCATGGTTACCTATGCTGATGAGCTCTGCGTGGTCACCTGTGCTCTCCACGCTGGTCAAACAGGAAATGTAATTCAAAAGTTCGTGGGGCTTTTCCTGTCTACCTGACCAGTGCATCCGAGTTCAGATTGCTGTCTAGAGCGGTCACAATGGTGCACTGTGTGATAGGTCATGGAGGCCAATACCGTCAAATGGCGGCCACACTAACCCTAATTCGAAATGGCACTGTCGATTTCGGCGCTACTCCCCTCGTCGGGGAGGAGTACAGAAATCGATTTTAAGAGCCCTTTATTTCGAAGTAAATGGCTTCGTTGTGTGGACGGGTGCAGGGTTAATTCAATTTAACGCTGCTAAATTCGAACTAAACTCATAGTGTAGACCAGGCCTCTGATACCCTTCTTGGGAAGTAGGACACAGCAGTCTGGACACCAATTCCTAAGCTGTCCCTGAGCTGGGAGGAGAGATTCACCACTTGTGCAGACCTATCTATGCTAGCTCTGCTCAAGATAGCTTCTAAACTAGCAGTGTGTCCATGGTGGCATGAGTGGCTACTCAGGTTAGCTATCCTGATACGATCCCATGCGACCTTTTGGATACATTCTTGGGTGGCTAGCCCGAGCTGCTGCTGCCTATGTCACCATGGATGCACTGCTATTTTGGAGCACTAACTTAAGCAGAACTAGCATGGGTACATCTACACGAGGTGTGAATGTGTTTGTCTTGTTTAATAGTGTTTCTCTTGATTAAAATGTCAGTTGGGCAAGTTAATCACTAGCATGCTCCATGAAAGCCTATTGACCCTTTGAGGCCTAAAAAAAGATTTTTTTAATTGTGATTTCCCACCCTGTTTCTCCTACAGAGAGATTAGTTAGAATTGCTATTTTGAAAGCAGATGATAACTGTCTACTGAGAGCCTCCCCTATTAGGCTAATGCATGTACCCCAAGTAAATACAGCAAGATAATGATGCCTGCTGGAAACAGTTTGAAAAATCCATCCTTGTAAAATGTGGAGAGGAAACAGGTTACCTACTAGGTCATTTCCATTGCTAGATTTGATGCTTCTAAGGGTACATCTACATTTGAGCTGGGAGGTTTGAAAAGTGATCAGTACTCACCTTCTAAAAATCAGGCCTTTGTCAGGTGTCTTAGGTTGGGCACCCAAAATGGGAAGCAGGCAAAATCACTTGGTAATAATCAAAGCTGCTGACTTTTCAGTGGTGATTACTCTGCCTGCAGCTTACTTATCCCAACTATTATGTTCGATTAAAGCATCTATCATTGCTCTAAAATATTTGACATCTGAGTGAATTTGGCCTTTTTTCTTCTTTGTAGCCCTGCTTCTTTATTTATCTATATTTATTCTCTCTCTTCAAAGGCATTTGTTTAGGAAATTTATAAAATTTAACAAAAAGAAAAAGAAAGATGTTAAACACTGCAAGATGTGAAACAGATGGTTTACATTACATGCTAATCCATGAATGCTCTTGGCAAGAGATAGAGCTGATTCTGTAGCTGAAAGGTTAAAGGTCTGAATGCATCATGGAAGAGTTATCAGGCATGACTACAGGTGAGCTGAAATCAGGGCAGCTGGATTTGAGTTAAGGTGTGTTTGAGACTGGGAGGGGGAGTGTAATTTGAGGGTTTAGCAACTTGGCCTATCCTGAAAGGCTACTCTGCTAGTTAGAGGCCAAAAGGGTACTGTAGGAATAACTGAATTGTTTTGGGAAAGGAATGAACTAGCACTGTTGGATCATGTCCACCGCTGAAGGTTTCTCAACTTTAAGAACAAATTGAGTCATGTCAAAAAACAACTATCTCTTAGCTTTTGTGGCATTTTATCTTGAGTATTTAAAAAAAAGCCTATTTTGTTGTTTTTCTGCCCTGTTTTGCAATATGCATCTCCACTGTTGCCTACCCATGTGTATATGTCTCTTGAGATAACGCTAAGAAAACCCTTGTGCTGACTGGCACTTTCTGTATTTGTTGGTTGGTTGGTTTATTTATTTTGAACTGTTGACTCCAAAACACATTTTAATTGCCCTGCAGGCAGGAAGCAAACAGCTTCCTGAGAGCCTGGTCCTTCCCCTCTGGAAGAAACCAGATCCCACTGGGCGTGTCTGTGGATGTGCCATACACACAAAGCAGCCAGCCCAGCAACTCTGCCACAATACTATAGTGATGACAGAAAGAGAGAGCATTGTGTATCTAATCTTCTTCCTGTCACCTCATCATCTAACTTACACCAGTTTAGACCCAGTTTCATTCCATTCGACTCAGTTAGTGACTCAGGGCCAGATTCTGTCTCCAGTAGTGCTGAGTGGCTGTTATCTCGTGGAATGTGACCAAGTGAGATTTTCCATAGTGTGGGGGAGTTCTCATCTGGAAAACAGCTGGCATGTCCGGCTTGTATGCCAACCCCTTCCTGTTGGTCCCTGTGTAGGGAGCATACAAGGGGAGTGGTCAGATTGTTGCTGTGCTACATCTATTCTCAGCTCTGGATGATACCTTTGTACTTCTATCAGCTGGCATAGCTTAGAGGAGACTTAGCCTCAGACTATTCTGGCTTCAGCTTGGAGGTAGGCTAGGAAGACAATAAGGGATATAACTGGCTTCCTGAAAGCACATCATGTGTAGGTTTCAGCTGCAGGAGGCCTTCCTAGACTCATGCTCACTTACTCATGTGTATCTTAGACCCTCTTAAACTTCACCTCAGGCTTTGGCTTGCTGAGTTGAAGGGAGTCTAAACTTATGTACATTACTTGCTGAAAGACCAGGAGAGAAGCCCAAGAAAAACAGCTAATATGAGGGTGTAAATTAAAGTGGGTTAATCCATACTGATATAATTAAAACAGTAATATATTCATAAACATCTCTTTAAATAGATGTGTCAGGTCATTAAGGAAGCACCTGAGTTTGATGCAACATGTCTCCTTAAAGCAGATGGGATCCCATCAGTTTGGCAGCAGCACAGCAAAATTTGCTGGTAGGCTGCACTGTAGCCTCTATGTTTTTACAGTTAGTTTATCTCCAGCTAGGAAACTCTGAATAAGAAACAGATGGTAATTAATTCTGGACAGGGCAGAAGGGATTATTGTGAAATTAAGAGAGTAGTGCACTGAGCATAAGGACTCCTGGGTTCTATTTCTGACTGCCACTGATTCTCTGTGTAAGGGAAATCACTTAAATTCTGTGTGCCTCTGTTTAGCCATCTGTAAAATGAGCATAATAGTATCTATCTTACAAGTGTGTAATGTAACAACAGCAATATATACCTCGCAGGTGTGTTGAGAAGCTTCTTGTTGTTAATATATAAGCCTTGAAATCCTCTGAACTTAGATTCACCTTTTACTAAGTATTGTTAATAGTTATTGAATAATAATTATGCTGTTCATGAGACATCTTTTAATATTTGCCTTAACTAGAAAGCTCCAGCCATAAACTGTATCCAGTTTCTCCCTGAAGAACTCTTCAGACTAACTGTCCCCAGGTCTCTTTATTATGTCATCTCTGTTGGACTGTAACTGTCTTGTTGGACACTGGGAAAATAATCAGACATTACAAATATGAACTTCAAAATGGTACTTTCTCATGAAAATCATACAAAGAAGCTTTTATTCCCTCTTACACAATAATATCTGACCAACGTATTTGTTCCCATATCACATAGAACATGACCCTAGTTGCTTTTAAATATCAAGATAAGGTGTTACATAACCACATACTAGCTGCCACGCTATTTTCCCTTTACACCAGAAAATGACAGAATCGTAGCTGCATCAGAAAAAAGCACCTAAGTCCCCTTTTCACATGTCTTTTTGTTAAACACTGCTATGGACACAGCAAGAATCACCAGCTAAAATATCACCAGCTGCTCCATGTAGTTAATCAAAACCATTGTATTCTAATCAGGGGAGACCTAGGATTCTGCGGGAGACAGTCATGGGAAGGAAGCTCAAGACAACTAGGGAACAAAAAGGGAAACATTTTAACTTCTGCCTTTTCCAATTGCTTTATTCCCAAGAGGATATGGGATTATGCTAGCACATAATCTGTAGTATGCACTCCTGTTGTGTTCAGCACTGAAATACCAGTGAAAATGAGGTAGGATCAGAAGAGGCTAAAATAGGGATAGACCAAGTTAAAAATTACTTAGACAAATTAGATGTTTTCAAGTCACCAGGGCCCGATGAAATGAATCCTAGAATACTCAAGGAGCTGACTGAGGAGATATATGAGACATTAGCGATTATCTTTGAAAAGTCATGGAAGATGGGAGAGATTCCAGAAGACTGGAAAAGGGCAAATATAGTGTTAATCTATAAAAAAGGGAAATAAGGACAATCCGGGGAATTACAGACCAGTCAACTTAACTTCTGTACCCAGAAAGATGATGGAGCAAATAATTAAGCAATCTATTTGCAAATACCTAGAAGATAATAAGATGATAAGTAACAGTCAGCATGGCATTTGTCAAGAACAAATTGTGTCAAACCAACCTGATAGCTTTCTTTGACAGGGTAACATAGATGGGGGGAAGCGGTAGACATGGTACATCTTGACTTAGTAAAGCTTTTGATAATGTCTCACATGACCTTCTCATAAGCAAACTAGATAAATGCAGCCTAGATGGAGCTACTATAAAATTGGGGCAAAACTGGTGGAAAACCATTCCCAGTGAGTAGCTATCAGTGGTTCACAGTCATGCTCGAAGGACATAATGAGTGGGGTCATAAAGGGATCAGTTCTGGGTCTAATTCTGTTCAATATCTTCATCAATGATTTAGATAATGGCATAGAATACACATAAAGTTTGCGGATGATACCAAGCTGGGAGGTATTGCAGGTGCTTTGGAGGACAGGATTAAAATTCAAAATGCTCTGTACAAACTGGAGAAATGGTCTGAAGTAAATAGGATGAAATTTAGTAAGGACAAATGCAAAGTACTCCATTTAGGAAGGAACAATCAGTTGCACACATACCAAATGGGAAATGACTGCCTAGGAAAGAGTACTGCAGAAAGGGATCTGGGGGTCATAGTGGACCACAAGCTAAATATGAGTCAACAGTGTAATGCTTTGTAAAAAAAAGCGAACATCATTTTGAGATGTATTAGCAGGAGTGTTATAAGCAAGACAGGAGAAGTAATTCTTCCGCTCTACTCTGCGCTGATTAGGCCTCAGCTGGAGTATTGTGTCCAGTTCTGGGCACCACATTTCAGGAAGGATGTTGACAAATTGGAGAGAGTCCAGAGAAGAGCGACCAAAATAATTAAAGGTCTAGAAAACATGGCCTATGAGGGAAGATTGAAAAAAATTGGGTTTGTTTAGTCTGGAAAAGAGAATACTGAGGGGGGACATGATAACAATTTTCAAGTACGTAAAAGGTTGTTACAAGGAGGAAGAAGAAAATTTGTTTTTCTTAACCTCTGAGGATCGGACAAAACATAAGAACATAAGAACAGGGAGCAATGGGTTTAAATTGCAGCAAGGGAGGTTTAGGATGGACATTAGGAAAAACTTCCTAACTGTCAGGGTGGTTAAGCACTGGAATAAATTGCCTAGGGAGGTTATGGAATCTCCATCCTTGAAGATTTTTGTGAGCAAGTTAGACAAACACCTATCAAGAATGGTCTAGATAATACTTAGTCCTGCCATGAGGCAGCAGACTGGACTAGATGATCTCTCAAGGTCCCTTCCAGTCCTATGATTCTTTGATTCTATGAAATAATATGGAGATTGGAGCTCTATAAAATATACCAGAAAGAATGAGTGCTCCTCCAGCTGTGGCACCTTTCAGCTTGACATTCTTCCCAAAGAATGCTCTGTTCCACACTATGTAGTGAGGGTGTTCATTTGTCCATTTATATATATATATATAATATGATTCACTACAGTCACCTCCAGGTGATGAGGGTGGAACATGACAGCTGCATAACTGTACACTACAACATTATTTTGGACAAGAAGTGAGGAAGAATACAACATGGGGTTTTAAATATAAGAATTACCAGAGATAGAATTTGGACACCCTTGAAATTGAAACATATGTCCTGGGATCTATAAATGATCAGGATCTCAGTTTTACAGCCAGTCTGAAAGAGGATATCTCCAGCATCATAGTGACCCATGGCATCAGACTGGTGCCTTATGACTGTAGTGCTCACTCAGTAGAAACTGTAAAAAACACTGAATAACTTACATTACGTCTGTGCATTGATGGGGTTTGTATATGTGTAACTTGGACTTGCAAGAGATAAGAACATTTAGTGGACATTAAGGAATGTGAAGGGAAAAGAGTAGGAAAATCATATAGCTATGAAAATAAAGAGGATGGACCCATTTCAAGAAAGAAAGAAAGAAAGAAAAGCCCTTTAATGATGTTCACTCATGACAGGTGGATATAAATCTGAGCAAGTGATTTACCTGACTGATTAGAATGAAAAGAAACTTGAAAATACTTCCTTAAATAAAATAAACCCCACTCATCTCAGAACACCATTTTTTTTTTACAATAAAAATAAGATAACATCTAAATGTTGAAAGGGAAAACAACTCAGGAAATGGTTCTAGTGAATCTGAAATTTTACTTGGGATAATTAGAGGTGTGATCTGCAGCAAAACCATCAATCATCTCCTGTGTCTGACTGCTGTTTCTGTGGTTAAATTCCGAGCATAACTTGTGTGGTTGGTAATCACAAGTCAGTTGAGACATTTACCAAGAGCAAGGTTACCCTGGGTCATATTCTCTTGGATGCAAGTGGCCTCTTAGTTATTGATGAGCCACACTCAGAAACTCTAGGGTTCCGTTCAAATAAAGCACCCCAAAATGATGCTTAAAGTTAGCTCTTGAATGGGTACATACAAGGCTTGCTCCAAAGCCTATTAAAGTCAATGGGAGTCTTTCCATTGGCCTCAATGGGCTTTGGATCATGCCCTAAGAATGTATAGATAATCAAATACCAATATTGTCATCCGATTCTTACCTGACATATTCAGCTCCATTGGGTTTGCAAAACTAAGCTGGATATCTCAGAAGGTCAGATTTTAACATGGCTATTTTTTACTTTTTGTTTCCAGACACAGTCAGAAGTCATAGTATAGAAATAATGAGACTCCATGAAGAATAATTTTCAAATCTCAGAAGAAAACGTAGATCCAGGGGAGTTTCATGAGATGGTTCAGGCTGACCTTGTTCACTCATCTTTACTTGTACTCCTTCAGTCCCTTTTTTGTAATAATTCAACCCCGAAGAATTGTCATTCCTGTTTCACTCTGCTCTGCCCATCCATTGGAGAGAATCAAAATCATACTGATCAGGGACGATGGCAGCCACCCTTGCCAATCCTGATAAAGAGTATTGAAAATAAATTTGTTACAGCAGAAATCTAGTGTAGGTCTCTCCTTACTGATTCATTAGCAGATTAAAATGGTTGAGATCTTCCTAACTTTTATAGATTTCAGAAAAGTCTCCTAACTTCTGGATGTTAATTAGAACTGAGCTTATGTACAATATCCACTTAAGAGAGTGCTCAGCAGTGGATCCTGGATTGTCTGAAAGCTACATAATAATTTAAAAATTAGAGAGATGAGGTGGGTGAACTAATATGTTTTATTGAGCCCACTTCAGTTGGTGAGAGAGACAAGCTTTGAAGCTGCACAGAGTACTTCTTCAGGTCTGGGATGTCTCAGAATGTCACAGCTCAATACAAAATCGAACAGATAGTTTAGCATAAGTAGATGCATGGGCGGCGGGTGAACAAGCCATTGGGAGAGGCTAGCCCCCTCCCCCTCTGCCCGAGGCCCCACTCCTACCCCTCCCCTTCTGCCCCGCACTCTATCCGGAGCCCAGACCAGACAGCTCCTCCCCACACCCGCGGCCGCTAGCCCGTCCAGCCCCAGTGCCCCCACCCCAGAGTACTGGGCAGGTGGTGAATCCAGAGCACTCCCGGCCCCGAGTGCAGGGCGAGCAGTATGTCCGATGAGTCCCTAGCCCCATCCCTGGAGCGAGGGTGGGCGGTGCAGCCGGAGCACCCCCAGCCTCAGAGCACAGGGCAGGCAGCGCATCCGGAGCGCCTCCAGCCACAGCCCTGGAGTGCCAGGCTGGCAGCATGGCCAGAGCACCCTCAACTCCAGCCTTGGAGTACCGGGTGGGCGGTGCGGCATGGCCCCAGTTCCAACATCCCCAGCCCAGGGCCTTGCGAGCACCGGTCCCAACCTGTCTTCCCCAGCCTCTTGGCCACAGAAGAGTGGGACAGGAACTGGAAATAGGTAGGAGAGCGTCTGGGGGCAGAGCGTGAGTGGGGTTCTTTGGGGAGGCACAGCTTCTCCCGGCCTACGATACCCGCCACCAATGAGTCGATAGCACATATTTTAAGGGAACATTCAAGGCAAAGTGGCCCATTAACATCCCTGTAGTCATAGGACAAAAAGGGGGGTTAGTGGGTTACAGATTGTTGTAACAAGCCATATATCCAGTATCTTTATAAAGACCATTATTTTTCATGTCTGGAGAGGTTGTGGGGGTTGTTTGAAGGCTAGAACAGGGGGTTCAGGAAAGATTTTATTTATTTATTTATTTATTTATTTATTTATTTCGGTGTGGATAGGGTTGTTGTTGTTTTATGATACCCCATATGGGTTCCAATGTGGGTTGGTAGGTGACAACTAGTGGTGTGTGGTCAGAGGGCAGTTTATTTGTGTATTGAAGCAGGTTCTCTCATGGTATTTGGGTGGACTGTTCCATGATCCTCTCCAAACTCAACATCAGAAGCAAGATCCCCACAAACCAGGACACAAGTGGCAACAGACCCCGCCAGAACAACGGATGCAAACCCTGCAGACATATCTTCACTGTTACACTGATCAACACCCCCTCCCTCCTGCCCCCCCCCACCCATACAACATGGGTCTTATGCATGCGTATCACAACATGTGGTCTATCTCAACCAGTGCACTAAATACCCCAATAACAACTATGTAGATTAAACCAACAATCACTACACTCTCAGATGAACTCACACAGGAAAAGGATGAAAGACAAAAGCACCATATCAGTTGTGGGTGGACACTTTTCACACAGTGGTCACTCTATATCTGACCTATCAGTCCTCATCCTCTAAGGAAACCTGCACAACCCTTTCAAAAGATGAGCCTGGGAGCTTACATTCATAACTTTGTTAGACACTAAAAATCATGGTTTTAATAAAGACATTGAATTTATGGCTTTTTACAACAATCTGTTACCCACTAAGACCCCCTTTTTGTCCTATGTCTACAGCAGTGTTAATATACCACTTGTGTTTGAATGATCCCTTAAAATATGTACTAACTACGTATGCTAAACTATTCCCTTAGAATATGTGCTACCTATTTCTGCTAAAAAAAATCTCTTTGATCTTGTGTTTAGCTGTGACACTCTGAGTACCTTCCTCAGACCTGAGGAAGAGCTCTGTGTAGCTGGAAAGCTTGTCTCTCTCACCAGAAGAAGTTGGTCCAATAAAAAATATTACCTCATTCTCCTTGTCTCTCTAATATCCTGGGACTGACATGGCTACAACATGGCATACAAATTTAAAAATCAGACAGATAGCTACACCTTCTCGAGCATATTTGAAATCATTAGAAACTAAGAAGATGCCTCTGTGGATACCGTTACTTTTCTCCAGTTGCCCTAAGGAACTGGAATGTGTCTGTGCACATGGAAGCACACTTGGAAGGATGGAAAGAGAAAGAAAGAGTGATTGGTATGGAGCTCTGTAGAATAGGCAGATTATGAACTGAGACATCTTCATACCTTGCAGAGGGAACCTTGAAAATTCAGGGAATAAGTCTTATGGGTAATAGTGTCAAAATTTAGTAGTGGCTGCAGAAGTTAAAATCAAAATATATTTTTGTTCTTTTCCATCAAAAATTGAGAGGGTTTTTTTGAATAAAGGAATTATTTTGTTTTGGATTATTTTTATAGTGAAGACAAGGCTTCTGAGAGTAATCATTGTGTGAGATATCTTGTGAGAATGTCTGCATCCAATGGAGCACTGATCTGATCCAGTATGGCAGTTCCTGTATTCTTGAGTAAAAGAGTAGCTCCACTGAACTCATGCAGATAGTATAAAATTGGTGTAAGTGGGAAGAGAATCAGGCCTTACAGCTTTTACTGTCTGTTAGTCATTATGCACATTTTATGAGGCTAGACAAATAATAACTAGTGATAATACTACTAATTTCTTAGAAACATTAAAACCTCTTTTTTAATCTGGTTCCCTGGACAGGTAAGTGACCAGAGAGAGAAAATCAAATAAGGAAAAATCAGAGCAGTATAGACAAGGATATAATTTCAAAGTTTAATTAACACATTTTTTTAAAGTCACAGAAACTATATGGCCAAATGAATGATTGTTAACAGCAGGCAGACAGTATTTTGATGCAAGCTCTATAGGTTACCTAGGCTATAGACTGCCGATCTCAGCAAAACTGCATTAATGGCATACAAATGAGCCCCTCCTCCTATGGGAGATCAACCCTTAGACCTAAAGAATGAAAGGCGAGTGTTTGACATGTTTATCTATGACAACTGTGAGCCAAGGATGATCATGTTTGGCAGTTTGAAGTGGGAGCATTTGAGTTGTTTCAACTTTTTTCAGTATTCCTTTCAAATTACAACAGGCTGCTTTGGGTAAACATTGTAAATTGCTCATGATGGCAGGGAGATCGAAGGTCTCTCTCTCTCTCTCTCTCTCTCTCTCTCTCTCTCACACACACACACATCCCCTCTGACACCCCTTTCCTATTATCCCACATTCAGCTTGAGATGCCATGAGATGCCAGGGAAAAAATATCAGGGCAGCCTTTGGTTCTTCTTTCCAGTCATTGATTTCCGTTTGACTCCAACCTCTCTCCCCATTTCCTGATATAATGGATGAATACCACAAAATGTCACCTGTGAGTATACCCTGGAATTTTAAGTGACAATCAGTGTTGCTATCTTCATACCCATTTAGGGTAGGTGCTATAACATTTTTCTATATCTGAGTTTAGTTGCCAAAAGTTGTATTGACTGATATGATACAACAGATAGTTTCTCATGGTTTATGGGGACCACGGAAGCATGTTTAGCACCATGTCAATTAACACCAAACATGTTGAAACATGGCAATAACATCTGACCATTGTAATGAAGACATGGCCTCAGTGTTCACTTTTCACAAACACTTGAACAATTGACTTTACTTGCTTGAATATTTCTTGAAAGTGACTTTCAACCTTGCACATGGAAATACTTTCCCCCAAATTACTTATTATTACAGTAGTACATAGAGTCCTTAACTGAAATCATGGTCCCATTGTAGAAAACACATAGAAACAGACAGTCCCTGCCCCAAAGAGATTTCAATATAAATAGATAAGACAGATGATGGGCAAGTGAAAGGAAGTAGCATTACTTCCACGCTAGAGATGGAAACTGTGCACAGAGAAATTAACAGTTTGGTTCATATTTTGTTTTAGACAGTTCACCCCTTCCCAATATTAGGCCAGGTCTACACTCCACTTACTCTGGTATAACTTACGTCACCAAGGAGTGTGAATAAGGCATCTACCTGAGCAAGAATAAGTTACACCAACCTAAGCGCCAGTGTGGACAGCGCTATGTCAGCAGGAGAGCGTCTCCCACCGGCATAGCTACTGTCTCTCGCGGAAGTGGATTATTTATGCCAGCAGGAGAGCTCTCTTCCGTTGGCATAGAGTGTCTTCACCAGATGTGCTACAGCAGAGAAGCAGAGTCAGTGCAGGTGCCCCAATGTAGCACGTTGAGTGTAGATTAGCCCTTATTTTCCTTAAAAACCCCAATTATAGTAGCAATCAGGTGAATACAGAGCATTGACATTTCCTTTATGTCCTGAAACTTAACATGTTCTTATTTTCTGAGTAAGATGACCTTTCAAAATTGCATTCAAATTCCTGATAGCTCATTGAAGCACATGGGGACCGTGCAATTATTTTACTTCTTATTTAAATTAGGCCTGGAGCCAAAATACAAAATTTGACTTTGGAACCAAACTGCTGTAAAGTTTAGGGAAGTTTTGGTCTGGGGTTTTGGTTTAAGGCAACCTCTAAAATCGAGTGTACCAATTCTTTTATCTGCAAAATAAGACTGGAAATCTCATGCGAACAATGATGGGAACCCAGATAGGTAGATGGATCATGCTTTCTTCTCCCATTTCCATTTGGAACCAGGAAGAACAGAGTAGCATAAAATAGATAAATAAATAAATGAACATTAATAATGTCAAGAAAATGTTTTCCATTTCCCAAAGATTCAGGCTCATTTCAAGTCTTGGGCAAAGGCTGAGTCGATCCTTATTTTAGCCAAACCACACATACTCATCCATGACATTTAGTTTGAAATTTGGGTGGTGTAAAATGTAAAGCCTTACGTCATCCCAGATGTGATAACCTTACCCCTGCTGAGTAGTGCCTTACTCCACATGTAGTCCCTCTGAAACCAGAGGGGGCCTCTTATAAAGTACTGATCATCATGAATAAGTGTATCAGAACTTAGCCTCTATAAGTATTCTGGGGGAGGGAGTCAGTAGTCACTGAGACTGCATAACATGGACAAGGCCTACTTACATGTGTATGGATTTGGAATATTTGGTCCCTCTTGCCTTTTCACTCTTGGGTTCATCCTGCACAGGGACATCAGAGTAATGAGTTTGATGGTCCCATTATCGCCTTGTGGTGAAAAATATTTTGTGATATGTGAAAACCACCATCCACCAATTAATCCTAATGGGTATCTCATGTTACTAGAAATGATTGCTATCAGGAATGGAAGGGACATTCACCATGTACATGAAGTTTCCCCTGATTTCACTATGCCTGATTCCTACCAGTGTGGACACCTTGCGTTTTCATAAGCACTATAATTCTCCATCTACTCACAAAACGTCTGCTCCCATCAGAAAGGTATTGCAAAGAATAACAGTTATGTTATTATTACAACAGAAAACGCTAGGAGATGCTGTTACTCAAACAGTATTTTACTGTTACTGACACCAACATGAATGTTTTCCTGATTGTCTTTTTGCCCATGATGTATTACATGGTTTTTAGTACTTATCACAAATTACCCATTTCTAAAATCTTATTAGACCCAAATAATGACTAATATAAAAAAAGTGTTCTCTAGCGGCTAGAGCAGGGGGTTGGGTATCAGGACTCCTGGGTACAGTTCTTGTCTCTGCTACTGTCTCACACAATGTGACCATATTGTTATTCTTATTATTTGATTGCAGTAAAGCCTAGAGGCCCCAACTATGTGTTGCCACTGTGATAAGCATGGAACAAACACCTGTCCCTACAGTCTAAACAGAAAAGCAAGACAAAGGGTGGGAGGGAAAACAGAGGCACAGAAACTGCAGAGCAGTGGAAGTAGTTAGAAGGGAAGCCAGATTTCCTGACTCCCAGCGCAAATGTACTATTCACTAAACATGCCACTTCATACCACTGTGCTTCAGTTTAGCCATCTCTGGAATGGGTATAATGTTAGTGAATATACTTCACGGTGGAAGGGCAGAGAGGGTGGGGTTGTGATGTTTAGTTAACTTATGTTTCTACAAGGCTTTGAGCTCCCCAGATGAAAGGTCCAGGTGTAATTATTGTGGTTGTGAGATTCCCTTTGGTATTTTTTGAGGGAGAAATGTGACAAGATCAGAATATCTCAAACTTAACACCTGGCCCGAGATTTAAAGAGACAAGTTATTATTGTCCCCAGGGTACAAAGCACTGCATGTAGCATTCTACTCCTGCTTAGCAGAGAGCCAGCAGGTTTCCTTTTACGCTAACTGTTAGAATTATTTTCAGCACATTTCCTTTTTAGATGTTTTCATTGAAGAGGCTACTGTGGTGAAGATAAGACTACAACTTCTCCTGTCTCACTAAGCTTTCGATCCTCCTTCCCTTTCTTGTATCCAAGTCCCTTTCCTGCTGGTTCTTTCCCCCTTGAAAGGGCTGCTACAAAGCATTTGACAGGACCCTTTGATTTAGGTTTATTGAGAGTGTTCAGCTCTTAGAACTCCAGCCAAGGTATGTCTGAAACTTTCAATAAAAGCAGAGAGAGACAGAGCAGGCCCGGTGGCTCAGCAGGCAAATGTAAGGTTTGCCAATAAAGACAGTGGGAGAGTCTCAGAGGTAAAACTCCATATAGCTGATGGGAGGTGGGAAGGAGAAGATAAATAAGAAGCATGCAACCTGTTCCCCCATTTTGGCCAAGATGGATGTAAATACATTACATTAGAGATGGATGTAAATTCTGAGGTTAAGGAATTAGGGTGTAACTCCAGAATAAAGCTACATGAAAAATTATAATCAGTCTTTTTTTTTCTTTTTTTCAATATTTTGGAATTTCTTCACAATGTTCAAAATTGGCTTTGGCCATGTTGCTTAATTATATAAATCTGTATATCTGTTTTTTGTAGTAAAATTAGTAAGTCATGTGATAGTATTTCCCTTTCCTGATTCAATGAGTCATATAATTAACTAACACGATGTGAATTCTGAATTTGAATAGTATATCTGAATGTACTGTGAAAACTTTGCTTTCCATACATTTGGTCTTAAATTTTACTCTTTGCAAACATGCTTGCTAGGAAAGTGCTACTGCTTAGATATTTGCAGAACATGAACACAAATTCACTTTCAAAGTCAAATGAATATTCACAGAAATGTTTTACCTACTATTCACCCAACTCTACTTAACTCCAAGAATAGTAAAGGAGATTTGAGTTGGAAACAAGCCATTCCTCTGAAGGGGACTTAAAAGATGTGTAAAATGGCTTAGGTAAATGCTTTGTTATGGAAGAATATGGATAAAGGAAAAGAGGCAATTTTGTTCCCAAGCCTTATAATTAGATATGGGCTTGAATTACAATGTCTGCGTCTGAACTTTTTGAAAGAGTGGGGGTGTTTCTATCTGAGGTTTTGATTAGTTCATTGCAGACATGAGGTCAAATGTGGATCACATAAGTTTGGGGGTTATCCAAGTCTGATCTTTTGGCTCATGCCCATCTCTGCTTTGAAATACAGAGGGTGAAAAATCAACCCCCTTGATCCAAACCTTAAATTCTAATACACCTAACTTCAATCAAATTCAGATTTGGATTTATGATTTGATTTATGCCCATTTGTGCCCAATCCAAATGTGAACTTGCATGAAGTTCAGTGTATTTGGATTTGTTGTTGATATTTGACCTATTTTAGAGAGGTGTCATCTGTGAACTTAGAACATGGGCTGGATCTGCATTAGGGTTTAGGTTTAGGCTCAACTGTGCTTATAGACAAAAGAATAACTTACTAAGGTGTACAGACAGACAGAGATATGGCCACACACAAAGAAACATGGAGTGATATTGAGAAATGAATCCTGGTCGCTGGCCACCTGAGGCACGTTGTGCATTTGCTAAGAAGTTCCTCAATTTCTGAGATTACCTGAGAACTCTTGAAAATCTGAAGGTAGAATATGTCCCCAGGCTAAAGACCAATCAAATGAATTATTTTTTTTCCATCTCAGGAACACAAACAAAAAAAATGTGGGGTGAATTATATCAGGAGAATTTCCTAATGGCGAGATCTATTAGATAGTGGGATAATCTCCCAAGGGAAGTGATGGAATCCTAATCACTGGAGATAGTTAAAATTAAATGGAACAAAACATTGTAGACTATATTGTAGGAAACAAACCTTACGCTGACTAAAGAGATTGGACAATGTGTTTAAAATATTGTTTTCCATCTGTACTTTATACATGCTATGGGAACCACTGGAGGGGATTCCCTGTCACATTGCTGTGACAAATTGTCTGGAAAGCTTCAAAATGTACTGAGCAGAAATTCAGTAAACAATGATAAAGGCAGATATGAATATTTTACAGTGGTGTGTGTGTTTATGCAGGCGTAACATATATAAGTTTCATATGCGGTAGCTACAGACAGACACAATTAATACAGTAAAAACATATTTTAGGTGAAATGAACGGGATGGGGAGAGCACTTGGAGTAAAATCTGTGTTATCCTCCTTCATTGAAACAAAACATCCAGTGTCCTCCCCTTCCTTCCCCCTCCCGCCAATCTCAAGGATACTTAATGCCTTACATAGCAGCCTGGTGAGCATATGTTCTTGGTTAAGGACCCATTGTTTGTGAAATTGTTGCAAGTTTCAGATTTCTATGTGGCAAGCAGAAAACCCAGCCCCCTGGGTGGTAGCAGTTGGGGCCATTCTGAGGTAGGTAAACATTAAAGTGAGGAATTTATGAGTCTACCACTCAGCTATATGGAACACTGGGCACGTCTGGGTTGTTTTTTTGGTTTTGGATTTTTTTTTCTGTTGTTGCTTGACTTCAAACACAGCGGAGAGCTACCTGGCTGTAGGTAAAAAGATCAACATCTGCAAATAATAATTGCCACGCCATTGGACTGCAGCTTGCACAAAGGCTGGAAAGAAATTGTGCATGTTTAAAATGGAGAAAGTTGTGTCTAAGTTCATTGCCTAAAGCATCTTTGCCTAAGAAAATTGACTAGCTTAAAAGAAACGGAGTGGGAGAACGAAACATAATTAGGGGAGCTACCACATGGCATTCTGGTTACTGTCTGAAAATGTACAAAAGAAAACCATGGGGATCCTGGATAAATCAAAAATTCAGTGGAAATGAAGCTTGATATTTGGAACTGTGTAAATAAAAAAAAATTAAAAAAAAAGGTGCACACACAGCAAAATTGGTCTTTGCTTTGGCATAGAGGATCTGACCAGTGGAATTGCAAGTGAGTTTGAGGAATTTCACCACAATTGTAAATGTTTTCGTCTATGAAAGATTAAGGTCAAAGTTCATTTTCAGCCATCCCTATCACTGGGTCTTTCTCTGAATATTCCCCCACTTAATTGGCATATCCTAGTGGGATAACAGAGAGTGAGAAAATGGGAGCAATGTTGTGGTCATTCATTAATATGTGGACCAGTGGGTAGACCTTTTGTTATATTTATAGAATAATTTAGGGCTCATTCCTGCAAACATGTAGTAGTGCAGGGATCGGCAACCTTTGGCATGCGGCTCACCAGGGTAAGCACCCTGGTGGGCCGGGCTGGTCTGTTTACCTGCAAAATCCGCAAGTTCAGCTGATTGCGGCTTCCACTGATCACGGTTCACCATCCGAGGCCAATAGGGGCCAGCACATCCCTCAGCCCATGCCTGGGACAGCGAACTGCAGACAGTGGGAGCTGAAATTGTCCAAACCTGCAGACACGGCAGGTAAACAGACCGGACTGGCCCGCCAGGATGCTTACCCTGGCGAGCCACATACCAAAGGTTGCTGATCCCTGGTGTAGTGCATATTGCTGAAAGTACAGTGACCAGACGTCCCAATATTATTGGCTTTGTCTTATATAACCAACTATACCCCCAACCACCTTCAAAAAAGTGTCCCGATTTTTACACTTGCTATCTGATTACCTTAGCTGAGAGTAACCCTGGCAACTTCACCATTTCCCATCTATGTGATGTTAAAAAACAATCAGCTTAATGACAAACAAATTTCCAAAGTGATTGACTTCAATGGGACTAACTTCAGTAGTAAGAGTGTTCAGTAGCTGATGTTGGCAGTGTTGGCCTTTAGAGACAAATTCTTGGGTCCCTACTCAATACCTACTTAGGGTTTGGTCATATCATTTAGGCACGGCCCTGTGTTAGAGACATTCCTCCTGAGCTTGCCTGTATGAAGAGGGACTGTGACTTCTGCTACCCACCTTAATGCTGCATTAGGTCCATTCCAATCTGTGCCTGCTGCTGTGCCCCTTTATGTTTCTCTTGTGTATCCACTTCTTCACCCCTCCTTTTGAGGCAATGTGCACACTGAAGGGCATAGACCGGGAACATTCCCTTCACACCAATAAGCAGAGGAACTGCATTGTCACTCTTCAAAAGCCATTGTGAGAATTGGTACAAATGGGAGGACTCCCCAAACTTCCATAGAAGAAACAAACCCTTAGGCTAATCTGGCTCCACAATTCCCTCAGTGCAGGCTAGAGGTTAATAAGCATAATGGAACCTCAGGTGGATTTAAAAATTAACTATGGTGTGTGCAAATAACAAAAATGTTTATGAAAATCTACAAAACGATTTGCCCAGAAATTAGATTTATTGAGAAATCTTTGTTTAGGGCTCTTAGACACTATGGCAATAATAATAATAATAGTAATAATAACAAAAATAATAAATCATTATAATGGTTATTTTTGCATCATAACATCCTAAAACTCAAATATACCCACTTGTTGATGCAAAAGATCTTCATATTAAGAAAATTTTGAAATTCTAAATTTTGAAAAAGGTTAAGATTTTGTTCAAAATATGATCTCTTGTTCAAAGGCAGGACACTTTTTATGAGAAAACAGACCTATTTTGTTCTTTTTATTAGCAGAAGCAAAAAAAATAATAATAATCAAAAACATCCATGCTCAGGCATTTCTGGTCATTTAATTGATTCAAAACTGAGTGTGAAAACTACTAATTCTTAAGTTTTGAAATGTGATTTGGATATTTTGTCCAGTGTTAGTTTAAACAAAGGCAAGAGTAGAGCAGGCAAAAAAGAAATTATGTGTTGTCTCAGATGAGACTTGCAATTCTACAGAAAATGACAGGCAGTCACTTCCACGTGTGATGGCCGTTGAGTGGAGATCCCTGTAATGTCTGTTTTTCAAAAGCAACCCGGTTGCAAATTTGCAACATGACAGCAGAAATTCATCAAATGATGCTGAATTTGCAAAATTCATCAAAGATCTGTATTAACCCTGGATGAACTTTTGGCGGAATTTTGCAACAGCAAAACTCTGTCACCCTGCTTTAGTTCAATCCATTGTAGACCTATCTGATTATAACAGTGCCAAGGTCAAAGGTCTGTCAGTATGTTTTCTTTTCATTTAAGACTCCACCATGACAATTTGTGTTGGACTAAAATCCTGGCATGCAAGTCAAGAGACAGTTTTATTTTTCCTTCAATATATTTTGAAAAACCCTTGATTAAAAAAATGGCTCCAGGTTTGTTTGTTTTTTACATCCACATAAACACTTGTTCTTTTTAATGAAATTTGAGATGCAGTTACAGGAGATCATAGCATGAGCTACATGCATTAAGTCCACTTCTACTTGTATGTAAACTCCTGCAAGCCCAATAACTTCAGTGAGATAGCATGGGTGAACCTGAGGGAAGAATGAGATCCATATTTCTCTGGTGTGCGAACGGCACTACAGTATACACACACATATAAGGCAGTGGCCTGAGGGCCAGTTGTGTCTGTTGATATGCTAACGTTCAGCTCTTGAGTGAGTTTCTGTAAAGACTGCTCTGTGCTTCCTTCTGTTTCCTAAGAGTAGCTCTGAAGGGAGCCAGTAGTGCTCCAGACAGCTTCTGTTCCTTCCCAGCCTGCAGCATTGAGTAGCCGTGCCTAAGTTGCCTGCTCCCCCGCCAGGCTGTGGGAGACTCTACCATAGCAGGACAGGATCTTGACTGACTCTGCCTGAGCCTGAGGAAATAATTACAGTATTGATTGAGATCCCTTGATCTTTCTGGAAGAATATATTTGACCCTCAGGCCAGGCACCACTGATAGCAGGGATTATTTATAAAATAAACTACTGCTGATGCAAAATTCTTCTGGGAATCCATTTTAAAGGTTTGAATTAACCTTCCATCCTCCTCACACACACTGAGAAGGGAAGAAGGGCCAATCCAACAGAAGCCAATGTTTCTTGCTGCTGACCCATGAAAAATCCATAAATCTCTCAGGCTCCACAGCTGTGAAGGATACTCCTAGTTTTGGAACCTAAATTTTTCCCTCTCCTGTATCCGTGCAATTCAACCACCTTCCTCAGAAAACCACCAGTATTTTCATCTTGATATCTAATTTATTACCTGCCCTCCTTAAATAGCCTAATGACACATTGTACTCATCAGATGTTATTGTTCAACACTGGGGTAGCCCTGTGAGGTATAAGTGTCTTTAATCTGTCTTCAAGCAAGGGGATGTAATTGTCTAATATTCTAAACAGTATCACAATAGTGCTGCTGTATAACTGCAGGCTTTATGCGCACAAAAGTGTTTCTTTACTGCTCCTTAAGGTATAATTACCATGAGTTTATTACCTACCTTTATGAATAGCTAGGAGAACAAAGTCCTATTAAACTTCTTTCTTCTCAAGAACTTTAGCCCAATGGACCACAAAGATACCTGACCAAGAACATGATTTATTGATTTTGCCCTCACTCTGTAATTTTACCTAAGCTCCAACAGCCAAATCTGGAGGTCCTTATTCAATTTTTAACTCTCCTTTTACTTAAGTAGAAAACTCTTTTGACTTTAATCAGAGTTTTCCCTGATTTGGCCCTCTGACATTTATGTGGTACAGAGGAGTGGATTACAATGGAGGTGTTTATAATGGCCTTTAAAGCTGTTTGGAGCCTAGAAAAGATTGATGTTATATCAGGGAGAAATTTAGTGAAGAAGCCATTTTGTTTAAAGTACTCTATCCGTATATATCTCTGTGACCCAAGTACAGACAAGAACCTAACTCCAGTGTGTGATGACAATGACATTTCTGTCTTCCTTTCTTTCTGCTGAGTTCTGGATTGATGTGGTGATGTCTCCACTCTGATCCTGATTGTAGACAAAGAGATGCTACCTCCATACCATTATAAAACATATTCCCCAGGGTATCGTTTGTGTCTGAACTGTATCCTCTCTATATGATTAGATTTTCAGATTTAAACAGGGGCCTTGTCTTCTTCTGCATTTCCGCAGTCCTAACCATGTAGTGAGCATTCAGTATATGATAACTAACAACAGTTATGTAACAAGTACAATACTTCTTACCCCCAAGAGTTGCTAACAAAGGAATGTCAAAATTATGGAGTGAACACACCTCTATGACAAAATAAAGGGAGGATGTAGAATATAGAATATAGTGTGGTCCCCAGAGAGAAACATTTTGCAAACTTATTATTTGTTGTTCCTGGGGAGGGTTCAATAAGCTGGCAACCAAACTCGCATTCAGGTATTCAGTTACAGAGTCAGTGACCCAACTGTAACAAATTTTACTTTGACTGCCATGGGGTTGCATGTGGTATAAGTGACCACTACAGAATTTTACAAGTATTTGGTTGCTATGTTGGCCATCCTAGCTCTTGGGAAGTCTTGAGTGCTGATTTCCCCTAAATACAGAGCACAAGCTTCCCTTGAACTGGGATTTTTTTTAAATTAATCTTTAAAAAGTGAAGGAAGAGTGTTAAATTTCAGTGGGGGGGGGGGAGAGAAAGAGTCCCTAAGCTCTTTTCTAACCCCCATCCTAAATAGCTTGAAATGCAGTAGGTTCGCCCATCAAAACTTGAAATTTAGGACAAGGAGCAGTGGTCAGAGTAGTGAGAGAAGAAGATAATTCTGGTATCAGTGTTCTGGAGAGATTAGAGGGAGGAAGAAATTAAGAATAATTTCTATTAGACTATTGAAGAGTCTCGTAAGGGAAATGGTGAAATCCCCATTTTTTTCCTGGTCATTTAAAACTTGACCAGGCAAAGCATTAAGAAGAAGAGCTCTGTGTAGCTTGAAAGTTTGTCTCTTTCACCAACAGAACTGGCCCAATAAAATATATTACCTCACCAACCTTGTCTGTCTAATATCCCAGGACCAGCATGGCTACATCACCACTGCAAAAAGCATTAACAAGCAGATTGTAAGACTCCTGCTATGACCAGGAAATGGACTAGATGACCTAACTGATTTTGTGGTGTCAAAATTAGTGAAATTCATGCATATCGGTGCTTCTGTACAGATAATCACCCAGTTATCTTGGGCAGAATGAGTTAAAATCAAAGGATACAATTTATTCCTAACTTTGAACTTTCCAGCCTTTGTCAGTTTGTGTCTAAACCTCAGCATCTCTAAAACTTTGATATTTTACTGTAAATGTATATCTGAAATGATGTATACTGGTGCTGCATTTTTAAGATGACTGTAATTTTATTATGGGGGTCTGGTGACAATGACAAACCATGTTTTTAAGGTGGTGGAGCCAGGAGAGCCCTGAAACAAGAGTACTGCCTTCCACTGGAAACTTTGGGTTTAACACATATTTTATGCTAAAATTCCAAAGGAGGGGGAAGCTCACTACTCCTGATTTGCTTCTCCTTCTGCAGTATAGCTTTTCCTAGACAACATGGTATCATCAAACTGTGCAGGAGAACATAAATGCATTAGAAAGAAAATTAATGTGGAGATTATATCTTATATGTTTCAAAAGGCATATAATTATCATATTTTCAATATGCAGTGTCTCTACTGAAAATAAGAGAAAAAGCAACCCTGTGTTTTAATGACACCAGAAAATGCCTTCATGTTTCTATTATGGACGTTTTTATGCATATAGTGGAAACCAATGAAAACTCAGTATTCATTGCCCTAATTACAGTAGTCATGGCATCATTCTTCATTCAAGACATGTTGTGATCATAGTGGAGTGGCAATATCAAGATTTTAATGGCACCTACTATATACTGAAAATAGATATGTCTAAAATGCCAGCCTTCAGATCACTGTGAACAAATAATCACAATAGTGCATGATGGTGATGATGATCATTTATTTCATCTTTCATCTAAAGTTCCCAAAGTACTCAACAACTTTACAAACCGATTTACAAATTATGGCCCAAATTCTGAGGTTTTACTCAGTCAGGAAAACTTGAAATTAATGGGTAAAATCTCAGTAAAAAGTGAGTAAGGAACTCAGGTTTTAGCCTTATGTATACATGAATCACTTCACCCTCTACTGAAATGCAGCCCACTCTTGCATTATCAGCAAATACCCCTGAAGTACTATGCACCTTGATTGAAAGAAATGCTATGTCATCCGTGAGAATGGTGTTTAAAAGAGGATTATGTCCTATGAAGTAAAAAAAAAAGAGCATTCAGAAAATAGAAACTGACCAACTTCTTAGTTACATACAGAGATGCCCCACACAACAGCAAAGGCCAGGCAACATCTGTTTTAACCTTTGCCATTGATTGCATCTCTTTTAACCAGGCCTTCAAAGATCTATTTATAAGCAGCAAGTAAAACAAACTCCCAGTCAGCAATATGTCATTTTGAGTAAATTGTACATAGATAAAGACTATGACTTCTTTGGAGGTCAAAATTGGGTCCTATGTACTATTCAATCAAACTTAAATCATATGTTGTATACAATGAAAGCCAAAGACAGCAAAATCTGGCATAGACATATAGATGCACTCAATATGGCATTGACACCACCTAACGCTCACCTAACACTAACCATCTTGATACAAAAAATTCTTGATTATTACCATAAATTCAGTTATAATAGAGAAATCAAAGAACTTCTGCAGATTCACCATTGCAGTCAGAGGGGAATAAGAACTAATCAGTGTTATCTCCAGGCTAAATACAGATGATAGAAATGTTAATCATACTTACTGCTAAGATATGAAAAGAAAAAAAGAAACCAACACCAACAAAACACCAGAAGCTACTGATGGAGAGAAGGAAATTGCAATGAATTGGACAAAGTAGGAGAGCTCCTAGTGTTTCTATTCTATACTTCAAAATGTTCTGATGAATTGTTTTCCCTTCTTATTAATAAAGTTAGTTCAAGACTGACTCTGGCTGTGTGGGTCTGTCTATATGCCTGTGTGTGAATGCATCTTCCCCAAACTGCAACTTTTCTTCATAAAGATGTTACAACTTGCCAACACTTATTGTGTTTCTCAGCGCATTTTTATTGGGCTGTCCTCTAAACACACATCAGTTCATCTACTTGGGTAGCAAATCTAAGTAAATTAAGGATGGTTTTACCTCAATATTATAACTAAATAAAAATGAGAGCAACTTCATATCCTGTGACAGCAACATTTTGTATTGTCATAGGAACATCACACTCTGGAGCACAAGGATGTAAATGCCTGTGATGTGTAGTTGCGGCACCAGTGCTGGGAGAGAGCTCTCCTAGCGCTGTAAAAAAAACCACCCCCACGAGGGGAGCACAGCTCTCAGTGCTGCTGCACTGTCTACACTGCCATTTTACAGCGCTCAAACTTGCAGCGCTCAGGGTGTGTTTTTTCACACCCCTGAGCGAGGAAGTTGCAGCGCTGTAAAGTGTCGGTGTAGACAAGTCCTTATTCTCTTGAAACTATCTGTGAGAATAAGATAATTAAAGAGTGTTTTCATTTTTCAATCTAATCTAGCCCATCCTTCTGTTTCTACCTCCTCCCTATTTAAGAGCCCTCTTCTCATCCCATTATGATCTATGGTAAACTCCCCAATGAGATTAGGAGAAAGAGCAGTACCCAAGTGTCATCATTGATTTTGAATATTTCACAGCTTGGGACACTTTCTTGGGGCGTTCAGAACTGCAGGTTACCATGTAATTCCCCCAACTCAGTGAGAGAGAGGTTTACTCGTGACAGCTTCCTGTTTCCACAGTCTGTTATGTCCCCATCCCACACCCAACAAACAACTCGGACTCTGCTAGCTCTTACTTTGCCTTACAGGTTAACATTTGGTATTTCCCAGTTCTCAAATTTCCCAGAAGCATACTCCTGTAGTGTCCAGCCCTTGTCACTGGACACTTTCTGTAATAAAGTCCACACTTCCCAGAAAGACACTGTACACACCAGCTTACTTGATTCAACTGAGAACACACACACACACTACTTAATGTCACAGCATTGAGGTAATTGTATAGTAAAAGGAGAAAACGTTTATGAACAAAGAACAGAGATTCACAGATCTAAGTGAGTACTGAGTAAGAACAAAGGAAACGTTGAAGATTACAAATAAGAAAAAGTATAACACTTCTAAGAGACTAATCATTACTTTTGACAGGTTAAAATCTTTGTCTAAGATAAATTTCCCACCTAAAGAAATCCCTCCATGTCACTAGATCTGAGGGCAAAGATCCAACATCTATGGGTGCAAAAAGGGCTGTCCTGTTTGCAATTTCAGTGATGGATAACCCTCACTTGTAGTCCAGTAAACCTTTGAAATGTATCCTTCTGAAGTATACCCCAGATAAAATTATTCTCTTCTGCTGCTTGTTCTCTTTTGAACTGACACCTGCTGTTATCATCCCGTTAACTTGTTTGTCCTGTTTTCCTCAGATGCAAATGTAATTCCCATTGTTTTAGGCTTACCCTGCTTGATTTACATCAGAGACCTGGAAGACAACGTTCCTTTGTCTGGGAGAAGCTTGTTTATCAACGCTGCCTGGTTGCATAGTTTAAACATATTTTTAGTACATACACCTCTACCTCGATATAACGCTGTCCTCGGGAGCCAAAAAATCTTACCGCGTTATAGGTGAAATCGCGTTATATTGAACTTGCTTTGATTCACCGGAGTGCGCAGCACCACCCTCCCGGAGCACTGCTTTACTGCGTTATATCCAAATTCATGTTATATCGGGTCGCGTTATATCGAGGTAGTGGTGTACATACAATTGCTTTAATAGCACCCAGACATATATCTCATAATGCTAATAATGATCAGTATGAGGTAAACTTTCATTTAACACCTTGCACAACATTCTTTATCGATAAATACAATGAGTTTGTCAGGACTAACAAAAAATGCTGACAGAGTAGGTAACCACCAATGGGACTCTGTGTCATACAGCCATATTTTGCTGGCCATCTGTGTTGTCCTATTTTACAAATTGACTGTCCCTTGTGGTTTACACTCTTCAGTTTTCTTCCTGGAATGTTGCCCACGCTACTGAAGGCAGGGGGCCTATTGCCAGTCTCCCTAAACCAGTGGTTCTCATCCTATTTACTATTGCGGGCCGCATCCAATACTACCTGTATGGCCCTGAGGATGTCACATGGGCTGCAGCTGTATGCTGATTGGTCTGCAAGTGGACCATGGGACGCAGGTTGAAAACCCTGCCCTAGAGAGACAAAGTAAATGTATTCCCTATAGGATAAAAGAAAATCAAACAAGTGTGTTTAGAATGATTAAGTGTTTAGAATGATTCAGACAAATATTTTCAGTGTTGGATCTAAGAACATTTCAAAGCATTTAGTTGTAAAGAATAAAGGCTAAGTTAAATGAACAAAATGTAAAGAATCCCTTGGATCTCACTAAACGAATAAGTTCTCAGAAAGATGGAGGGTTTCTTTTTCTTTATTAAAAATACATCTGAAATTGGCAAAGACCACATCATTCAAATGGAAATTTCCCCCCCTAATCTTATCTAATGTGATAGCAGCAGCAGTGGCATTCCTGTGAAAGAACACTTTGTCAAACCTAAGCATAGCTGCAGGGATTTTATCTGCTCTAACATCGTAAATTTGACAGCTGCCTTTATTATTAAATAAGGAGACATTCCAGCTTCTGTAAGTTATAGCTGTATCTTGGGTGCGAGCTTAACAAAAGTGATCTTATCATAATTACACTACAATAACAAGCCAGGGCTTTTGTAATCTATTGACATGCCCTATAATGTTATCTGATTCTATGGGTACGTGAAGCCTCTGCTTTTCAAAATGTAAGCTGATAAAATAAATGAAGAGCAGGCCATATTTCCCTTTGCTGTCATAGGTGTTGGGGTTGGGATGACATATTTTAAGGGGCAGATGAAGTCCGAGAAGTTTCTGGTGTGGGTTTTGCGGATTAACCACAAAGACTGTTGAATCTGAGTTTCTGTGACCAGTCTCTGAGAGTGAAGAAACAGAGCATTCAGCATGGAACAATGTTAGTATCCTGGTACCAAGAGTAATGCTACTCTAAACAAAATAGTGCCAGTTTGTGGGTGGTTCTGCTCTAGAGTTGAGCAAATAATTCATTTTTTCAGTTTGAAGCCTGAACCAAATAATCCGGGCGGGTGGGGGGAATTGTTTGAATTTGAACCTAAAGTAATTTGGAGAGGGGGGTTAATAAAAATAAAAAGATAAAATGGCCAAAACAAAACATTTCAAAATGGTCAAAATTTAAAGGATTGAAACTAAAAGTTGAAACATTTCATTTTCAAATTACCAAAATGAACCATTTAAAAAAAAATCTTTTTTTTTCCAGCTGAAACTAGTTGCCGAATTCCACCCAAATTCAAAAATAGTTTTGGTGACTGCAAAAATGTATTTTCCCCCTGAATTTACTATTCACACACACACACAAAATATCACTTGGCTCTAATCTGCTCACCCATACAGAGAAGTAAGAGGAAAAGGGGTGGGGGGGGGGGGTAAGGGAACACACACAGTGCCAGATATTGAGTTGGTGCATGGTGTCCTTCCTCCTCCTACACCCCAGAGAGAAAAAAAGGAAATCAAGAGACAGATTGTGACTTTCTGAATCACAATCTGCTTCCTACTCTGTTCCTGAGCCATGCAACTCTGTGCTGCCCCATACATAAAGTTCACGGCAAAGCCAAGATAGACCTTTGAATGATTAATGGTCCATGAGCCTCAAAACGTATGACAGTTTGATGGAAAAGACATATTAGGTTCTTCCCTCTGCCAATGTAGGATTGCTGCCTACTGCAATTTTTTTAGGATTTCATCCAGTCTATTTTCAGTTTCTCGGGACTGCAAAAATTGCACTTGAAATCTTAGAATGGGCTGTTTAAAGACATTTTCACTTCTCTCTGCATGCAGTCTCCCTCACAGCATTTCAATATTTTTACTTCTGGGTGGAAGCAGGAAGTTAAAAAGAAGTGAACCATCATGTATAGAAATCCAGAAAAAGATCAAATAGAGTTTTTCTTTAAAGATGCATGTCAGCTGTTATTTTACATAGTTCACACTGGCCATGATCATACATCATGCATAACCACCAACTTGTCAGGAATGTGTCTGGAAGGTTCCTCCTGAACTAGATGCAGAGGGTTGGGGTTGGGGTTGGGTTTGACAGACTTTAATGTAACTTTAGCACAGGCTCGAACTCATGCAGACCATTCTCCCTGTAGATTACATACATTTGTATCTTTGCAAGACAAGATGATCTGGGTAGCAATTTAGCCTTTTAGTGAAGGGATATTGTTCACAAACCCTGACCATATTGTATTTGAGAGCAGAGTTTGGTTCTTCTTAGTTATCTTTGTCTCAGTTGACCCAGTAGGAGACAGCGTTATTATCATATTTATTATTTGTATTACAGTAAATGTCCAGAAGCTGAAGTCAGCATCAGGGTCCTGTTATGGAAGGTGTTGTACAAGAGATTGTCAGTGCACTGAAGAGCTTAGAATTTAAGTTCTGCAATGGGATGCACACAGATGTACCCCTGCACCCACACAGAACTTTATTGATGTCAGTGAATCTCTGCATGCTGGGGAAGAGAGTGGGGATCCCATTGCATGCATCTTATTTCAGAATCAGGGCTGAAATTAAGATGCAACAGGTAGGTTGCAACCTTAACCAAACAAATTAAGAGAATGGGTCAGGTGGGGAGTGAGTGTAACAGCGATAGGAACATGTGGTTACCTAGACTAGCTAAGCACACCACTAGAAGTCTTGATATATCAAAATAAATAAAATAAATAAATAAATATTAGTTATATTATCAATTGGCAGTTTACCATAGGCCTCATAGCAAAAGTGGGCTGGAGGAAGGATTTGGAAGAGGACAGGTTGTCTTTACATATTAGTTTGGAGAGAGAGTTGCATGCATAACAATCACCTTGGGAGAAAGTATGAGGTGCTTGTGAGATAAGTGGAGAAAAGGAAGAGAAAAATCTTGCATCATTGGCAAAAGTAGAAGTGAGGGGGCAATACAATGAGCCAATGAGAACACTTGTGTTGCTGAGCCGTTGTAAATGACACCCAACTCACTAAACACAAACGAGAGACTTATTTGTGATAAACTGATTTACTACAAAAGATTGCAGGACCAACTAAGGGATTCTCATGCTTTAAATAGAAACAGAAGCCCTAAGAACACCAGGAATGAGAACAAAGGCTCTCTCTTTCTTTCTTAATAGGGGAACAGAAAAAGAAAAAGAAAACTTTGCTTTGAAGCCCATATTTATAGGCTTTGATTAGCAGTGTGCTAAATTCTGAAACTATGCAACATGGAAAATATTCCCCTGAAAAGGGCTAGAACAGGCCTTTCCAAATTCCTGCATTTCATAGGCAATGGCAATGTTGTTCCTGCCCTTAAGATATATAGTTTTATGGAATGGGCTCACCTCAAACCATTCAGTTTCAAAACTCATTTTTAAAAGTAATATTAAATAGCAGGTTAAAAACAACAGCTGAAGCCATAAAGAGTTCTCATTTGTTCTCTGAAAAGATAAAAAGGCGGCAGACTTCTTAATATTGCCTATGGGGGAGTGGGGAAGGGAGGAAGGAATTTATTTTTAAACTTGGAATTAAATCACTTGATTGACACATAAAATACAGTCCAACTTTTAAGGAACTTCATAGGCTAAAGCTGTGAGCAGGAATTAAATTAGGTTCTGTGTTCTGTCGTATCTACAGCAAATTTCGAATGTTCCTATTGATAGAAGCTGGCAGCCCAAGGAAGCACTTGTTTAACAAATTTGGGAAAAAACATGCCAGTGTTTTATTATTATTATTTTTAATAATAATGATAATAATAATGGTAAGAAGAAAGAAAATCCATCACTTTGCTGTGCCTAGATATCATGATACATAGAAGATATGGGTTTGGGTCCTGGTTCTTTAGGAATTTTTCACGTGCCCAGCCTATTTCAGATTCAGACCCATGCCTTCAAATCCTGCAGTTATTATTCTGGTTTGATTCCCACTGATTTCAGTATTACTTCCTTCAATCTAAGAGCAATGGCAGGTTAGCCCGAGTACTGCAGGATGTGTCTTACATAAAAACATATTACATAAGAACATACACTTTACCCAGTATGGAGTAGGAATACACCTCTGTCCAATTGCATGTGAATCATCCCCACTGAAACACTGTAGTGGCCCTGTTCTCCCCATTGACTACAAGGAAAGTTACTCATACCTGCACAGAGCTACTTCAGAGGGGAATGGAGTCTCATACAGTTTAAGGCCCGAAGAAACCATCAGGATCACCTTGTCTGATGTCCTCCATTACATACGCCATAGAACTTCAACCTCCTTTGGTACATCATGAGTAGTCTCAAAAGTTTCCAAGGGAGGATTACATTCAGGGAACTGTCTGACAACTCACAAGCCAAATTCTAACTGTTAGAGAACACTTTCAAATCCACTTTGCACTAGTGGGTTCTGCAGGTACTAAGCACTTCCCTGTGTTTGGCCAGGAATGAGCATCCAACACATCCAAACCTCCTGAGTCTGCAGATTTAGAATGAAGATCCTTGCAATCAAGAATAGGCTTTTTTACTGTGGTAGCACCCCAAAGCCTCAATTGGGTTCAGAGCTCCATTGAGTTGCATGAATATATAAAGATATGGTCCCTGCCCCCCAAGGAGTTTACAGTCTAATCTCATGGGTTTTCTAGAAGTTCCTGCCTCTTAGTCTGGTTGGAAATATTGCAAAAATGGACCCTCTCACAGTTTTTGGCGCTTCCTGTGATCTTTCTTGTTGTAACCCAGAGGTGCAGAAAAGAAAAAAATAATTCACGTAAAAATGAACTAAAATTTTCAGAACCTTAAGCATGATTTGGCTCAGATTTTGTGTTTGTGTCTTGGGCAAAGATTTAGGTTGGTTCTTATTATTTCACCACCAGTTTACCCATCGCTTGCTGGGTCAAATGAAAGAATGAAATGTGATCTCACAGTGCTGCAATCTGTGGGCCACGTCTGAGGAGCATGAGGAGGAGTTCATATCTGAGCTTTGGAGCCTCCATTTCATGGAGTTTGCCTATTTGAAAAAATGCAGGACACATCAAAACAAAGAAGTGAGTTAGGAATGGATGTTTATTTTTTATCATCATTATTTAAGGCTAGATTATGGCCTGTCTTGCATGCCAGCACAAACAAGGAAGTGGGTATAAGATGTCCCCTCACTCCCTTCTGCCAGTGCATGTTACCATCACTTCAAGTACAGGGGAGGGTGGCAGGGTCTGCAAAATGGCTATGTCCTCCCATTCACACAGGTGAGTGGGAAAGGATTGAGAGGGAAGGTAGCCTTGACTTCACCTTCAGTGTGTCTGGAAGTGTATAGACCTGTCTCAGCAGACTCCCTTCCAAGAGGGAGATTGTGTTCCCTGATTGTGTCACCAGATTCTGTCACTGTTATCATTATGAGCCACAGTTTACTGTGAATAGTCTCATTGAAATCAATACAGTGAGGTAGAATTCATTGTGAATAAATATGGAGGAGTTTAGATACAGTATCTGTGATTATTCACTTCATCCCTTTACTTAATATAGTCTCCTTTTCTGATGAGCTGCATGAAGACTTATACCGATGAGTTTTAATGTCACCCAGGCAAAATGACAACAAATCAAAGTGCCAGTCACATTTTAAAAACATATTTTAATGTCTAATTTCAGTCAAAAACATCTGCTGTTGCAGAGACTCAGATGTGCCCACCGTTGAGTATTGCTTCAGTTAACAACAGCAAAGATGATTTGATTTCATGGTGTGTTTGGGGTTATTTTCGGGGTGATGTGTCCAAATTCTTCGATTTGTTTATTTGGATGGCAGGCTGTATGCCTTACACAGTTTAAAGGCTGTTTTGCTAACTGGGGGACAGAAGGCAACATGCAAAAGAGCATCATTTAATGGCTCCCTAAAATCTCACTTTTTAACAATTCTTAGGTTGTTTTCCTCCATGTTCTTTCATATTCTATATATTGAGGAACCAAGTTAAAACTGAAGAAGCAATACAATAGGGGAAAGGCCAGGAAGTTTTGTTTGCAGCAACCCCAAATATGAAATTGATAGCACAGGGACAAAATGTACTGCTCAGATCTCCAGAATGGATTTAGCCTGAATAGGCTATCCTCTCACTGGGAGTTCTGGGCCTGCTGGATATCAGAGATGTGATCCACTGTTTGGAGCTTAGAGGAGAATTTTTGCCCTGGATGATCAATGCGTGTCTTTAGTTGCAGTCAGAGAAGATACAAGAATGCCTTTTACACTATTAAATTAAATACAAATGCAGGGTACATCAAACTGCCCCGTAATTATGTTCAATTTACTAGCTCCACACAAACATGAACTGAGTAGCCTGACATTTTATTGCTTCTTTTTCCTTTTGCACAATGGCTCAAGAAATAGCAGAAGAATTAAAAATAAAGACCCTATTGTCCCCTACATGAACTGCTACAACTGCATGATTTTTCTCTCACTGACCTTCCCTTCTGTCTAATCTACCCATTTATATATTGTTTTTACTGGACAAGCAAAGCGTGTCCTTACACTCAACATGATAGCATTTGTCAGTTTGCCTCGTAGAGGTGGAGGAAGGTGAACTCTTCTATGTGGGGAAGAGGAGAATGGGGAGTATGGGGAGAAATGGGGTGTAGAGAAGCACATACAGCTCCTGACATGCGGGGGAGAATGGGTGACTATGGTATGGGGGTGGGAGACATGGGGGTCAAACAGAGTCCCTGGCATGAAACAGACGGTAGAAAAAGGGGGCTGCAGAAGCCCCTGGCATGGGGGGGGAGAGAAGTGGGAAACCCTGGTCTGGGTATAGGGAGAATAGTGGGGCTACAGATCCCCTGGCATGAGGGAGGGGGTGAGAGATTGCAGTGGGCCCCTGAAATAGAACAGGATGGGAGACAGGCACACAGGAAGCTTGTGGAGAGGAGCAATTAGTGTGTCTAATATGTTCAACCTACAATAGTACCTGTAACAGTTGTAACCAACACTCGTTCACATTTTCTCACATATCTCTCTCAAACAAATATCTGGGAAAAAAAGGCTTTGAAAAAGATTGGGTGAAGTGGCTAATCAGTGGAATATGATGAACAGACTATAAGGTGGATAGAAAGTTGGCTAGATCATAAGGCTCAACAGGTCGTGATCTACAGCTCAATGTCTAGTTGGCAGCTGGGTATCAAGTGGAGTGCCCCAGGGGTCGGTCCTGAGGCCAGTTTTGTTCAACATCTTCATTATTGATCTGGATGATGGGATAGATTGCACCCTCAGCAAGTTTGTGGATGATACTAAGCTGGGGAGAGAGGTAGATACGCTGAAGGGTAGGAATAGGGTCCAGAGTGACCTAGACAAATTATAGGACTGGGCCAAAAGAAATCTGATGAGGTTCAACAAGGACAAGAATCCCATGCACTGCTACAGGATGGGGACCAACTGGCTAACTGGCAGTTCTGTAGAAAAGGACCTATGGTTTAAAGTGGACAAGAAGTTGGATCTGAGTCAACAGTGTGCCCTTGTTGCCAAGAAGCCTAATGGCATATTGGGCTGCATTAGTAGGACCATTGCCAGCAGATCGAGGGAAGTGATTGTTCCCCTCTATTTGGCACTGGTGAGGCCACATCTGGAGTATTGCATCCAGTTTTGGGCCCCCAACTACAGAAAGTTTGTGGACAAATTGGAGAAAGTCCAGTGGAGGGCAACAAAAATGATTAGGGGGCTGGGGCACATGGCTTATGAGGAGAGGCTGAGGGAACTGGATTTATTTAGTCTGCAGAAAAGAAGAATGAGGGGGGATTTGATAGCAGTCCTCAACTACCTGAAGGGAATTCCAAAGAGGATGGAGTTAGGCTATTCTCAGTGGTGGCAGATGATAGAACAAGGAGCAATGGTCTCAAGTTGCAGTTGGGGAGGTTTAGGTTGGATATTAGGAAAAACTATTTCACTAGGAGAGTGGTGAAGCACTGGAATGGGTTACCTAGGGAGGTGGTGGAAGCTCCATCCTTAGAGATTTTTAAGGCCCAGCTTGACAAAGTCCTGGCTGGGATGATTTTAGTTGGTATTGGTCCTGCTTTGAGCAGGGGGTTGGACTAGATGACCTCCTGAGGTCTCTTCCAACCCTAATTGTCTATGATTCAACGATTCTATGATGAGCTCTCAGTGTGATATAAAAGCCAAAAGGGCTAACATGATCCTGGGATGCATAAACAGGGAAAGCTGAACTAAAAGTAAAGAGGTCATTTTCTCTCTCTGTTTAGCACTGATGCAACTGCTGCTGGAATACTGTGACCAGTTCTGGTTTTCACAGTTGAAGAGGATGTTTATAAATTGGAGAGGGTTCGGGGAAGAGCCATGAGAATGATTAAAGAACTGGAAAATGTGTCTTATATTGATAGATTCGAGGAGCTCAGTTTATTCAGCTTAACAAAGAAAGGGTTAAAGGGTGACTCGATTACTGTCTGTACATAACTACATGGGGAACAAATACGTACTAATGGGCTCTTCAGTCTAGCAGAGGAATATGTAACATGAGCCAAAGGCTGGAAGTTGAAGCTATACACATTCAGACAGGAAATCAGGCATATATTGATAATAGTGAGGATAATTAACCATTAGATGCTCCAATTAAAAGCATCTCATGGGCATTCAGTACATGGTAGATTGATACTCAGACAGGGGTCATAAAATAAAAGGGATCTTCAACCACAATCTGCACAGAGCAGGTGTAAGACACTCGTTAGTGATAACAGAGTGCAGTTGATTAAAATAAAACAGGAGTACTTGTGGCACCTTAGAGACTAACAAATTTATTAGAGCATAAGCTTTCGTGGACTACAGCCCACTTCTTCGGATGCATATAGAGTGGAACATATATTGAGGAGATATATATACACACATACAGAGAGCATGAACAGGTGAGAGTTGTCTTACCAACTCTGAGAGGCCAATTAAGTAAGAGAAAAAAACTTTTGAAGTGATAATCAGGATAGCCCAGTACAGACAGTTTGATAAGAAGTGTGAGAATACTTACAAGGAGAGATAGATTCAATGTTTGTAATGGCTCAGCCATTCCCAGTCCTTATTCAATCCTCTAAGGTGCCACAAGTACTCCTGTTCTTTTTGCGGATACAGACTAACACGGCTGCTACTCTGAAACCTTGATTAAAATAGTCACTCTAAACAGAAACAAATGACATTTGGACTTAGCACAATGAATTATCTAAACTTCTAACTGATCACAGTTAGCACTAGACCACCTCTAATTCTCCATTAACTTGTTTGCTCTACTGGAGGGAATACGGAATTTGATCACAAGTATCCTTCCCCCATTAGAGTTCTAATGTTTTTAGAGCTTCTCTGGTCTGGACAGGTGTCTCTCCAATCCATCCCTCATACACCTGACTTTCTGTGCTGATCCTCATGGTAATTTGGTCTTTTTACTGCAGGCTGGAGCTGTATCACTTCTACAGACCATTATCCCATCAAGCTTTGATAAGGCATAACCCTAGAGGTCTCTGGTCTTCTCCTGATGCCATAGGCACTTCTTGCAGCTCTCCCTTTTCTGGCTTCTTTTCTTAGGTACTTTCTTATTATTTTATGATGCCAAAGGGAAATTATGTGGCCTCTCTCAGACTAACAGGTGTCTTTCTGTAGGCTATTTTCCTGGATCCTTCTCTCTTTCCTCAGGGTCACAGAGCTGCCCTGCTCTCTCACGTTCCTCATTCTGCCCATAGAAGATGGTTACCACATAGTCTCACTCCAAAAACAATTTGATTTGTTTCTATGGAAGGATTCAGCTGTCAATCCCAAAGCTTCAGATGGAAAGACGGCACTGGTCCATTCAGGGTATTTTATATAAACTCTGTTTCTTTTTCATCTTTGGTTGACAGGGATAAAGGGCAATCCTTGCTCCTTCCCATTCCCTCTACAGGACTATCAGAAGGTTAATCCCAAAACAACAGACCCCCAGAATCTGTAGAGTTAGCTTTAGAAATGTGGGTGGGTCTGAGAAAGGAGAAATGGAATGGAATTAAAAGGGTTCAAACAATTAGTAATGGAATATGGAGCCTTTTATTATCTATTATAGGTGGTTGGTTCATAGCCAGTCAAGGATGATAGTGACCCCAAACTGTTCCCATCTGAATGCTGTTTAATGATCTATGTAAAATGAATGTGCTGGTCTCAGTTCCTTTCCAAGTGCCCAGGTGTGCACATGATATCTGGCACCATTTGGGGCAAATCTTACCAGAATGGCCAAGGAGAGAATGGGTTACAAAGAATGGAGAATCTCTGACTCTTGTAGCTGACTCTTCCAGTTTAGAGGGGAGACACACAAGCATGCACTGTGGCAGTTTGCACTGTACCTGTTCTGTGGATAAGCAAAGGACTTCGTTCTCCAAGGCTGCTGCTCTCAGACCTTTTATCAACATTAATTTCAATTGGCAAAATAATTTGCAAAATTGATCTTTCCTTGGACAAATGATTTCATATTGGTTTTACAGAATTTTGCCCAAATGAGGCATCCATACACTCAAACAATTCCCATTTTGCCAGAGTGGAAGCAACATTAATTAGTAGCCAGGAGCAATGAGCTGAATTGATTTTCAGCTTCCAACACCCACTAGTGAAAATCCATTCCCCATTCCTGCATACAATGCAGATTTTCCTCATTAATCAATTGGGCCCTTAATTCTATAATTGTGTGTGTTAATAGTGCCAACACAGAATGGATTCAGGACGCAGCAAAGCTCTTGCCTTTACAGTATAAAGACAGTTTAACTTCTGTTTAAATGCCTCGGCATGGCTTTAATGACACTGAGCTGTTGGAGGCACTGTTTTTGCGATGTGACATAAAGCAGATGAAACCCTGCCCCTTTTTAGTCAGCCAGCATCCTATGGCACTGTTTTTTGCAAGTGTAGATGTATTTTCCCTGGTGTTCTGGACAAATTCCAGTTACTGTAACTGTGGTACAGTGCATTCTGCCGACCACAAAGTCTGCCTCAAGTTCCGGATGGATATTATATTCTTCTTTGGACTGGACTGAACTGTTCTGTAGAGTGGCTCTGAATTGTTGAGCTATTACAGTGTTCCATGCCAGAAAATAGAGAAAATTCTACCACACAAAATGGGTTTATTTCAGTAGCGGGTGACTTAATTTCATATGGTCCATATGCTGAGATATTCTGAGTAGCTGGAACTCCCACAGAATTAAACAGCAGTTTACTGAGTAAGGATTGAGTGGAAAAAAGAGGAAGGCCCTCAGGATTTTGCCTAATATTTCTCTATATTATCAAATCACTCAGGGATGAAAGGTGTTATAGATTTAAGGTATTATTAACGGGATACATCTTAGAGTCCTTACTCAGCAAAACTGTTATTGAACTCACAGTGAGTTCACACCCCTAGGGATGGTTCCTCCTCCACCCTCACCTCCAACACCTTCTTACAGAGTGGAACCAAAGTGGTTCCTCTGCCAAGGAGACCCTCCATAGCTGGAGATGTGTAGACCATACAACCATCTTACATTAGAGATGGGGATGAACCAGAATGCCAAATTTGAACCCCTGAACTTTGGTGAAGCTTGGACCTGGACCCAAATGTGGCAGCTTGGGCTCATCTCTCTTTTAAATAGGTTTGTTAGTTCAGAGTTTTTAAATGGCTTGCTCAATGAATGTTTGCTAAGCCCTTTGAGTTCTCCACATGAAAGACTAAAGTATCCCCATCTACAATCTCTCTGCTCTTTCATCTCAAGTTTTTTTTTCTGTGGCAGCCCCCTTGGGCACAGATCATGCTCCGTGGCTGCAGCTCATTTTAAACAAACAACTGGAAACAGTGCTTTTTCAGGGGTATTTTCAGTCTTAGTCACTGCTGGTTTCTATGTTGGACTCCACCTCTACCCCCTTTAAAGAAGGAAATGGTGCTGCAACAAGTGACTTTTTAAATATTTTACCAGGTTGTATATTGTTTGCTTGATGATGGCTTTATGTGCTTTGAGTTTCTGATCAGTACTCTGAGTGCCATGCTGAGGATGAATTAATGACTACAGATATAATAACAGGATTCTCCCACAGGAAAAGCACAGGAGGGCATCACACCTTACAGAGTTTCCTCCTGGCAGAAGCTGGTGGTCCAGCCCTTATACCCCATAGAAAGTCACTAAGATCCACACAGATCTTGTGTGATACAGCTGCTTCCATACTGACTCTGGGATTCTTTTCCTCGCTGCAGTGCTAGGGACTCCTGCTGGATCACCCCGTCAAAGCAGAATTGCAAGGCACAGAGTATAGAGTGATAGAAAATATGTTTAGGGTGTATAAACTTTTCCAAGTATTCTCCAGAGGGATTGGTAGGGGGAAACAGGTGTCCCACCGTTGGCTTGCTCTGACATTACTCGCAGATCCCTAGCCTCTGAGTAAAAACTGAGGGCTAGACTGTGATTTTACTACAAGCCCCAATCAAGGGAAACATGTAGCTGCATTGCCCCAGGTGCAGACTAGGGACCAGAGAGTCACAGGGACACTCAGGAAAGCTCTCTAACCACTGGGCTTCCTTGCTCTGCATAGTGAAGGAAGGTGCTTTCTCTTTTGCTCTGTGACCCACAATATGTATAGTCCCCACAGAGGAGTAAGGGGGTAATACAGTCCATAACTGAGAAAGAAAGTACTGCAGCATTTGGCCCATACATGTGTACGTGTGTGAGGCAGCTTTAGCCATTACAGCACAAAACCTGCCTTGATATGTGGGTGTATGTATTTGTAATTTTCCCAGGCATATTTGATGGCAGAATCATATCCCCAAAATAAAATGTTAACCAACACAAACAAACAAAAACCATCCAAAAATAGCCCTCATTAGTTTACCAAATTTTGTGAAATGCCAGTTGCTCTTAATGATTATTGAATGCCAGAACTGAGACAGTAATATCAGCAAGCCAGCACAAACGGAAAATAAGATTATACCATTCCCTTTTAGCCCTGCCAACATCTGACACTGCAGGAATGCAAACAACCTTTCTGTTATATTATATGTCAGTTGGTAATTGAAAGGTGTGACGACCCCTTTGGTGTGTGGACTAAGTTAAATGCAATGACTTTCAGGTCTCCCGCTAATGCACTTTAAAAAAAAAAATGCTGTGGGGAGCCAGATTGGCACAATACTTTATCATTGCTCAAAAAGTAAAAGTAAAAAGAAACAATTTGGCACCTCAAATGAAATGGCAGTAACCATTTTTTGCTGCTGTTTGGCTAATGATGGATGTCCCTAGGTTGCATGACTTGTAGGATCTTTAGGGTTGCCAATGGGAAGTTTTTAGTCTGTCTTGATGCAAATTTGAAATGAACACTCTGGAGCAGGATAGCCAGCTGGCTAGAAAGATAGACTTGTTGGTTTGCCTTCGGAAACAAAACTGAACTGCTTCAGTCCCTTGTCCTTCAAAGTGGAAATGAAAATGAAAATGTGACTGTTATAATAAAATGATATGGCTGTCACAAATGAAATATCATCAATCCCTTCAGTAAACAGGATTATGGAAAATACTGGAGGGGGAGGGGAAAGGGACTAGGGGAAATAAACAATGTCTTTGCTACAAAATATTTTGATGTGTGATCAGCAGCATTATGTCCTCAAAGGATTTCCCCCCAACACACACACACAGTCTTGCTGCCTCTGAGTGCTCAGAAACTTGTATGGGACCCATCTGGCAAGTACAAAGAGCCAAGATTGCCCTAGAAAAGGTCTGTGTTGATATGATTTCAGGAGGGGCACAGATTTAGGCCTATTTAAATTGGCTCAACCAGCCTTTCTGTGAGAAGTTGAAGCAAGTAAATAAATAACTGTTCAAAAAGCAACCCAAATGCTCGTATAAAAGCATTTGCAAGGAGTGTATCAGTGTCCAGTCAGACACAAGCAAAACTTTGATAAACAATCTAGATTCAGTGGTGCTGCTAATTGCCCTTTTTACCTCACTTCTTACTTCTTTCCTCCCCCTCATGATCTTTGCTGAAGCATTAATAAAGTCTCTTTGAGTTAGGGCTTAGTCACTTTAAAACTCATTTTCATCCTATTTAAGGGTTTAAAGGTATGGCATTCAAACATGCAATTTATAGTAATGAGTGTGTTTCACAAGCCTGTGTATCCATCAAAAGCAATCAACGTTACCATTGATATTTATGCATTTATTTTGATTTCATTTGAAGTGCCTGTCCCTGGCTATAGATGTTTCAGAATAATAAAAATCTGCAAATATGAGAAAGGAATTTCACAGAAAATACAGGGGCATCTTCAGCTGCCCAGGGAAAACCAAACTAACAGCTAGCCACAGTGACATTCCCACATCTGACCACTCACCCATCCCTGCCATCTTCACAAGGCCCCAATCCAAAGTCCATTGGAGTTAACAGAAAGACTCCTATTGATGTCAGTGGGCATTGAATCAGACCCCAAATGTTATGTGTTCTGAAGGTTAACAAACACAGGCTGTGCCAGACAAGTCCAGATGAAGATATTCATAGAGTTGGGGACATTAAAAAATGTACCCAAACACTAGCTGCTACATTGTAAACCAAGGGCATGTTATCTTAAATATATCTATTAATGGCAACAATAGTGAGTTATTAAATGATGATAAGGGTGGTGGTTTAGGTAACTGGGTCCCAACATTTAGGACTTTATAGTTTAAAACCAACACCTTAAGCTCCATCTGGAAGCTCAAAAGCAGCCATCTGGAAGCTCAAAAGCAGCCAATGAAAATCATGGAGCACTAATGTGCTGTGCTCTCAGTGGGAAGTGTCATTTAATAAGAAGATAATTGCATCTCTAGCTTCAGCTCACTAACAGCATAGCCCATGGATCGCCTGATTTTCAGAAAGTGCTGAGCTTCTGCTCTGAAAATTATACCACTTTAAAGTGTTTCAAATTGGGCCTTTATAATAAATAGTCACTCCTGAAAGAATTAGCTGTAATTTTCTGCAACTCTTCTGGACGCTTCTCCCAGCCTGCCAACAGTAGCTCTGTCTTGATTAGAATGCACCTCAACCAGTTAGTCCTCCTCCATTCATGTCAATCTCATTCATACAGTGGGTCATACATATCAATGTGCAATATGGGTCAGATGGGATGGAGACAATTTTGGATGGGATGGAGATGGCTAAAATTTTCAAAAATAGGAGCCTAAAGTTACAATTCAGGAACAGGATTTTCAAAAGTGTCTAAAGCCCAGTTCTTCAAAGGTATTTAGGCACCTAGCTCCCATTTAAATCAATGGGAATCAGGCTGAATCCTCAAAGGAATGTAGGTGCCTAAGTGACTTAGGGGCACAAGTCTCATTGCAAATCAATGGGATAGATGCTTTTGAAAATCCCATCCTTATGTAACTAAATATGGGGTTTAGCTAACTTTAGACCCTTTTTATTTTATAATGCTAAAGAACGTGGTTGGCACTTAACAGAACAAACAGAAAGGTGTGGTCCTTGCACTCTAAGGGGTTTATGAACTACTGTAATATGCAGAGGAAACACAATAGCAAAGATAGAGGAACAAGTTTTACAATAATACTATTATGTGGTTATCTGGCAGCCATATGCACATCTTAGTACTTCAGATGAGGTCTTATTATTTATTAATATGAATAATTATGAATATGAATACTAGTTATTTACTAGTGCCTTTGTTCTTGTAGGATCCATCCATCTACCAATGAGTCAATAATAACTTATAGTTCAATAGTATCATAGAATCATAGAATATCAGGGTTGGAAGGGACCTCAGGAGGTCATCTAGTCCAACCCCCTGCTCAAAGCAGGACCAATTCCCAACTAAATCATCCCAGCCAGGGCTTTGTCAAGCCTGACCTTAAAAATCTCTAAGGAAGGAGATTCCACCACCTCCCTAGGTAACCCATTACAGTTCTTCACCACCCTCCTAGTGAAAAAGTTTTTTCCTAATATCCAACCTAAACCTCCCCCACTGCAACTTGAGAACATTGCTTCTTGTTCTGTCATCTGGTACCACTGAGAATAGTCTAGATACATCCTCTTTGGAACCCCCTTTCAGGTAGTTGAAAGCAGCTATCAAATCTCCCCTCATTCTTCTCTTCTGCAGACTAAACAATCCCAGTTTCCTCAGCCTCTCCTCATAAGTCATGTGCTCCAGCCCCCTAATCATTTTTGTTGCCCTCTGCTGGACACTTTCCAATTTTTCCACATCCTTCTTGTAGTGTGGGGCCCAAAACTGGACACAGTATTCCAGATGAGGCCTCACCAATGTCAAATAGAGGGGAATGATCACGTCCCTCGATCTGCTGGCAATTCCCCTACTTATACAGCCCAAAATGCCGTTAGCCTTCTTGGCAACAAGGGCACACTGTCAACTCAGATCCAGCTTCTCATCCACTGTAACCCCTAGGTCTTTTTCTGCAGAACTGCTTCCTAGCATTCAGTACCTAGTCTGTTACAGTGAATGGGATTCTTCTGTCCTAAGTGCAGGACTCTGCCTTGTCCCTGTTGAACCTCATCAGGTTTCTTTTGGCCCAATCCTCTAACATGACAGAGATCTAAACAAATCAATGTGGACCTTTTATCTCCATCAGTAATTAGGACATCACTTATCAACGCCACCATCACAATTTCTGATTTATCCACAGTGAATGACACAGAAAGAAAAGACTCAGCATTTGTCCCACTTCCCATACTACCATGGAAACAGGACATTGTTTCCATGGTAGTAGAAAGCACAGATATTATTCACAAAATAACAAGATTTTTTCTCACAGCAAGAAAAAAATAGTTACAAAGACCAACTAGATGTCCTAGTTGATAGAACAGTTTTCTGTTGATAGAACAGTTTTCTCCTTCAGAGCTTTCTGAAAACTAACAGGGTCCATTAACTTCTCAGAACAAATCAGAGCAGATTATTCAACTTGCCTCCACTCACAAAATGAAGGAGGCAAAGATCAGCTCATGACAAAGGCGAAATCACAAGATCTGGTCGATACATTTTTTTTAAAAAGTCCCTTTTTCATGAAAAAATAAAAATTCAAAAATTGTTGACCATCTCTACTAATCGCTCCTTCAGTGAACTCAATCCCACTCAAAGATGAGGTGCAGAGTGTGGTTAGCCATGTAAATTAAATCAAAACATGCCTGGGACAGGCCAATGTTTGTCCTGGCAGCTAAACAATTTTAAGTCAACACAGGAGCATCAATAGCTTTGTAGACATTGAGGATACCAGGTAAAATCAACCCTAGGGATTACTCTTCTGCCCCAGAGGTGAATCTGGTCAACACAGTTAGTGCATCTGTAGAGCAGAAAGACTGTAGCACAATACATAACCTTATTCCTTTCTGAGACCCACATATGTGGTCAGATCTAGTTTCATAATCAAGATCAGTGGATCTCTAAACTCCATGACCTTGACATAGCTGCACCTCCATACAGAAAGATCCAGTCAATCCTACAATTTTATTCAGCTAATTAACACATTATTTGCTTCTGCAACAGTCTCACATTTGGAGGATAATAATTATCATCCTTTGAACCCCACCTCTGATTCTGCAACACATAAAACCCCTACAGAACCAGTCCTCAAACTCATCAGAACTTGTTCAACCCCATCTCAGTCCTGCCACCCCAATACTTTCCTCCAACTCCAGATGCTCACCACCAACCTCCTAGCCTGCTTTCCTCTCTCTCCTCCTCCCTGCTATTATTCTCAGCCCCTGTCAAAGGTCACTGAGTAAAATGTTAAAAACTAATTCCCTTCAGCCTAAAAAAACAAAATTACACACACAGTAGAAAAAAGCAACTCTTCGCCTTGCTGAATGCTGGTACTTGGTGGTATGGTCTGGACAGATTGCACTTGTTTAGGGAGCTCAAAACACCAGTTCAGGGCTCTTTGGTGGTCCAATGTATATATATATGTCTGGGTTGAGGGGGTTAAAAGGGCCCTGACAGGTACAAATATCTATTGGCGTGGGCTGGGCCTCCGATTTTAAAGGTCAGATCACAATTAAGTTTTGCCAGTGATTCAATGGGAGCAGGGTTAGCCTGTATTATTATGGAATTACTGGGGTAGTTGCAAATCAGGATTAGCATGGAAATGAAAGAGGTCTCAGCCTGGCACAAAAAGGAGTGTAGTAGGTAAAGACCCCAGTGTATTTTCAGATTTACTTGGTGTTTGTGTATGGGTGAGTAGTATTGGAACAGATGGGTGTGATGTAGTTCAGAACTTAGGTGCATTGACCTACCAGTGGCAGTGGTCTTGGATTAGAACAACAGAGAATATTTCAGGTAAGGACTGATGCACATCAATAGAGCTGTGTGATATTCCCCAGCTTTCCAGACTCTGCCTTTACTAATTGCCGAGCTATAGTCAGTGTTAATTCATCTGTCACGTTCCTGAGCCCAAATTACTTCACATACTAATATTAAAATGAACATTCAAACACACCAGAAATTAGCTTTGAGGGCTAATTCTGATAAATTTATTGTGAAACATACACATAGTAATACACAGTACAGTATGTTTCCTAGCTCCTTAAGGCCTGGTTAATGGGAAAGGGTGCCCTGTGTTTCATTTTACATCCAACACCCAGCTGTACAGATGCAGAAATTTAAAATTAAAAATAACCTTGCAGCTGATTCCTTGCATAATTGCTATCTTGTTGTGTTAACACTGTGGCTGAATTATAACTTGCTGAAGCCCTGGAGTTTTGCATGCTGGTTTAGCTGCCTGAATTTGCATTGCCATGCTTCTCAGTCATATGAGTAACTAAATCCTGTGGCCATGAGAGCGCCTGGCAGTATTTGCATTGAAAATCAGTAGGAGATATGGAGAGAATGATATATGGTCCCTCCATAAATAGATTCAGTGAGGAAAACTTTGTGTAGCTCAAAATGCTGTTCAGTTTCATTTACTGACTGTGGCTGACATACAAAATGGCTTAAAAAATAATAATAAAAGAGAGGTAACAAGTAACCCAAGCCACCACCACAATGCAATGCAACTTCCTGTCAGTGTCGTGCAAAATGACCAATTCTTGCTTGAGTGCCATTCATGTTTTAAACCTTAGATTTTTGCTCACATTAATGAACTTGGGCCACTTTGCTGATGGACAAAGCATTTAATTTTGGATTCAGGTTCAGCTACATTAAGAAACCCTTGGCTCAAATCTGAATTCCAACTGAGCTTCTGAAATTCAAAACATTGCCCAGATAACACTTTTTCAAAAAATATTGATTTAATTTGTTCCATTCCTCTTTAATTCCAGGATACCTTTGAAATGACTAGTGCCCAAAGATGGTAATCCTGTGAGACCATTTTCACAGTTAACATTGGAAGTATCATGAGAAAATCAAAGATCTGGCAAAGTTTCTGGAATTGAGGATGCATTTTGGACCTCAAACAGTTCTCTAAATGTATTGAGGTTTGCCATCGCTGCTGTACAGGAACATAAGAACTTTCTATCCTGTTCCTTGCTATGGCCAGTACCAGATGCTACAATGGAATGTGCAAGAAACCCCATAATGGGGAATTATTGCATAACATGCTTATAAATTATCTTCTGACCTCCAAAGTTATTTGTGTTTGTCTTATAGTCTGATGCATGAGGGTTTATAGCATATTTATGCTTGTTTAATGTAACTATGGATAGTATGAACTCTGTAGCAGGTGACAAAGCAGTTATATCTGTAAATCTGGAACTCTTGAATGAGAAATGTGAAATGCACATGAGATGCATCCTATGTGAAATACAGTGTCTTTATCAGAATATTACTATTTGGGTTTTATTTCTGATTAGCAGGGCCGGCTCCAGGATTTTGGCCGCCCCAAGCATCCAAAAAAAAAAAAAAAAGCCGCGATCGCAATCGAGCGGGAGTGAGGGACCGTCCGCCGAATTGCCGGACGTGCCGCCCCTCTCCAGAGTGGCCGCCCCAAGCACCTGCTTGACAAGCTGGTGCCTGGAGCCGGCCCTGCTGATTAGAACAACTATATTTGTTTGCTGAGCTTTTGAAAACTTCTCAGTTAACAGTGGAGAATTAGAGCAGATGGGTTTCATTAAATTGGCCCAGCCCTTTCTCTTTTAATCACCTTACTCATCCAATATAAGGGGGGGGGGATGAATTCATATGAAAAATCTCTCTCTCTCTCTCTTTCTCTTTCTCTGCAAGTCATCTGCTGAGACCCCATTCATCACCATGAAAGCTGTGAATGGATAGCTGTGTAATACCCCAAGGTCTTGTCTGCTCTGGTGGTATAGTGCCTAACCTCTCCTCTATTAAAGGAAAGGCTACATGTACTTTTGTCAACCTGTCAGCAAACACTTCTCCCTTGATACTGTTTGCTCAATCCCCCCAGACAATGTCAACCTTTGGTAAATGTTTCATTTTGAAGGGAGCTCTGGATATAGTTCTCATGATCACATATTTTTTATTTTGTTCCATGATGAACAACTGTGTGTGAGTGAGAGAAAGACAGACAGATAGACAGACATAAAAAGTGAGAAGTGGATCTTTTGTATCCCTTTGGTCTTCAGGCTTAAAACAACAACAACAACAACAACAACAAAACAGCGCCAGCTCCAAAATTAAGCTTCTTGACCATGGGTTTTAAGGACGTGACTGACACACATGCACATCCATCCCTCTGGTTTGGCTCTTAACAGGAAGACTAGTCCACTGACTCATTCAGGATATAAGAGTAACTAATACTCTCGTGCTGCTGAAGATCAGTAGGTTAATTCTTTCCAGAAAAATCCTCCCTTTTTCTAATACAGCCTGATGCTACATGTTTTGTTTTTTTCCTATTCACAGATTATAATCCACATTGAAATTCAGTCATGGGTACCATGGCATTTCAACCTAAAGACACCAAGACTGATGACTAGCTAAAATGGGAATGTGTTTAGTCATATTGGGCCAAATCCTGAGTGCCTTACTAAGTTCTGAGTTAGTCCTTCAGCAAATCTCCAATGGGGCTACTCTGTTTTTCCTTCTTCCTCACTCAGGCATCAGAGACATTGTCATCAGGATTTGGCCCAATAATAATAGAAAGCCAAATCCTTGGCAGTCCTGAAAGATTGACTGTATGAAATATTTCCCAGACAATTTCAAATCATTAACAAATTTGTAAAAATCATGACTAGTTTGTGGATAGTTTCATGAAATAAAACAGCATTAACCTTGATAAGTAAATTGTTCACTAAATAATTACACTAGCTCTCAGGACCTTGAGGTCACTTCAATGGAACCTGGATCAGCCCTTATTCAGAAGTGTTCTCTCCTTTAAAAAAGATAAATAGAAATGAGAGAGAGGTCCAAAATGGAACATTGCATCCAAATGCCTCTGAACGTTGTGGAAAGATGTGGATTCAAACTCTGGATCCACACTTCAGGACACATATTGAAGTCAGAGCCTATTTCTATAATGGTTTAATCCAGAACTTTGAGTCTGAACATGCTTCGAGGTTGATGGTGGAGGATCTGAAATCATGATATGAATCCAGATCAAAATACTGCAGTTTTGGCTCATCTCTAATAGGAACAAAACAATGCAACAGAAAGGAAAAGGACTTGTTATAACAAATGATATTTTTAATATCTGATTCATAATGTAAGGAAGGATGCCTGCCTTGAAGACACAGCATGTCTATGAATGACCTGTCTTTTTTGCGATGGTTGCCAGAACAGTTCAGTTTCACATTCTCTTTGTGGTACCTCTCACAAGATGACATTCTTATGCCCTAAGGGAATCCCTGGCAGTATATATTAATGTAAAGTAGAGATCAGAACTTTCCATGAAGAATCTGAGCTGAATGTTCATAGCATACACTGAAGCCATTGTGTTACCTTAACAGCCAGATGTGGACCAGAAAGCTGTGAGGCCAGTGTGGAAAACGAAGAGATTAAAACATAAGCAGATTCAATAGTACTATACAATTAAACTACCCAGAATATTTTTTAATATACAGTAATTAGATTTCTTATGTAGCCATTGCAAACTGTGAAAGATTTTGATACAAGCTAGCTAAAGCAGTAACAGTTCAAATTAAGTGTCTTTGATAGGCATTTAATTTCTGTATAAGAAGACAGTAATTGCATGTTAAATAAATACCAACAGATTATTAAAAAACAACAGGAATAACAGTTATGCACAAGCTAGCTAATAGATCTCCCACAGAGGGAAACCTCATTAAGTATATTTTTATTAGACAGTTGGTATTGCATCACCACTTAATAAATATCTGAAGCAACCTAATTCTTTACATTTATTAAGATAGGTATCATAAATGCAAACCAATTGATTGCCATAACTCCTAGTAACATATTTATTGGCTCTCTCTGAGGCATACATCTTAAGTAAAGGGAATTCCACAGTAATGTGAAAACACTGAAGTATAGTGAATACTGATTTATAAAACATTTCTCTGTCAGTTGGCTTGTCTTTTATGCAGTGGTGATAGCCATGTGATAAATGGTACAGGCGTGATACATTGCAGGTGTCATGCTCTCTAAACCACCTGATCTTCAATCTGCTCAGTAGTCTGTCTTCAATGGGATTTTTTCTAACATTCCAAAGATCAGAGCATATTCAACAGAGCTGGTTGGGAAATTATTTTTCATGGACAAAGATGACTTCATTTATCTCAAACTCAAGCTGATTTCTTTTTCACATATTACTGAAGCTCAATAAGTTTGTTTCAGGTTTGATGAAAATTTTGAGCAAAGGTTCAGATTGGTTCTAATCCAAAACAGCAGAGAGTATCTGGTTAAAGTTAAATCAGCAAAATAGCAATGGTGCTGTATTTCCCTCAACCATTTTGACTCAATATCTAATTGGGTAATTAGCTTATTTTAAGAAGTAATTTTCAGTGGCCATATGGGAAAAGTTTATTTGGTGCAAACTAGGAAGGCAGAGATGGAGAAATTGTAGCACAAGAGTTCTCAGGTCACAGCTTCACCGGTTGTGTTCCCCCCTCCCCCCATGCTTATCACAACACATGCATAATATACTCTTGGTTACTTACCTTTCTAGGATCAAGGGTAAAGAACCAACAAAATATTCTCAGACAAAGCAGAATCACTGTCTATATTTCCCTCCTTTGGAGGGTATTGAACTTTGAAATTGATTTAAAACCCTTTATGCTTCCATTGAAAACAACCCCTATGTGCTACCTGTTCTATCCTTAGAGCACTTGTGTCTCTATAATGATTTTGGTTTTATAAGAATTGGATTCCTGAAACATGGTGCTAGATGAGTATTTTGATATAAATAACTTTGTTTGCTGATGAGTACGCTGCACTCTATATTCATGTAGCTACCCACAGTCAGTACTATTGAGCAGGCGGGTGGGACTATCAGCTTGGATAAAATGGAAAAAAAAAAAACTTTTGGCAGAAACTTGAAGTGAACTTTATCCATTTCTGAGGTTCAAAAAGTTAAGTTGTATTTGGGGAGTCAACATTGCCTAGTGGATAGAGCATTGGAGAGCGACTCGGCAGATCTGATTTCTATTCCCAGCATTGCTACTGGCCTTCTGGGTGATGTCACCTCCCTGTGCCTCAGTTTCCTCTATCTGTAAAATATGGATAATGATACTGATAGCCTTTGTAAAGTGCTTTGAGATCTACAGATGAAAAAACACTATATAAGAACTAGTTATTTTTCATGTTTTTTTCTATACATTGGGCTTTTCCACCAGGATACTACTGGCTGGACAAGCCAGCAAGAACTGGAAACCTTGTGGCAAAGTTCATTCTCGTGATATATCCATCCTGACTTACTTTCCAAAGATCTTCCAAGAAATTTGGACATGAGCAGCCAGATTTCTGGATGTTTACTAGGGATATAGAAAGCCCATTGTGGCCTCTGATTGAGTAATAATGATACTCCCTTCAACACCCCATTTTAGGCTGAATTTCTAACCCTCTGGAAACCCTCCCATCTGCCATATTTGTCATTCATGTGCTGTTCTCTGCGCTAGCTTCCTGAGTACCTTCAAAAGACCACCCTAACTCTTATTGCCGGTATCTCACTCTGTGAGCTGTCCCATTTTGTTCAATGGGACTACTCATGGGGTAAGGGTGTGTCTACGGTGTGTGTGTGTGGGTAATCTGAAGATTTTTGATACCTCTTGATAGGAAGGATATTAGAATCACAGTGGTATGCAGTCACTGATTTTTGTTTTTCCATACACCTCTAATCACTGATGCACTGTTTGTGCATACTGGGGAAATCTGGGTCCCTGTGTTTTTCCAAGGCAATAAGAAATAAGCAGTGCTGCATGTCTAAAGGAAAACTCCTGCCTACTTTACATCCTTTCCAATTTGTGGTGGTACCAGCAGTGTTGAAAATGACAGTACATATGTTATGACTGTTTGAATTTTCAAAAGCCTTTGGTTAAATTCTGTATAAATTGGTTCCTGCTTAACATAGAAGCTTGCAAGGATCCTTAATAAGACATGGAAACAGATAAAGAGCTAGTGTAAGAAACAGAAAACAGATACTTCTAGTAAGAGAAACCACGTCCACTCTGGGGGGAAGTATTAAGTGGGTCCCACATGGATTAAGACTAAGATCTCTGCTGCCTTTTATCTGTATAACTGATCCAGACAGTAGGATCAAGTTTAAGTGGTTACATTTGCTGATGCTGATTGGAGAGCAGCAAACACAAAGATAGCTGCCAGAGAAATTCAGGAGGCAGAGACATGTTTTCTAGCTAGGCTGAAAACTGACATACAATATATAATAGTCACAAATAGATGGTTTCTGATCATGTCCTGGTTTCATTCTGATACGCCACCATTGAGTTCAATAGATTTACTCCTAATTTACACCACGGTAACTGAGAACAGATTTAGGCCCATCAAGCTCAGCTCAGTGTAAGTTTATATTTTTATTCCACAAAGATAGGGGAGAGAAAGAGAAAAGCAGTTTCCCCCAAAAAACCTGAATCAGGCAGACTTAAATTTCATAATAAATAAAATACTTCTTAAGTGAGGAATTGAGGGCCCCCCAAGCTACACTTGGCACAGTGTGGGCACTATGCCACTTTTCTGTCCCACCATGCACCCCGATCATAGGGACAGCCAGAGGTTGGTTCAGTCCTCAGTGAAACTTAGAACAGCCTTGGGGCTTCTTTAAGCTACCTCAGCTAGTAACAGCAATAACTTGCCCTGGATTCTCAGAGTGCTGGGTGCTCCAGCCATGCCCCTTCCACACCCACAGAAAGCATCTTATATCAAGAGCCAGGGGAGAGGGGTTAGAGCCATCTCAGTTGGCTTTACATCACCAGTGGATTACCCTATTCAAGAATTCCCAACCGGCAGCTTTAACCAGACTTCCAATCCCTTTGTTCCAAAGAGCAGCATAAAGGGGTTGGATTAAGGCTGAGGGTCTGGTGCTTCAAAATGAAGGCACAAATTAATTCCTGGTATAGCCCCACTGAAGCTATAAATAATTTATATGGATGGGGTTATGCCAGGGATGAATTTGGCCCAACATGGCTAAGGAAATTGATGTTTCAATCGTGAAACTCAGTAAAGCTGGTCAAGCATCATGTCACATAAGATGGCTAAAGGGACTGAGATGGCTAAAGGGAGTCTTTCATTTCTAGGTCACTGGTTCTAATGTGGCCCAGGCAGGGTTTGAGTTTAAGTCATTACCAACTGGTGGCTGTTCTGTGTGAAATTATGAGATGGAGTTTTCAACCTTATCCCAAGTGATCGATTGGCCATATCACAGAAATCATCTTCAAAGAAGCTTCCTTACTGACAGTCCGCAGAGAGACCATAGGATTGAATGGCAATTAACCTTTGGAATAACTTCCCTAGGGACGTAGTAGATTCTCCATCACCTGAAATCTTTAAATCAAGACTGGATGTATTTCTAACAGATATGCTATAGCTCAGTGTTGCCCCTATTCTGTGAATGGAAAGAGGACTTTAGGTTTCAGAGTTGTCAGTCAATTCACAAGCACTAAATTTACTTGGAAACATGTCTAAACAGTTCCATGCATGGAACATTTTATAAAATGGGGAGAAAAAAACACAGAAAGTCAACTTTCATTAAAAAAATGATTAAAAAGGAAATAAATAGAAGTCATGAAAACAAAAACATATCTGTGTAGCATGAAGAGCCAGACATTTTACGGAGGTCTGTGAGAGGATTACTCCTTTAAATGTGCCAGCACAATAGATGCCACAGGCTATAATCATACTTAGTGGGAAATTCTGCTTCTCAGATTTGATTGATCAATGTTAATGGTAACGGCATCACAAAAAAAGGTAACCAAAAATGTAAAACAAGGGACTTTATAGGCTCAGCCAATAACTCTGCCTAGAATATGTGCAGCTGTGGCTAACGCTAATGCAACAGACGGTATAAAGAAGGAGGAAAATTAAGGATCCAAAACATCCCTTAGTGTTCTCTCTAAACTCTAAACCAGTTTAGTGATGGGAACTTTCTGGGAATATGCAGCTTAAAGATGGCTCAGTCACATAGCTTGCAAAGATTTGAGGCTTTGAGTTGGGTCAAAGATTCCAGGCCATATGCAAAAGAAAGAGGCTAATTGGAAGGGAGATCCAGCACTTAAGACACAGATATGGGTAGTGGATATTGACAATTGAGTGGGTCCCAGAAAAGAGGTACTTGAACCTCAGTATCATCCCTTAATATAAGAGGGGCGAGGGAATGGAGGTCCTAGTGAGGAGACACCCACAGCCACGGGCATAGCTAATGAGGAAGCAGAAAGAGTCAGCTGCCAAAGTGGGGAAGTTGAGGAATCAGCCTGTGACTACACAGGGGAACATTTGTGTAGACTTGGATGGACACTGTAGTGTGAAGAGTAGAAATCCCCCTCCATGGTAAGTCCTTCCAATCTGATCTGACCACCAGAACTCTCCCTGGTCTCTTAGTCACAGGGCACTCTCCTCTCTCCACTTCCTAGACCTTTAGTAGTGAGATGCCTCGCATGTAACATCTTATATGGCCTGTCAGAAACCAGGCAGAACCCTGTCGCCTGCCTAAAATTTGAGTCTGAATAAATGAAGTGATTATCATGCCCTATGTCAGTATACCCCAAATATTTGACAGCAACCCTCCAAACTAAGGCTGGGCAGAGAGTTCCAAAGGAAGTTCAAGGCTGTCCATACTAACTAGATTTGTTGGAGCTATGTTGGAACTTTTCCAAGCAATTGTTTGGCTGAGCTGGTGTTGTGATGTGCTATGACTTCTTGTGTGCATATATCTTCCACTATGTGAAGGTTCTCTAATCAGAGACCCTATCCTAGTTCACATGTGGCCAGAGCAAGTTGTATATATGGAGAAATGGCTAACCATTACTATTCCCCAAGCTCTAGAGACTGGATCCTGCAGTGGGAAGTCTCTTCTTGGCAGGCATCTTCTCCTTATGGCCGGTTATCTCCTGCCAGCTGAACTTTAGGGAGGACTTTCACAATGCGGAATCTTCAGGATTAATATTGCCAAATGGTGACATTATGAAATAACTGATTTTTTGGTTATGCAAATTGGGGATAAGTGTGCATTCATCCAATCTTGTGGCTAAAAGCTGGACCAGAATCTGAGTCCTTTCTTCTAATGCTACCTGTTGAGAGATCCCTACTGAAGAAAATAGAAAGGAGTATAAATGTTGGCAAATGAAGTGTAAAAGTATAATTAGGCAGGTAAAAAGCAATTTGAAGAGCAAGTAGTAAAAGACACAAAAAACAACAGCAATTTTTTAAAGTACATCAGAAGCAGGAAGCCTGCCAAACAATCAATGGGGCCACTGAATGATCAAGGTGCTAAAGGAGCACTCAAGGAAGACAAATTCATTACAGGTAAGCTAAATACATTCTTTGTATCAGTCTTCACTGTACAGGATGGGAGGGAGATTGCCAAATGAGCCATTCTTTTTAGGTGACAAATCTGAGGAACTGTTCCAGATTGAAGTGTCACTAGAGGAGGTTTTGGAATGAATTGATAAATTAAACGGTGATAAGGCCCCAGAACCAGATGATACTCACCCAAGTTCTGAAGAAACTCACATATGAAATGGCACAACTACTAACTGTGGTATGTAATTTATCACTTATATCAGACTCTGCACCAGATGATTGGAGTATAGCTAATGTCATAATGATATATTTTTAAAGGATCCAGAAGTGATCCTGGCAATTATAGGCCATAAGCCTAACTTCAGTGCCAGGCAAATTGGTTGAAACTATAATAAAGAACAGAGTTATCAGACACATAGAAAACCCTGCTATGTTGGGTAAGAGTCAGCACATATTTTGTAAAGGGAAATCATGCTTCACCAATCTATTAGAATTTTTTGAAGGTGTAAACAAGCATGTGGCAAGGTGATCCAGTGGATGTAGTGTACTTGTACTTTCAGTAAACCTTTGACAAAGGCTCTTAAGCAAAGTAAGCAGTCATGGGATAAGATGGAAGGTCCTGCCATGGATCTGTAAACAGTTGAAAGGTAGGAAACAAAGGATAGGAATAAATGTTAAGTTTTCACTGTGGAGAGAGGTAAATAGCAGGTTCCCCCATGGATCTGTACTGGTACCAGTGTTCTTCAACATATTTATAAATGATCTGGAAAATGGGATGAACAATGAGGTGGCAAAGTTTGCAGATGATACAAAATTACTCAAGATAGTTTCATTCAAAGCTGAATGTGGAGAGTTACAAAGGGATCTCACAAAACTGGGTGACTGGGCAACAAAATGGCAGATGAAATTCAATGTTGATAAGTGCAAAGTAATGCACGCTGGAAAATCTAATCCCAACTATATATACAAAATGATGAGTTCTAAATAGCTGTTACCAGTCATGAAAGAGAGCTTGGAATCATAGTGGATAGTTCTCGGAAAACATCTGCTCAGCATGCAGCTGAAGTAAAAAAAGTTAACAGAATGTTAGAAATCATTAAGAAAGGGATAGAAAATAAAACAGAAAATAAAATAATGCCACTATATAAATCCATGGTATGCTCACACTTTGAATACTGCGTGCAGTTCTGGTCGCCCCAATTCAAAAAAAGATATATTAGAATCTGAAAAACTAGAGAAGGGCAACAAAAATGTTTAGGTCAGGGATCAGCAACCTTTGGCACGCATCCCATCAGGGAAATCCGCTGGCAGGCCGGGCCGATCGTTTACCTGCAGCGTCTGCAGGTTCGGCCGATCACAGCTCCCACTGGCTGCCGTTCGCTGTGCCAGGAAAATGGGGGCTGCGGGAAGCTGTGTGGGCCAAAGGATGTGCTGGTTCCATGCCAAAGGTTGCCGATCCCTGGTTTAGGGGCATGGAACAGCTTCAATTTGAGGAGAAATAAAAAAGATTAGGATTATTCATTTTAGAAAAGTGTAGACTAAAAGGGGATATGATAAAGGTCTATAAAATCATGACTGGTGTGGAGAAAGTGAATAAAAAAGTGGTATTGACCCCTACACATAACACAAGTACCAGGGGACATCCAATGAAATTAATAGCAGGTTTAAAACAAACATAAGGGAGTACTATTCATACAACTCACAGTCAACCAGTGGAACTTGTTGCCAGAGGATGTTGTGAAGGTCAAGAGTATAATTGGTTTAAAAAAATAATTAGTTAAGTTCATGGAGGACAGGTCCATCAATGGCTATTAACCAAGATGGTCAGGAACACAATCTCATTCTCTGAGTGTCCATAATCCTCTGCTTGCCAGGAGCTGGGAGTGAATGACAGGGGATAGATCACTTCATAATTGCCCTGTTCTATTCATTCCCTGTAAAGTATCTGGCACTGGCCGCTGTGGGAAGACAGGATACTGGGCCATTGGTCTGACCCATATATTTTTATATTCTTATGCTCTTATCATTCAGGACCTAGTCACTGCAGAAGATAACAGGTGCTGACATCTGAGAATTTTAGATTCTACAAATGAACTCCCTAACCTATAAATCAACCCTTAAGGTCTTGATAAATGTGATTCCTGTGGACATCCTCCAATTTTGTCTGGGAAGAAAAAAGAGTACATAAATAAGTATTGTCTAGAAGCACCTATTTAGATACAAGAAGAATTGGGAACATCAGCCAAACAACCATTTTCCTTGTTCTTACTGTTTGTTGTTCGGTTCTGTTTTAATAAATCATGTCTCAGAACACCTGGTAGTTAAACCCTGAACAAGCTCCCTGTGAATAGCTGGATCTCTTGAATGGTGATTTCTTTTTCACAGTTTTCTTAAGTGTCGTGCTAGGTTGGTTTTTTTTTCCTAATCTCAGGAAGGGCTCTTGTCTTTTAAGCCAATTTTCACTTCTCATTTGAAACTCTCTCTCTCTCATACACACACACACACACACTCTTCTGTTGTGTTAAACGATAAGTCAAGCTGCAAGCTCTTAAGAAAATTCACTCCCTTTAAACATATACAAACATACTGGTTTGATTTTCCATGAATCCCATACCTTTATATTCAAACTTAATACAGATGAGATGCTGATGTTTTCCAACAAGATTTCAGTTTAATTTTCTTTTGTCAGACCTATCAAATGGTACGTGTGTGTGCACATGCATACAAACAACATTTGATGGGTCAGGCACAAGAAGGTTAAAGGGATAAACTGGTAGAAAATGTATAATCTATACATATAATTTGTGACTTATTTTATGGTCAGATTTCATTGTAAATTCTAAATGAACCATGGAAGAATTTGTTGGTCTTGGTTTCTATCTATAAAATGTGTCCATTCTTTTATTTTTTTCCACATTAAATACATTAGCACATGAACCATATCCAGAGATTACTCAAACAGGTACAAGAAGATTAAAATAAATGCCATTCATCATGCTTGCTCTTTTTTAGACAAGTTGCTCCCCTGGCTTTAAATCAGTCAGGAGCTAAGGCAAATTGGCAGTTCTATTCTACATAAGTTTTTTATACCGTGCTTATCACCATCATATCTGAGCATTTTCCAGTAGTATATTAAGCAATGTGACTTATATATCTGACACATATGGTTTGTTTCTCATCTTCTTCCCCAGAAGGAGAAGCATGTGGAGTGGAGTGATTTGGTAAGAGTTTTATTTATTGATTTATTTGTTAAATAAATATACCTATTGCTGTGTGTTTGTATTAGAGAAGTCAAGGTCAAACAAATATGTCTTACACTTGGAGCAGGAAGTGGTGTGGTTTGTGATGGTCCTTAGTTCCAGGGGGAGTTCATTTCACAGTCTCACACTCACCCCAGAGAAGGTTCTTTCTCCTGTACAGAGGAGCTTTACTCTCATTGTTGAGAGTGTCATTGTGCCAGAGGAGTAAAGTATTGATCAGATTATGCCAGCTACATCTGAGTAATAGGTTTTCAGACCTGGATGTGAAAAGAATTATCTTAAATTTGAATCTAAGGACTCTGAAGGAAATCTACTTACCATATGCAGACAAGTTCATAATATGACATCGTGAAAACACTTACCTTTGCTGTAGAAACCATAAACTTTTATTATCGTAAGAAGCGAGATTTTCATAGACACTGATAATTAAAATGTGGAGTAATTTAATAGAATAGGAATGAAGAGTAAAGTCAATGTAAATCTGCAACTACACCACTTTAATCTATGATAGGAACAGTTTTTAGAAGATAAATAGGGTCAGTAATTTGATGGGAGATCTTCAAAGGCAACTTAGGTTGTTGTAGGAGGTAATGCTAGTGAGTCAGTGAGGTGGTGCTCTTTCCTGTGGGTGAGTATTAAACAAATCCTTCATAGTTTTAAGGAATGGTGTGACACTAGAGGTGCTGTATTTCATAGAAGCTGTAAATTGAGTCCATACCATTTTTTGACCTCTCCCTGTCTGAAGCCACAATCATCCAGGATAATATAATGGGATGACTATATGATTCAGCCTTTAGGGACCAGGTTTAGGGGCTTCCCTGAGAGAAGGATTTACTGCTCCTCTGTAGGTTGCGCTCCTACCAGTAGAGCTGGGCAAAATTTCTTGACTTTTTTTTCTGTTGGAAAATGGTTTGTTGTGATATTAAAAAATAATTTGAAGTCAACATTTGAAAGTAAAACTTTTTTTATCTGAAAATGTCAATTCAAAACAAAATATTTAATGCTGAAATGACATCTTGAAAAAAATCATTCTGAGATGTACAATCATTTTATTTTGATCATTTTCTGTTTCAAAACTTTTCACAAGCTTTTTTTTTTTCATTTTGCAACTTGTTCTGAGATTTTTACTCTTTGTTTTGACTTTGAAAAGAAAACAATGCTGATATTACCTGTGATTACCAGCACTTCTACATACCAGGGATCGGAAAAACCTAAGCCTTCCCACTTTTAAAGGATGATGCATCTCTTTTAGGAAGCTTTCCCCTAGTAATGGAGCAGCAGAAGAGCCTAGCTATGGTCTTCTTAAAGACAGCCTCCAACAGATATTAGAAGGGAAGGTGGAGTGTTTATGTCCAACCATGGATGAATCATACAGAATTTAAAGCCAGAAAGGACCCCAGATCATGTAAAAGTCACATAATTACTAAAGCAAGGGGAATATTAGAAGAAAAGCAAAACAGGTTGAAAGATCTTCCTGTGGCTTTTAGTGAAAGATAAAGTAGGTGAAGAGCAGAATAAATCCTTAAAAATATGAGAGAGAGGGATGGCTTGCCACATTCTCTTTTATAGCAATCCTAACAATGAAGCTGAATTATAAGCAGATGAAGAAGTTCCCATGGCCAGCCATAGTGAGCACAATCTGGAAAAGGCGTTTTATGCCACATATCCTCAAACACTGTCATTTGACCGAGCCAGAGCCTTGTGCAGGCAATGAATCATTTCCTGCTGTGGTTCTTCTCCATTTTTCCATTACTGCTTTATTTACAGTTGGGATGGGAAAAAAAGTGAAAGCTTTTTTTCCTCTTTTACTAAGTGAAAGAGGAACAAGAGCGGAAAATGTCTTTTAGTTTTTCCCCTCAATTAAAATCAAGTCTGATCGTACACACAGAGACACAAACCAGATTGGCTTATGGACAGAAAGTATTAACTAACAAACGATAAGAGCAGATCCTGTGCCAACCTGCAAATACTTATATGCTGCCAGCTTCACCCTGGAATCTTAGCAATGGGCTACAGAGTGATTCTGACTTCTATTACCTTTTTGGTTTTCATAGCTGCTTCTGAAGACTGCCATTTATTTTATTTTAGGAAATCTGTAGGACATTTTGCTACATTCTGGGGAACTCCAGTCCTCCAGATGCTATGGAAATGTTTCCAAAATCTGCATGGACCCAATCCCTCAGTTCTCACAGGAGCTAATAGGATTATTTGCCCGAGTAAAGAATGAGTATAGACTACAGAATTTGGCTGAAGGAGACAAGGGGGGATTTTTTTAAATTACGTGCACTCAAATATATATGAAAACCCTGCCTACCACATTATTAGGGCCAGATCTTCAGCTGACATAAAGCAGCATAACACGATTGAAGTCAGTGATGAGTTAAACCAGTTGAGGATCTGGACCTAATGTATTTAATCAGTAGCTTTATTCCATTTAGGCTTGTCCTGAAAGAAAAATCTCTCCCCCACTGCCCCAAGGTCTTTCATTAATTTCTCAAGATTTTCCAACCTCCACTCTAGTTTTCCCCACCCCCTCTCCCTTGAAGATTCTAGACCTCTTGATATCCTTTGTGTCCCTCTTTTCCCTTCAAGACTCTTATGCTGAGGAATGAAAACATAAAATATTTGATAGAATAGTCAGTAATTGTTTGCAACTATACAACTGATAATAACTAGATAATTAGGAGAGGACAGCTAGAGAAGTGAATGGAAAAAAGAGAAAGAATAAAGAAGGAGAAGACAAAAGAGCAAGAGTGAGTTCCTTTAGCAAAGGATGAAGAAGAAGAGGTTATAGCCCCATATAAGCATGGTCAGTGCTGTATGGTATTTAGATAAGATGGAAGTAAATCAGTCAGTGTACCTTAGCCGGCATATATTATTAACATTGACCCGCCACTACCAATACAATAGGGGCACTGTACAACAGAATATAACCTAACACAATTTCATGCAAACATAATACCACATTCTTATCATAAGAACAAATGATCTGACGACTGCAAAGAAATATAGGGAAATTGCTGAATATGAAGACGTGACTTTCACTGTATAATGGTTAAAAAACATACAAACCGACAGACAAACACACTAAAACAACTCTTTTGTCTATTCATCCTGCACAAGCACTGCCATAATAAACATTTTGTATTTCTCATATCTAACCTACCACACCCACTGCCCCATTTTTGTCATGTGTGTATGTGTGTGTATATATATACTAGCTTTAACTAACTTATGTCAGTGTTACAAAACAGACTCACCAGAAAAAACAAACAAACCACCCTATAGATTTGGAGGCTTGCAAACAATATTTACGCGCGCGCGCACACACACACACACACACACACACACGCGCTTACCTCTGGAGGCTCAAACATGTCTTCTTGTCAATTCCCAGACTTCTACACTTTAAACTCTCTATGTGATTTGGTAGATCTGTCTAGGAATGTGTGAAGGAAAGGCCTGTAACTGCTGCCATGGAGAGCAGATGTTTTGTATTTTTGTGCCACTGAACTCAAGTTTTTAAATAATCAGATTTTCATTAGAGCTGATTAGGCATTGCAAAAAGCAAAATCTGAATGGCCACTCAGTTTGACTATTTTCCTTCCTCATTGCAATCGCTAATCACAAATATTCACACAAACTGTGTTTTGGTCATTTTGCAGAATGGCTGCTGTTCTGCACATGAAATAATCTTATTGGCCATTTCTATTTAATAATAGTACATAATAATTGTAGTGTCCTAGGCTCAGGTCCTCAAAGGTATTTAGGCACCTAGCTCTCAGGGAGTTAGGCACCTAAATACCTTTGAGGAGCTGGGCCCAAGTGTTCAAAGAAGTTTAAAATCAAGAGTGAAGGCCTGCTCACCTTACACACATGAGAAGTCCTATTAGAATTGATTGAGACTGCTCATATGAATAAGGCAAACATCACTGGTCCTCAGACTGGTGGCAGTTCTGTGCACTAGTTAAGCCTAGAAGTTATTTTGGAGGCAGTGCAATGTAGGGACTAAAGATGGGAACTTAGAGTCTGACTTCCTGGGTTCTCTTCTCAGCTCTGGCATTGACTCTGGAAAAGTCATATGGAGCCAGTTTTTTTTTTTTTTTAAAGAGCTCAGCACCATATTTTCAGGTGCTCGTGAACCATAATTAGAGCTTGAGCTTCTAAAGAGCTCTGCTCCTATTTAGCCACTTAAATAAAAGCTATATTTTCAAAACTACTCCTCACAAAGCCGCTCCCTCTCTGACATTTATGGGCACTCAGCATGCTGAGCTCTTTTGAATATATGGCCCAGATTGAGGGTACTGTGCACATCTAAAAAGCTGGCACTCAGCCTCTCTGTGCTTTGATTCCCCTCAATGAAGTTGATATATGACTTATCTATGCCACATGCATTTCATTGAGTAATATTTTTATTGAGCTTTGAGATCCTGAGATGAAAGAAACTATAGAAATAAAACTATTATTATTATTTAGCTGGACAAGAAATAGCATATCTGAGCACTGCCAAATTCATTAGACAATCTAAATTTCCCTTACACCTCATTATAAAGTCATATGTATTTAGACATGTAGGGCTGTGGAATGGGCCATATCACCTAACTGGAGAATCTACCTTTAAATAGAACACCATAACCAAAGCATTCAGATTTTTAAAAAATAACCAACACTATTCCTTTCTTTCAAATACACCACTGAATTCCACTCATTTAAAAGTATTTTAGGTCTTGTATTGTGTTCACGGCAGACGCCTTGCTGTCAGATATGGCTTTGCTGTTCACTTGCTTTGATTTGAAATGAGATGTTAAAAAAACACCACTCTTTGAGATGCTTATCTTGTGTAAAGGGAAGGAAAATGGAAGTGTAAATTGAGGATTTAGGAGCTATTTCTTAGTTACAAGAATTATATTCCGTTAAGTAACAAAATTAGGTGAGATGGAAAAAAAAATCTAAGTGACCAGTAAAAGCTTCAGTCTTTACCAGCTGTAAGGGTACTTGCTGTAAGTACCTCTGCATTTGAAGAGAACGTTTTAGGTGAAATTTACAATATAAGGTTACAACTGTTTTTATAAGAACAAAGATACAAAAATCTACGAAAAAGTGGTGGTGTATTTTGTAGTTATTGTTTTGTTTCTTTTTTGTTACCCAGTTCTTGTCTACTTTTAATGGCATGCTGGAATCAGCCTTACTTTCAGAGCCAATAAACCCAATATGGTGGGGAGGGGAATCCTAAAAGCTTGAAATGGAAACATTAAATAACTCAAATACTATTAAAGAGATATTGTCAAAGTAATTTGAGACCCCAAAACTCCTTTTCCCCATAAATAAATGGGTTTTAGAAAGCCTAACAGGACTAGACTATATATATTCCGTGAAATTGGTTTTATATTGGTGAGGGATTAGTCTGGGGGAGTTTCAAACATGCCTCTGAGGTGCTGTGAATGCAGACAACAGCTATGTGCTAGCACATGAGATCAGAATAGTGAAACTTACTACAAACAAGAGAAACTGCAATGTAGCTTCAGTGTTCAAGAAGAGTGAAATGGAAAAATGAATCCTGGCTGAACAGTTTTGGGGCCAGTGCTCCATGTGAACAAGAGAGGATGTATCCCACAATTGTTTCCCTAGACATGAAATATGGTGGTGTTATAAAGCCATGTACATAGGTTTCCTGCTCCCCTGAGGCGTTTTATACAGATTCCCAACTTCAATTATTTGCATTTTTGCCAGGTTTTTTTTACCATCTTATAGAGTGGTCAGAACTAAAATGAAGAGGATTAAGATGACTGTTGTACAGTGCTATGCTCCAACCAATGACAGTGAAGAGGGGGCAAAGACTATTTTTACAATAGACTTCAGAGAATATTAGAGATTCTCCCAGACAAAGACATTACCATCCTTATGGGAGATTTTAATGCCAAAATTGGACCTGACAACACAGAACAAGTCATGGGGACCCACGCTCTGGGAGAGATGAGTGAGAATGGAGAGAGATTTGTGGATCTGTGTGCACTTAACAACTTGGTCATAGGAGGTAGCATCTTTCCTCACAAGCGGATCCACAAGAGTACCTGGGTATCACCAGCAGGCACGATAGAAAACCAGATCGATCATGTCTGTATTAGCAAGAAGTTCAGAAGATCTTTGCAGGACGTTAGAGTTAGAAGAGGAGCAGACGTAGCGTCCGACCATCACTTAGTGGTGGCCAGATTGAAGCTGAAGCTGAAGAAGAACTGGATAGACGCGTCAGATAGAAGAGTGAAGTTCAACGTTAGCCTTTTGAAGGATCATAAGATCAAGGAAGATTTTGGACTGACGCTGAAGAATAAGTTTTCAGTACTACAGGATCGGTCTGAGGAAGAGGAAGACAGTGTATCCATCAGATGGCAGAAAGTGAGAGAGACACTTAGGTCAGCATGCCAGGAAGTGCTTGGAATTAAGAAATATCAGCAGAAAGAATGGATCACAGCAGAGACCTTGACTAAGATAGAAGATAGAAAGAAGAAGAAGGCAGTAGTTAATAACAGCAGGACTAGAGCAGCAAAGGCTAAAGCGCAAAAAGAGTATGCTGAAGCCCATAGAGTAGTGAAGAGGAATATTAGGAAGGATAAGAGAGATTATGTGGATGGACTGGCAGCAGAAGCGGAGCAGGCAGCATACAACGGTAATATGAAACAGCTGTATGACATCACCAAGCGACTGTCTGGAAAGTTCAGCAAACCAGAGCGTCCCGTCAAAGACAAGCAGGGAAAGTCTATAACAGAAATAGAACAACAGATGAATAGATGGGTGGAGCACTTTGAGGAACTCCTGAATAGACCAGCACCATTAAATCCATCAGACATTGACCCAGCCAATGAAGACCTTCCAATCAATTGTGATAGACCAACCAGAGATGAGATCAGAAAAGCCATCACTATGATGAAAAATAGGAAGGTGGCTGGACCTGACGATATTCCAGCAGAGGCCCTGAAAGTAGATCTGGATGTTTCAGTGGAAATGCTGTACCCCCTCTTTGAGAAGATATGGGAAGAAGAAGTGATTCCAGCAGACTGGAAAGAGGGATATCTTATTAAAATCCCCAAGAAAGGAGACCTCAGCAATTGTGCCAACTACAGAGGAATCACACTTCTGTCGGTGCCAGGGAAGGTCTTCAACCGAGTCCTCTTAGAGAGGATGAATGATGCCGTCGACCCACAGCTACGAGATGAGCAAGCAGGTTTCCGGCAAAATAGATCATGCACGGATCAGATAGCAACGCTCCGCATCATAGTCGAGCAGTCTATGGAGTGGAACTCCTCATTGTACATCAACTTTGTTGACTATGAGAAAACATTCGATAGCGTGGATCGAGAGACTCTCTGGAAGCTCCTTCGGCACTATGGCATCCCAGCAAAGGTGGTCAACCTGATTAAGAACTTATATGATGGCATACACTGTAGAGTGATCCATGGAGGGCAGCTTACAAACAGCTTCCAGGTGCGAACCGGAGTCAGACAAGGATGCTTGTTGTCACCATTTCTCTTTCTCCTTGTCATTGATTGGATTATGAGGACATCCACTTATGAGCGTAGGAACGGAATCCAGTGGACATTGTGGACCCAGCTTGATGACCTGGATTTTGCCGATGACCTTGCACTCCTTTCGCATAGCAACAGCAGATGCAAGAGAAGACCAACTTAGTGGCAGCCATGTCATCACAGGTTGGCCTCAACATCCACAAGGACAAGACCAAGATCCTCAAGATTAACTCCATCAGTAATGACCCAGTCACACTGAATGGAAGCCCTCTGGAAGAAGTGCAGTCCTTCACCTACCTAGGCAGTATCATTGACCAACAGGGTGGCACAGACGCAGACATCAAACAAGGACTGGTAAGGCAAGAGCAGCTTTCTTACAGCTCAAGAATATCTGGAGCTCTAGAGAGCTGTCTTTGACAACAAAGATTAGACTGTTAAATTCCAACGTGAAATCAGTCTTATTGTATGGAGCTGAAACCTGGAGGATAATTAAAACAACCACCAGGAAGATCCAGACCTTCATAAATAGTTGCCTTAGAAGGATTCTCCAGATCCGCTGGCCAGACACCATCAGCAACATCTACCTCTTGGAGAGGACCCATCAACTTCCAGCAGAGGAAGAAATTAGAAGGAGAAGGTGGGGTTGGATAGGACACACACTACACAAGCAGCCAACCAACATCACTAGACAGGCATTGCGGTGAACCCCCAAGGCAAGCGGAAAAGAGGCCATCCAAGAAACACCTGACGACGCGACCTTCAGGCTGATAGCATAAAAATGGGTTATACCTGGAACCAGCTAGAGCAAATGGCCCAGGATAAAGGACTCTGGAGATCTGTGATTGGCGGCCCATACCCCAACTGGCGTGACGGGCATGAGTAAGAGAGTGATAGAGTGGTCAACATTTTGAAAAAAAAAAGAAAAAAAAAAAAGGTTGATAAGACTTTTTTTCTGCATTTTCTTTACTCACCCCAGTCTGTACAGAGTGAAGAAATGAAACATCTGTGTAAAAGTAACAATAATTTAACTATTTTATATACATTAAAACAAGTTCTCATAGTGTTCAGTTCCCTTTTATTTAGTTGATATCCTTACATTTATCAAGTACTTAGGAAAATTATATATGCCAAGTTGCACATACATAGGATTTTCTAGATTGTTATTTTTAAAAAAAATGCACAACTTAAAATAGTGCTGTTTATGTTTGTTAAAAGTATACAGGAGGAGCATGAGACTCAAGTTAACATTAATGCAGTGTAAGGCCCTTAACATTTTAATTTCCTGAATTTTGATTGTTTAATATTGAAACATCAGTGTTACATGAATGAACTTTTTTACATATGTTCACATCACAGTAAGATACATTTTATGGTCTTGCTTTGCATGTTTGTTGCATTGATATTTGTGTTCTGTTTGAGGAAGTGAGGTCTACTTAATGTTGGATCCAAAGAAGTTAATGGGAGTCATGCAATTGACTTAATGAACTGGGTCAGGGCCATAGTTTGTACATAAATAGGTAGGGTCATGACCATTGCCATAATATGTAGAACACTGATTCTGAACAGCACAGTATTAATTTAACTTCTTGCTAATTGATGTGGAAGTTACATCAATCCATGCTTTACAAGATACATGTTGGGTAGTCATATAGTTCTTCCTACATAAGCACTACATGCTTCGATCATCAGCAGTCAGTTAAAGGGCTTTCAAAATATATTTAAGAGATCAAATTGTTTAGCTGACAAATATTTAATTGTAAAAGGTGCTTAATTCCATCTTGATGCCTGTCGGTTCCTCTGCTGTTTCATAGTGCATCATTTTATTGTAATCTAGGCAATTACCTGGACAGTCAAAGATTCACTTGATAGATGATGATATGATGATCTGTTATAGCAGACCTTATCAGATTGAGGTTTAATGCTGATAACTTCCCATTTGAGCAGTGAAATAGCAATCACATTCCAGCAGAACACTTGAAATAGGTGCTGTCAATTTCATGTGAAGGGTGGTTTTGACCCCACAAAACTCCTTGGACTAGGTGAAAGGGTCAGACTCATACCATGGCTAGTGTCAGCCGGACGCAACACTAGGATTGGATTTCTCTTTATTTTAATCCATAAAATAAAAAATAGAGACCATCTGCCTGTTTGTGTCATCTAATACAAGCTGGAATTCCTTATATAATCTTACATACAGTAACTTACTGTACAGTACATTCAGTCTTCAGAAAACTCAAAGAAAATTGGTTTGATACTTCAAAAGAGATGAGTGCTTAAAGTTTGTAATATCAGACAGTTAACCAGCTCCACTGGCTGAGCATCCTTCTCACTTTGGACAGAAGGGGTACTTCTTGCTATGCTATTAACTGTTCTTGTGCCATTTGAATTGCTGGGTGCATCTATCTGAAGGTTACCCAGGAAGAAAATGTTTTCACTTTGTGTGAAATAATTTTTAGGTTTTTGTTTTGCTACTTATTTTAATTTAGGTCACTGTGTTCAGTCTAGAGAAATAAATAAATAAATAAAACAACTGTTTTACATAACATTATTTTGTATAGACTGCAGGGACGTAAAAGGATATTATAAAGAAGAAAGTTTAATTATATTTGCTAGTCAAGGAGGATAGCACAAGAAGTAATTGCCTTAAGCTTTAGTGGTAAACATGTAGGCTAAATATAGGCCAAAAGCATTAGCACTAGAAGCAGGGTTAAACAGTAGAATAAGCTGTCAAGAGAAGTTCTGTTATTGTCACCACTGGAGTCAATCATGGCTAGAATGGATGCCCATTTAGCAAGGCTAGTTTAGGAATAATTTCACCCAATCTTGTCATGACGATGCAGATGGAGCATAGCATCTGAAGGCCAAATTGTGCTGTTAAACTGTTGGCTTACATTGGGTGGAGCAGATCGGTTCTCTCTTGGAGAACCTTGGCATGGGATTTTGCAGGATCCTGGCCTGAGAGACCCAGTGCACAACTGTACTGAGCAGGCTACACCAGCGCTTCAATACCATCCAAAATTAAAGCGTATGCTGTCCATGTCTCTGTCAGGTTTCCTTACATTTCATGGCTTTCTCCATTATTAAATGACTCAAGATTTGGAGCATCTACTATGTCACTTGAGGGACTGTTCTGCTGCAGTGGAGTAAATTTTCCCATTGCAAATGTTTATGGATATTTAGCTGGACTGAGGGCCCAGTTCCAGTCATTAAAGGTAATAGCCAAACCAAACTTCCATTGCATTTAATAGATGCAACTGATTCTGCTCCACAATTACATATATTGAATAAAGATACTAGCTGTATGAGTTTATAGCCTGAGACATATTGAGGAAGATTTTCAGGAATGCATTTTGCAAAATCTCTGGAAATGGGAACTAATTCAGGAATTTGGTGGCGAAGCCTCAGGAATTCATCATTTTGCATGCTGGTTACTATGCTCCATCCTGCATATTCTGCAGAATAGCATGAAAGGTTCATGGGATGAATTCACATTACTGAACTTATTGGAAAATTGTTCTTGGGCACTGAACGCCAACTATAATATCATATCACCAATTACATGTTCAAACCACCGTCAATAATGTCACTTAATTGCATGCTGGAATATTTAATTCAATCCAAATGGCAAAATATGCATTTGAGTTTGATTAGTTTATTACATAAATGCATTAGCTGGTTACTTAAAATTGATTGGTAAGGTTTCAGTTTTGTGCAGGAAATTGCTATGTTAATCCAAGTACTTCTCTCTTTATTCTCCAATTACACACAAAAACCCCACATGACACTGCAACTAGAAAAAGAAATTGCATTGACCTTGATCAGAGTTTTGACTCATAAATAACAAGAGAACAAAGATGGGCTATCACATGAATAAAAAGTTCAACTGCTTGCTTTCCCATACATATGTATGCTACAAACAGGTTGTTCTCTCACTTGAGAAAGTAGATCATCACTAGCTCCATTCTCTGTTCCTGTCACTAGCCTCCTATCCATCTAACCTACTAATGCATCCACATCAAAACTGCCTCCCTGGTTTACAAGGCTTGATCCTCAGCTGGAGTAAGTTGGCATAGCTCTATTAAATTCACTTACATCAGCTGAGGATCTGGCCCCAAGACACTCTGGATTTTCTTCACTCTAACATGCTAATATTGTATCCAAAATATATATACCCCAGATTATTTAATTTGATCAGAATCTCATGCAGTGGCCTCATTTCCTCTCGAGAACAGAGATGAAGCTACAGCTCTCTCTCCCAATCTACATATTTACATGATTCCCATTGCTGTTGTATATGAGTTCATCACAAACATTAATGATTTTACCTCCCAATGCCCTTGTAAGGCAGTGAAACGTTATTACTCTATAAGAAAGCCAGTGGCCTAAAGAAGAGAGAGATTAAGGGCCAATCACCATTGAAGCTAAAAGACATTGGATCAGGCCCCAATTGATTTACCCAAGGTCACACAGGAAGCCTTTGGAAGAATTGAAAAGTGAAATGAGCTCGTAAGTCCCAGCTTAATGCATTAAATGTAAGGTCATCCCTCACTTGGAAGACTCTATAATGATGCAATAATGATCTGAATAATTAAATACATTTTTATTGTGTTCCTGCTCCTTTAATGTTTTTTTTCCCCACAGATTTTCTAGCAAATGAGTCTACTGGCAGGATGTAACCCATTTTGAGTGAATACTGCAGAATATTCAGGGAAAACATATTCTGATTTCATACTCACAAGTGTTTGTATAAACCACCTTATTCTAACAGTTGTGTCTATCGACCCTGATACAGAAATTTATCAAGGGGCCTACATGTCTGGTTAAAACAGTTTGAATTGTGAACATTTACGATGAACACCAAAATAACATCATACAGGCCAAGAATTCTTCACTACAACATTTCAGCAAATAATTGTGAGTGAGATATGCATTAAAGACAATCATAAGCTGTTCACAGGATAATAGGAAAAAGAAAGTCAAAATTAGCTGAATAAATTATTACTTTCAAATTATTTCCTCAGCTTTGGCATATGGCATATGGAGTTCAATAAGCTTTGGAAAACTAAATGGAACAAAGTGCTGTAATTTAAATTATAGGACTTTTTTAAAGGAAATATATTTCTGAGAACAGTTGTTAAATATCCTGTGAATATGTGGGAAGTACTAAGTTTTTGCTTTTGAATTTATTTTTTAAGTGAAAAGCAACCAGCTAGTTATAATGGATGGTGTAAAGGTTTAAAATAACCAATTTGATTTGTACAGCCAAAATCCCATTGACTTACTCCAGCCTCACAACTGTGAATTCTCTTATGTTCTTTTTACAGTGCTTGCCATTTCTAAGATATGTTAAGATCTGAAATGGGGATTTATTTCTATAACATTTTGATGTTCTACTAAATTATTAAAAACATTAGTATAATGCTTTATATTTTTTGTATTGTATGGCACCTGCTCTATTCCTTAAAGAGGTTTCTGTGTCTGTTCATCATTGCATATTCAGCTCCGCTGACTGCACACATACTGAGTTCCAATACATTCCAGTAATGAATTATATAAAATAATCATTTATCAAACGTTTTGGGTGGTCAAGACTTTAACATTTAAGCCTTTTTAATGGCCTTTGAAATGTTCAAAGTTTAAGAATATTGTTATTAAATAATAACCATCATCATATCTGTTCAACACCTAAATCACTCTGTTGAAAGATGCGGTAGAACTTGATAGAGCTGGTGTAACTATTACTTATTAATTCATTACTTATTTAACCCCCTTTTTGACAAGAGCATCATTTATGGGGACTGATCCTGATTTTCTTTGCAAGTCTTTGTTAGAAGAATTTGACAACTAGTTCAGAGTAATAATTTTCAGCCCATCTTGACTTCTGATTATTAGTGTTATGTGGCTGGTAGCTTAATTCACAGAAGGCTAGATTGTGCCTTTAGGTACAGCCCTGAGCAAACTTTGTCACTTAAGTCACAATAACCCAGGAGTAGCTCTGGGAAGCGTTGTTCAATTGTAGTATGAAGTGATTTGAAGATATAAGCCATGGTTGTGTGTGAGATGAAAAAAACCATTCTTCACTGCCACCATACCATCTACAAAGTATCAAAAAGTGAAATGCTTCAGGGTGTTGGACAAGTTGGTTAATCTTTGCTGTCTCCACCCAGAGACAATTTTTTCTCTTTGGAATTTTTGTATTACTTGAGAATATGCTTGATTCACAGATTCATATATTATAAGAAAGAACCACTGTGGTACCCTAGTCTGCATAACACAGGCCAGATTTCCCTGAAACAATTCCTGTTTGAATTAGAACACATCACTGGAGGGAGTGGGGAGAGAGAGATCCTCTCTAAAAATTTCCAGTGATGGATAATCCAGCACAACTCTTGGTAAATTGTTTCAATGGTTAATCAACCTCACTATTACAAATGTGTGCCTTATTTCTAAGCTGAATGTATCTAGCTTCCTCTTCCAGCCCTTGGATCATGTTATACCTTTGTCTACTAGATTAAGGAGGCCTCTGTTATCAGTTTTCTGTTCCCTACTTCTAAACTCTGATCAAATCACTACTTAACCTTCTCATGTATTTGATCCCTCCATTAGAAAGACAAGACAAGCCCAGGTATGAGAGAACTGAAGGGATGGCAGGTGAGACCAAGGTAGCAAGGATTCTTGGAAAAGTGTTTTTGAGAAGTTTTGAAGGAGAACAGAGAGTGATTGAAAGACAAGGAGGGAGATTCCGCTCAAATCATAGGAGCTTCATGGCATGTCATGTGAGTCAAGAACTGGAGAAAGAGATGAACAGAGAAGGAAGAAGAGCAGACTGAGAGGAGTACAGGGCAAAAGAGGGGAAGCAGAAATAGAGCTGCCAAACTCTTATTTGTAGCCACATCTGTGGGAACAAAACATTTAGGCTTAAAGACACCAGAATTGGTAACAGCCTCATTGTTAGAAGCATGGTTGTTGTTATCATTTGATAGATGCAAATTTAATTGATTACCTTGGTTCAGTTCCATGTAACCAGATGCCCATATCTCAAAACCATGATCACAAATGTCACCAAATTTTATTATTGGTGCTCTCAGCAGGAAAAGACTACAGACAGAAAGGACAATGGAACCTGAACTCCCTCTGACCTTAGACACGTCCCGCTAGGGCAGGTCAGAGGCTCAATGGAAAGTCATTGTATGTATGGAAGGCTTTCAGTGCCTCTGACTTTGCTGTAGCTGTTCTGTGGGTAGCTGCCTCATTTGCCAGGGCTGTCAATCTAGCGCTTTTCACAAGTCCTACCTTCACTTAGGGGGAGAGGTAAAGTACTGCTATGAGATTATGAAAAGGATGATTGTAAATTTAAAACAAGTGTGTAATAATTGAGAACCAAGCCACAGTAGGCTTAAATCAGAGAAAAGCAGAGGGCTAGTCTAGAGAGCCCTATAGAATATATCAATGTTACAGCACTAGTTTATGTAAATAAATGAGAGAGCTCTTTTTAAATTGGGGAAGACATGTGGATATTTTAAATAAACACATGAATGTAATGCCGTTAAAGAGAAGGACAGGCCGTGTGCCAAGAAAATAAAAAGAGCTTGAACTACTCACTGTACAAAAGCAATGTGGGTTTTAATTCCTTCACTTTTGAATTAAGACACGTGTTGCCTCTTGGTAACTCACGCTGTACCTGCTGAAGACTTCCTTTATCTTATTACATCTTAAAGAGAAACAGGGTCTTGGACACCCTCTCTTTGTTTTTCCTGCACAGCACAATACAGCATTGTTGATTGCCAGCTGGAAACCAGAGTACAAACCAGTTCTACTCCAGGGCCAGATTCTGCCACTTTTATTCATGCTGAGTGGTACGTTATCCTGCAGACAATCCCACTGGAATACGTGAGTGAAATACTAGATGTACTGAAGTCAATGGCAAAACTCCCACAGACTTCATCCAGGATTTCACCCAATGGTCCTTTCTGTAAAGTAAGTAAAAATTGAGTAAGTACTTCAAGCTTTGGTGCTTATTTATGTATTTAGTTTTAACTTGGTTTGTTACTTGTTTTTTTTCATGGCTCAGTTCATTTTCCCTTTAGAATATTAATTGTAAAGAGAAAACCACTACATTTTTTTTAAACCAATGAGCATCATAACAAGATTCCCAAATACAGCTGATGAAAACATTCAGAATATATGTAACAAAGCACACATTGATTTTTAAACTGTGGTCCAGTGAGGTTAGGTGACTTTCTCACAGTCGCAGAGTGAGTCAGCGGCAGAGCTAGGTCCCTGCTCCAACCAATAGAGGACACTGCCTCTCCTGAAGTTGATTATTTCAATTTGTGATGCTTTCAAGCATGACCAGTTTTGCCAAAGTTACGGCCATGTGTTCGAAGTCACTATAACCTCTCCCCTTTAAGCAACCTATAGAGGAACTAAAGGAGAAAAGATTCCTTTTGATTCCCGGAAAGGAATCCTGACATTCTGTTAAAGGCTGAATGCTTTTCTGCGACCTCAGAAGAAGAGGTCCACCTACCCTGAATTTTTTCTCACAGAAAATTTTTGTGAAGCCAGATGGAAAATGGAGGAGCGAAGTTGCAGTTTGATGAAAACGTTACACCAAGAGATCTTAGATTGTCAATTGCATCCAGATGAGTTCAGCTTCTTGCCAGGGAGGATTTTTTTAAAGGGTAAAATAGTGTCAGTTGAACTCTGGTTTTATGTGGCTGTTAACACATGGTAAAATAACATGCCTCACCCTGTCTCCATTATGAAATTGAGCATGGTTTACCGCAGTAGAGTCAGGTTTAGTAAATTAGACCAACTAAGCTTCAACCACGTTCTTAGCAAATACCGACATATCATTAGAACAAAGTAGATCTGGAATGTTGTTTATACAAGGAGGTTTCTCCAAATTTAACTAGCATTTGAGCTGTTCTTGAAGGAAAACAGGCTGTGCCAGTGCAACTGCTGCAAACCAATGAACATATGGGAACATATGAGCAACTAAGACACAGGACCATGGTAGAAGCATAAGTGACCCATTTGAGAGCTTAAACGTTTCAGGATGAACAGTGTCTCTCAGTACCTCTGCAGCTTTGATGTATGAGTTTGTATGTATTTTATATCCTTCAGGAAAGCCCACTGGACCCAAATGCACAGCCAATCTTGTAAATAACCTACATATATGGTTGGACTCTCCCAAAACCAAAAACATTTTTTGAGGGGAGGGAGTAGTGAAAAATGGAAAGAGTCATGTTATATTTGTTGCCTTTTGTTTTACTGTTAGCACTGGTGAAAGATTCTGTGCAGGCAACCCCAGAGTGCGAAGTCTTATATTTATCCATAGGACAGAAACAGCATAGGCTGTGGCAGTGTGAGCTTCCAGCATGCCGCTTTCTACTAATGTTGAACTAGATTTTCAGAGGGTGGATTATTTCCCATGACTCACTCAGCTCTTGGCCTCTCTGCTGAAATTGCAAACAATTGTGCCACTGAAAGCAGTGGGTTTTGCGCTTTGAGAACAGTGAAAATAAGGAAGACATTTTAATAGTAGTCATTTGTATTCCAAAAAAGAATATTTGTTTTGGGGCACCACCAAATTTGGTTTCATCTCAATTTAGGGTCACATGAACTGAAAAGTAAATACGAGGATTGAGATAGAAATTCTGTGTCTGTGAACCTGGGAATTCTGCAGATGAAATATTTAGAGTGGGTTCAGTATGACTGATGAAAGATGCTATCCAAATAACTGTTGATTTCACACAACATGTTCAAACTATCCTTCTCTGTCTAGACTAGAGATCCAGCCCAAACAATAACCCTGGAGTTCTGATTCAGATTTCAGCTGGGCAGCTGAGCCCTTTCCCTATAATGGGCTATGAAAATCCCAGATCTGACATTGCCTCAAAAGCTTTGGATCTATATCTTCTATCCCATTGTTTAGTGCCATCTGTAGCACAGGCTGTGTCCTCCACCCAACCCAGCAACTCTATCCCACTATAAATCAAACTAGGGGAGGCAGGGTTATAATCTATGGGCCCTCAACCAATATCTGGTTTCCAATGCAGCCCAGGTGGAGTCAGGGATTGGGCTGTGACCCTCCTCCATCTCCTGTCCTGATGCTGCAATGGGGGAGATTGAGTAGTGAGATGATCCCCCCAACTAGTTTCCCTGGAAGAGTTGAGGACAATAGTTCAAATGGGAACTACTTAATAGCCTTCAAAATCCTTTGAATAATATGATTTAGAGGAGCAAGAGACAAGATGAAAATAAGATAATTGAACAAACAAACTGTTTCTCAGATGATTCAAAAATAATTATAGTCACCAGGTTGATAGTGTTGTGTGAAGGAGCAAGCAGTTCATAAAGACAAATGATGGACATGACACACCAAATGAGAAACAGACAGAGATGAAGATATGCACGTGTAAGTGAAGAAGTCCTTTCTTTCTTTAATGTTCAGTCAGGGCAAGGGTTTCCATTAACATATCTTTATGGGGTGAAAGGAGCAGGAGATAAAAAAGACAGAGAGAGAGAGAGAGGGAGAGAATGTCCAGGTCTGAGTTAAGATTGCATCTTTTAGTGACAAAAAACACTGTCTAAAAAAATAACCATCTTTCTGAAGTTTGCTCCCTTTTATTATTAGAGTGGTTAGTGCAAGTGATTGATGGTGCTGGATACTGAAGCCATTTATGTGTCCACAGTGGTACAGTGCAGGCAAATGCAGAGCAAGCCTCTTGTGAACTGGCCCATCAATTTATATTAGCCCAGATGTGACATGGGGAATTCAGTTTCCGTGATCCATTTACTGTCTTTTGAGACTGCTAGAAAGGTGCCAGATAACTCCAATTGTACTGGTAAGTTTTAGGATGCAGACATCTTTACATTCACTCCTATATACCTTGGCACTGAACTATTTGATAGGCATCAAAGCCACTGCCACACTATCCTACACCACCTCTGTTTGAGGTTTCTTAAGGTCTTTCCAAGAAAATAAGATACATTTAGATAAGTGACTGTGCTTGAAACTTCAGTCTGTTTCCTGAAAATGTTTCCTAACTGGGCAGCATCCTGTCTCAGGTATTAGATTGGTATTTCAGTATATCTTCCCTCAAGGATTCACAGAGCTTTGCTCCTTTTGATTAGCAGCAAAAGTGAAATGCTGTTACTACTACAGTTCAATAAATCAGGATGTCTTAGAAAACCTCTTGATCTCCCCTTCCCCCCAACCACAGTGTCAGATCAGAGTGCCTCTGGAGATTCCAGGAGGCTATCTTCTAGGTTTAGATCTCATGTCTCTTCAGCATGCCTAAATCCAGGTGTGAGTCCTGTCATGTGACCAGAGCCCCTCTCCCACCTCAAATACAATTCACAGACTCCTTTGCTCCCTTGGAAAGTTCAGGGTGTCTTGCAATATCTTGATAAAACTCTGTAGTGTGTGTGTATCAGTAAATTTCATAATGCACAAAGAAAAAAGCAGCTATGACAGCACTCACCCAAATACAGGCTCAAATATTCAAACGTTGATGCCTAACATTAGGTTTCTAATTTGATGTTTCAGCTTCAAAATAAAAATGGGTGCATTTTCAGAGACAATGAGCATTTCCAGTTCCCATTTACTTAAGACTCGTACAAAAGTGTTTTTCTTCACTGTTAGTTAGTTATACATAAAGTCAAAATGTGTTCTCTTTTTATTCAAAAAAATTCAAAATATAAACTTTCAGGCCAGCTTTTATTTTTATGTATCTATGTATCTCAGTGTCTATAGATAACAGAAATATAAATGAAACAAAGTATTTAGAATAAATGAGTAGTGGAGTTAAAACAAACATTGCTTTTAACTCCTTCTGTTACAAATAGCAAATCTAGGCACTGCTATATTAAAGAAAATAGTACCTCTTATCAATTGTTGCCTGAATAATAGCAGATAAATTACAATAGCAGATAATTGAAATTGCTGTAAGAGGGTTGTCTGACAGATTTATTCACACTCTCTAATCTTGCATGTTTTCCCCTTTTGGTTTGTAAAGGCTTGTGATAAAACTAGTCCTTTCCCATGAGATTTCCACTTCACTTGGCAGACTACAGAGCTTTCGATAAGGTTAAGAAAAACACCCAAATTTAACCTCCAAATCATCTGTCCCCCCCCCCCCCACACACACACACTCTAACTGCACTATCTAGGCAGCTAGTTATCATGGCAGATGTTATGCAAGAAAGCACATCTATGTATGAATGAAGGGAATTACCATGGCCAGATCTCAATCTGATAGTAGAGGGTCAGTGTTCTGGCCAGCCACAGATGGAAGTGGCCTTTTATAGGGGGAAGCCATGACTGTTTGGACATCTAATAGCATTGAGGGGTCCAAGAGAACTCCAAGGTTAGAGACCAACTTAATTGATGGTTAAATTTCCTTGATTATGAAGGATGCTATAGCAGAGGCAAGTTGTTTGAACTGCTTCCCTCTTTCTATCAGCATAATCTCAGTCTTGCCTGCATTCTTCTTTAGGCAGCTGCTATTCATCCAGGTGCTGGTCTAAGCCAGATATTGACAAAGCTGGGAGAGGGTTGGTTTTTTTTTACTATTGATTTTTAAGTAAAGGAGTTGTAAAGCTGGATGTTATCTGCATATTGCTAAATGTTGTCTCATCAGATCTTCCAACACCTTTACGTAGATGCTGAATAAGGTTGGGGAAGAGTGTCCCCTGTGGGGCACTTCAGGTGAGTACTTTGAAGGGATCAATCTGAGATGAAGAACCTGGGCCATTTTGGGGTGCTATTGTTTACCTCTGGGTCTTCCAAGCTCCTTGTGTTTACCAAGATGAAAAAGAGGGACTTATCCCACCACATCAGACAGTCTTTCTCCTACTGCCACAATAGATAATCATATCTATTAAGCATATAATATGTTCGTCAGTTGTGAATAAAAAATAATAATAAAACAAAGTCTTTTTTGGACAGAAGAAAAGGCTAAATCTGCCAAACACATTGTTTGCTATGAACATCTCACCCACCTCTAGTCACTTAATACTTGTTGAAAGTAGGTGTCTTGCATTGAAAGTATCACATTGACTTACTATGTTGCCAAGAATTGTTATTCATACTGGTAATGTACTAGCAGCAAGAAAGTCAAAATAAATAAAGTGTGCCATGTCACCATGCATCAAAGAAACAATTAACTTATGCATCATTTCTGTACTTCTTCTGTTTTAATTCTCTTACTGCCAGTGCATGTATGTGGATTCAGCTAGTGTGGCGAACGTGACTGGAGCTCAACATCATCTGATCTACATCTATAGGTTCTTTTTATGATATTTATCTTGATGCATTGCAAATATTAGTAACACTAATATAATACTAACCATATCTTACATAGAAACTTTGCCTTTCCACTTACAGTTTAGCTATCTATCTATCACACATACATATGGAAGAATCACTGAACCGAGTCCTGAAATATTGCCACTTCTGGGAAGGAAAATGGTAGCTCTTTAAGAGTACACAGTAATACTCCTTCACAGTCAGTTCTGATACTACCTATGCAGAAGGGCATTGTAACAAACAACCAGGTGCCTAAGCCACTGCCAACTATTGGGATGGACTATCAATTATTTTGTTTATTGCTAGGAATAGTTATTAAGTAGGTCTTGTAGTAACTTAGCTTAACTAAGGCAAAGTCACGAAGGAGGAGGGGTGAACCTGACCCTCTGTGCCCTGAACTTGACCTTCTATGCCTTTTTCTTGTAGTGTGGGGGTGAAAGTCTGTGAAAAACAGGCAGTCTGGAAATATATCAGACTAAAGACCCCAAAACCCCCAAACCGCATCCTGTTTTTGGCATACCTTGTAACCTTTGCTTTTGCTCCATTTTATCAACTATGTAATACTTTTGATTGGCATGTTTTTATATGTTTTGGGGTATAAATGGGGAATTGGAAGTTTGAATCAGCGGATTGCATCATGGACACACTGAAAAAATCCCCAGCCGGGGATGGAAAGCTGGCCACTGGAAATCTGCCCAAGACTGCTCCAAACTCCTGAGGGGTAATCCTCAGGTATATTTTGCAGCTTGAGGTACTCTATAACCTGTTGCATTTGTGTGTGCTTGAGACTAAACAAAGCAGTGACTTTGAGTAAAAGTGTTCTAATGGGAATACTGGAGACTAATAAAGTACTGGCTTTAAATGGAAGCGTATGGTTTAGATGTGTTTGTGCCAGCCATATAGCAGACAGAGGTGCTGCGTCTCCATTGGTTTATCCTGATACCAAAACGCAAAGAGTAAAGTTATCCTGAGCTTGGGATTCAGTAGAAGCTAGGGTAACAAGGGTTACCAAGAGCTTTGGGTTCAAGGAGAACCCCGGGTAATACCTATCATCTTTCATTAACTTTTGAGTTGTTGATGTTCATCTTCAATCGGTCAATCACGCCATCCTCCACTGTCCACTTGTTACATTTTCAAAGAAACTCCTTTCAGATTCCTCCCATGCTGCCCAACATGCTTAGGGAGTGCTCCCTGTTCATAGCCACAAAATTTCCTCATTAGCCACCTTCAAATCCCACCACAAAACTTTTCTTTGCTGTGGTGCCTCCATAAAACTTGCCAAATATTAGGCTGCTAGTGTGAAGAGACCATTGCCTATCATAATGACCAATACTGTATCATTGTTTTCTTGTATCACCCTGTCTGACTGTGTCCTTTTGTCTCTTGTCTTATGCTTAGATTGTAAACCCCTTGGGGTAGGGGCTATTTTTAAAATCTGTGTTCATAAATCTCATAGGCCTGGACTTTGTGGGGGCCTGGACTTTGACTAGGGCTCGTATATACTACATAATAAAAATACTAAATAATAATCAATAACAACAGCTTAGGACAGGAAGTGAAGAGTATAATTTTAGGAAGGCAGAGTATAATTATCCAAACTAGAATTTTACCAGGAAACTGCAGTTATAACCCCCCTGCTCTTTTGTCATGGGATCTTTAATGAGCTCAGGTAGTCGGGATCATAGTGCTAGGTCCCAGCCAAATGACAGTTCTCTTTAGAGCAATGGAAGGATTAAAGTGGATTATCTTAATTGGATGCATACTACAAAAAGAACAGGAAACACTTTCAATTATCTTTAGCAGATTGTTAGGAAGAGAGAGCTTTGGGATAAAGATCTATGATCCCCCAAGAAAACCCTTTAAAGTGTCACATAATGAAAATGTCCGGTCATGTAGATCAAAGTCCAAGAGACAGTTGCATCTTTTTAGAGAGTGACCCCAGCATTGCAGGCAGGCTGATGGTCCAAGTGCAAGGATGAGGTCAGAGCTCAGGCTTGGGGCTGCATGTCAGGGGGATTTAAATTTACAATTAGGGGTTTGTTTTCCCTCATTGTCTTTGTATCGTACAATTAAACAAAAAGGAACTGGAAGCCTCACTCTGGGGTGGTTTAGTCTCTCACCCTTCACTGCTGTGATACTAACATGTCAGACAAATGAACAGTGACTAAAATGTGTGGGGCTGTCTCTTCTGCATAACCTGAGTCTGTGAACTTTTCATAGTTAGCCTTCCAGGTGAAACTAGAACTTGAAAGCACAGTATGTAACTTGTCCTTTTTTTTAGATTGTGCTCTACCTACCTTGTGATTACAATATTTGTGGCTAGATCCACAAAAATCTGGTAAAAGGCTCAGCACAATTTTTTCCCCAAGAGATACTTCTTATTGTTGTTATTATTGTATTTGTGGAATGCGGAGTGTGTTCTGCATTATACAAACATAGCAGAAGACACATCATCAAATCCTTGCTCACAGTCTACTTAGATGCTAACAGTATAGATGAGATTAATGTAATATGCTAGATGAAGTATCAGACTTGATGAGAGGTGGAGATCATTCAAATGGAGGAGTATGGGTTCATAAAAAAGTATTTGAAACATTCTTAGCTAGCTTCTGAGTATTCTTCCTGATGGATTGAGTGGTGAAGAGATTCCGTAGGAAAAATAAAAAACATGGGGAAGTGTTTTTAAATGTATATTGCAAGAATCCTAAGCATTGACTGTAAGGATCAGAGGCAATCTCATGATGGGATGCCTCATTGCAAGCCAGGCTTTGGAAACATTAATTCCTGGTGGGAAACCATATTGTGTTCCCCTCTCATTCTAACATGAAAATCACCACCTGGAACTTTGTGATGGTAAGGATAGGATATTGTGGTACTGATAGTCATGCATAATAACCAAAGGGCCTTCCAGTGTAAGGGGTCTCTTGCATGATGATGCAGGCACACTCAGGATCTGCATGCTCAAAGTCTGTAGGAGTCATTTTGTTATGTACCTAAGTTAGGGTGACCAGACAGCAAGTATGAACAATCGGGACAGAGTGTGAGGGGTAATAGGTGCCCATATGAGAAAAAGCCCTGAATATCGGGACTGTCCCTATAAAATCGGGACATTTGTCACCCTAACATAATTGAGGTGTGGTTTAAACTCACTCTGGATTCTGGAGGCTGCAGCATACTCACAAGGAAAACACTCTTGGCTGCCTGACCAGACTAGAAAGTATGTCAATATGAGGAAACAACCTGTTCTATTTCACATTGCCAAGAAATTGATCTAGCTTCGCAGGTGCAGAATGAGGCAAAGTGGCTATTACTGAGAATGGCCAGAGGACGTTTTGCTTGCCTAATGTTTTGTTCTATGCATTGTTTTTTTTCTTGCATGGCTTTGGGGTTTAGCTTTAATATCCAATGCATGTAATGGATTGGGCTCCACTCCTGCACTTATGCCATTTGATGCACTAGTTGCCTCCTTAAATTCAGAGAGCATGGGGCTTTGGTTGTGAGTAGTGTTGTCCAGGCTGTCTATATCCTTGCATCTTCAGTACTGGATTCCAGCATTCTGCCTTCTTAGCTTCAGGGCTGCCCATGGGGCTGGGGGGGGGGGGGGGGCGGAGTGGGGCAATTTGCCCCGGGCTCCACAGGAGCCCCGGCGAGAATATAGTATTCTATAGTATTGCAACTTTTTTTTATGGAAGGGGCTCCCGAAATTGCTTTGCCCCAGGCCCCTCTGAATCCCTGTTTAGCTTGGGAAAAGCTCTGGACTTTTTAAACATATGGGGCCTTAGCCTCAAATGCTGTAAACTGCAATAGATCCCCTGCAATCAACAGAACTACACCTATGTACAACAGCAGAATGCTAGTCTATTAGGCACAGGCAAGGGAGGGGGCACTAACTTTACATCTACACTTTTGAATGCTCATTTAATTTTGTGTAGATATTAAGACAGATTTTCAAAGACACAAATGGCAGTTGTCACCTAACTCCTCCCATTTAAAGTTGTTGACATGAAGACATCTAACCGCCATATTTGCTGTTGAAAATCTCCTGTTATCTTTTGCACCATCAATTTTGCAACTGTATTAGCATTGACTCTCAGAGACAGAACTTGTGTGTGCAACAGTCTTTGTGGACTCACAATTTCACATTTAAATTATTATGCTTGAAAAACTGAAAGCACAAATTAAGAGTCTGGTTTGAAGCTCATTTTTAAAATTTAGCTAAAAGTGGCTTAAGACCATCTTCTGACTTGGCACAACTGCCAACATGGCACAACTTTCCATGACCAGTTGCGTGTGAAAAACCTAGGAAAATTTAGTGTATGCATGAATACAGTTTCCGAAAAATTATATGTCTGCAAGAAACTGAGACTTTGATTCTTTGAGGTATTCAGCACTCTAGACTTTACTTCTTTGAACTCCCATGACAACTAAGGGCATTCAGCACCTTAGATGTGACATTCAGCACCTCACAGAATCAGGTCTTGAGCCTTCAATTTCACAGGTGGCTTTGGAAAATTTGACTGGAGAATTTTGATACTCTGCTAGATTTGAGGGAAAGTATCAGTTTTGCAATTTTAAAGACATTTTAGCTGTGACTGAGGTGCTATTGAGCTAAGCTGCATTTTGTGTGTATGATGCCTGAACACTTTTGTGGAAATGGAAGGTACTGTATGATGATGATTATTATTATTACTACAATTTGTCACCACTATAAAAAGAAGAAACCAATTCCATTCAAGACTGAAAAGGACTCGAAAAGGCATTGTAACATTTTAAACAAACTGTGCTGCTAGTCTTAAGAATCCGAAAGAAAACATATGAACTGATACAGCTATAGCTTTGTCTGTGTGTATGCGTGCGCACACACATGTGCATACCCACTCATGGAACTATCATTGGCATAGAATAAGGTGTATTAAAATAATTTTTAAATGATTTATTGTTTTAAAACACTGTTTCTAAGTTATAACTTTTGGGTGAAAAAAAAAATCCAGTCTCAGGCAATACTTTGTGTAGCCTACTAGCCTTATGAGGACATAGATTCAAGACATGGAAAAAGGGGTGTGTTAACAAATCGGGTATATTATTGATTTTGTGAATTGATTGCACAACACCAAATATGTCTGGATAATCAGAATCTCGTATTCTCAGGAGATAAGATACAGGGAGTCAATGGAATATGGACACACACACACTATGTGATGGGCCAGACTCAGCTGCACTGCTGAATAAATGTGTAATTCCCTCCACAAGCAATGATTTGCTCCTGGGCAAGGGCTGGCTCTATAGTCACCATTGCCCTCACTCAGAGATTCCACTAAGAGAGGAGGAGGGAAACTTTAGTTTCTAGAGGGGGCTTCATAAGATATTGTTGGTGAAAACAGCAGCAGGGTTTGACACTTCTTTTCACAACCAGTGATTCCTATTTTTCCAGTTACACTGGAATCTTGTAGGCCCCCCCACCAAGAGGAGGTTGCACTAACTTGTTCTATCACAACATTCCCCTGGTATTCTTCCCAGCACTGAGGAGCTTGTTTAGCTTATTTCAGGACATGCCTCTTTAAACCAAAGAAATATATCCCAATGCCTATTTGCATTCATTGCCATTGTTTCCTTATGAGTTCAGCGATGACATAATCCAAATTGTAACAAGGGACTGGATTTGAAGCTGCAGCTGTGACAACTAGGCAGGTCCTCAGCTGGTATAGAGTGCGGTAGCTCAATTGAAATCATTAGCCAAGATGACAAAGTAAACTAGTTTGCATTTCCATCACACTTCTTCTCTGAAGAAACAATGGTTGGCATTTCAACACAGACACAACTAACTGACTGGACAATCGATAGCACTACTGTGTAGAATTGGTAAAAAATGGAAGGTCAGTTTAGCTGGAAATTTCAATATCATTTTCATCCCAAACTGGAATAAAATGCCAAAAATCCTACAAAATAAAACCAAAATTTCCAGTGCTTTTGCATCACAAACTGTAAAAAAAAAAAAAAAAAAGAAAAGAAAAGAAAAAGAAAAAGCAAGTATTTATTTTAAATGAATGAAATGTTGCAATTTGGATTCAATTTAAATTTTGACATTTCTACTTGGTAGAAGCATAAGGATGGCCATCTGGAGTGTATTTTTCAGTTGGGCAGCGGAAGGGAAGATTGGGGTCCCTCAGCTTCAGACACACATACCAACTCCCCACCCCCACAAAAACCAGCCAACCAACAAACAAAACACAATGTCAAAAATATAATCACCAAGGATAATGGAAGGGTAGTAGATGAGGGCGTGTGAGGTGGTGTCATAGGAGGAAGAGGATAAGATGGAGGACATAAGAGTCGGAGGAACCACCCTGGCAGCCCTACAGAGAACTATAGTAGCAGATGGTCCGCACCACAGTTTATAAAGTCTCCCCAGAACTCCTATGTAACAAAAAGCCCACGGAAAGAGTTTCAGTGCTCAGTGACAGAAATACCAGCCCCATATCCCTGTTCCCTCCTATAAAAGATTCAGAGGATGTGGAGTAAGATAAGCTCTGGCAGCCCTACGGGGAACTTAAGAAGCTGATGGTCAGGTCCACAATGTGTAAGGCCTGCCCAGAATCCCTGTATAAGAATATGCCCAACCAAAGAGCTGCAAATTGCAATGGTCAGTGAGATGAACATTAGCCCCAAATCCATTCCCTCTCCTCACATATTGGGGTACAGGGGGTGTTAAAGTTCAGCTGTCCCATAGAAAACCTGACAGGCAGATAGCCAGTCATACAATGTATCTGAGCCTACCCCCAAGCACCATCTCAAATAGAGCATCAGTTCAACCTCCGAGACATGTGGATCAGCTGAGCTGATCACAACCTTGCACAATATGGGTACATTCACCTAATCATAGAACACCACTTAGCAACTTGTAACAAAACTTGGTCACCAGTCACAAATAACAGAGTCTCAACATGATTTTGTGGAAAAAATAGAATATCCTGATTTTTCTGTTGGATTTTACTGTTGATGATGAAACACAGGAAATAAAAAAAAATGCTTTCTTAAAACAGTTCACTTTATTTGAAATAATTTTGGACAAATTCTTTTCCTATTTGGAAAAATGTTGACTACCTCTGTCACTGCATGCTCACAGTCCTGGAACAAAACTCAGGGAACTACAACTAACATAACAAAAGGGACATTCATTAAAAGGATAAAATTTGATATCTTTTAAAATTATGTTTATTATTCAGAAATTTTAGATGGAAAAATCTTTCTAGTGTCTCCATCATGTTATCTCAATGTACTAGAGTGAGGGGGAAATTTTGGAAGCACAGAACACTTGGTGTGCATTGAAATAACAATATTTGTGCTATCAAATTGAGAAGAACAGTAAACGGATTATCTGAGCCCCTTGGGAAACTGCTCACGTCTGGATAATTGGAGGTTCTGATTATCAGAGGTCAGTATACATGGAGTCAGTGGAACAGAGAGTTGTGTGGCAATTCATTAGAAAGGAAAAATGGATAATGATGTTTTAAGTAATCAGGATCCTACTGTTACTGTGTGCTCAGCCAACTGTCCATGAAGTCATCTAATGCGTGCACACAAATTCTTTGAAATATTGGTCCATTATACCTTCTATGCATTTGGCTTTCAAACTGTCATGCATGGGCCACCAAAATACTATGGAGCCTGCTCTAGTGAGCCAAAATATGGAGAATAAAGTGGGCATAGAAGATCCATAAGCAGATCTCTTTCTGATGAAGTGGTCCACAGAACATAAAAGATGGAGGACCACTGGCCTAGCTTATGAAAAACTGTCAAACTCCAGAGCATGTAAGTTTAGGACGTGTATTTTCAAGCTGGTTCTCTCCCTATCTCCTTCTCCGCATCTTCCTGAGGAAAACAGAAGTCATTCATTCATGATGACTTTGAAGAAAAGCAAGCCAGTGAGGGTGCATGTTTATTAGACACAGTTACTCTATTAGTGTTTCCCTTTCAGGGCGACAGAAAATTCTGTGCTAATTATAGTGCATAGCACTGAGACACATAGCTTTTCTTTTTATCTCCTCAACAGAGCACAGAAGACATAGAAAATGTAATGGAGGGAACCACCTATTATTTGAAACTAATTCAGAAGACTTTCTTATGTGATAAAGCCCAAAAGCTAGTTATATAAAGATTTAGTTAAAAAAAATCATTACTCTGTCAGATGCAGACTTAGCCTTTAAGGAATTACTTCATAAACTTAATTAAAGGCATTAATCCTTTAAAAGGCAAATTAATGTTCTAAGTGATTGGTACAGCCAAGAGATTTAAACTATAAATTCTGCTAAGCAGGTGTATTCCATCTTTCATTTCTTCTCCTTTTTTAATTACCTTGTTTTGACTCATATTTTCTTTGGCATTTAAAATACAGCAAGTACCAATACACTGGCAAGAACAGACTCTGATTACTCTTCCTGATTTGAAAAATAAAGGGAGATCTGATTGAAAATTATTTTGGATCCCAATGGGTTCTTGTTGTATTCGAGGTTTATGTATAATAAATAATAATAAAACATTGTCATCATCATCATCATCATACAAAGAGGCCACACACCTCATGCAAAAGAAGGAAATTGCTATTGGAGGGCTCATATAATTTTAGGGTGAGATTTTCAAAAATTCTCAGCAGTGACCTAACTTTGTTCCCACTGAAGTCAATAGAAGAACATCGTACCTTTGTGCTCTATGGAAGGACAGTTAGTCCAGTACTTAGCGCTTTTGAACATTCCACCTTCAACACAGTAACTTAGGAACTGCCAGACTGGATCAGATCCAGGAGCCAGAGAATCCTGGAGCACAAGGTTAGTATTCCTTTTAAGATGGGTAGCCATTAATTATGATAACTCTGGATTGTGTTGATAGCCATATACATATCCAACCCTTTTTTGATTCTTGATAATATCATGACCTCAGTGATGTCCTGTAGCAATTAATTTCACAGTTGACTCACTCATGGTATTAAAATGTAAGCCTACAAATATTGATTAGGTTCAACTCTTTTCTTTTTTTCCCAGTTGTCACCATGGTAAATAATTTTGAAAATGTAAACTATTGTTTTTCTAGGACCAGATTCTGATCCCCTTAGTTTGGCTTAGTAGCCATTTGTTTCATGAATAGTCCCATTTTTAGACAGAAATAATTGCAGCTGAAACTGATGTCATTTAAACATCTCCATATCAGAGTTGTAAGTGCGGTCAGGTACATAAACATCCAAATGATATCAGTGGTGCCTACAAATAATTGAAGGCATAACATTGCTCCTGTAATCATTTGCAGATGCAAAACTATAGGTGCAAGGAAGCCTGATTTGAAATCCTTTAAAAACGATAAATGTGTATGGGCTCAATGGTGGCATTGTCACAAGGCCTGTGTTAGGGACAATACATTGCTGACCTTTCAGTGGCCCACAAGGTAGATTATAATTCACGCCCTGATCTCCCTGCTGCTCCATGGAATCATAGAATAATAGAAGACTTGGGTTTTAAGAAACCTTAGGAGGTCATCCAGTCCAACTCCCTGTTCAAATTAGGACCAACCCCAACTAAATCACCCAGCTGGGGCATTGTCAAGCAAGGCCTTAAAAGCCTCTAAGGCTGGAGATTCCACCTCCTCCCTAGGTAACCCATTCCAGTGCTTCACCACCCTCCTAGTGAAACAGTGTTTCCTAATATCCAACCTAGACCTCCCCCACTGCAACTTGAGACAATTGCTACTTCTTCTGTCATCTGCAGCCACTGAGAACAGCCTAGCTCCATCCTCTTTGGAACCCCTCTTCAGGTAGTTGAAGGCTGCTATCAAATCCCCCCTTACTTTTCTCTTCTGCAGACTAAATAAGCCCAGTTCCCTCAGCCTTGCCTCATAAGTCATGTATCCAAGCCCCCTAATAATTTTTGTTACCCTCCGCTGGACTCTCTCCAATTTGTCCACATCCTTTCTGTAGTGAGGGGCCCAAAACTGGACACAATACTCCAGATGTGGTCTCAACAGTGCCAAATAAAGGGGAATAATCACTTCCCTTGATCTGCTGGCAATGCTCCTACTCATGCAGCACAACATGCCATTAACCTTCCTGGCAACAAGGGCACACTGTTGACTCATATCCAGCTTCTCATCCACTGTAATCCTCAGGTCCTTTTCTGCAGAACTGCCTCTTAGCCAGTCATTCCCCAGCCTGTAGCAATGCATGGGATTCTTCCATCCTAAGTGCAGGACTCTGCACTTGTCTTTGTTGAACCTCATCAGATTTCTTTTGGCCCAATTCTCCAATATGTCTAGGTCAATCTGGACCCTCTCCCTATCCTCCAGCATATCTACCTCTCCCTCCCAGCTTAGTATAATCTACGAACGTGCTGAGGGTGCAATCCATCCCATCATCCAAATCATTAATGAAGATGTTGAACCAAACCAACCCCAGGACCGACCCCTGGGGCACTCCGCTTGATACTGGCTGCCAATTAGATGTCGAGCCATTGATCACTACCCATTGAGCCCGATGATCTAGCCAGCTTTCTATCCTCCTTATAGTCCATTCATCCAATCCCTACTTTTTTAACTTGCTGGCAAAAATACTGTGGGAGATTGTATCAAAAGCTTTGTTAAAGTCAAGATATATCACCCTTTCCCCATATCCACAGAGCCAGAGAGTCATTAAACCACAATAGGTATTGCCTGGTGCTGCATATGCTCCCGAGTAAACCAGCACAGATAGGCGCATTGGGTAGGGGGCCAGAGTTAAGACTTGACCTACTCCCTGCCTGCTGTGTGGGGTGGGGACATAGCAGCTGTTCAGCTCTCCCCCTGTTACTACCCGTAATGCAGTTAGCTGGTGCAGCGCTGTCTAGCCAGGCTGTGAATTTTCCCTGTGGCAGTAAAACATTGTAACTCAGGCTCCTGATAACAGATAGGATTATTATTCAACTTTAAAAAGCTTTAGACAAATAATGTACTTCTGCTTTGCTTCTTTCATAGTTCCAAGCTTATTGAAATGCAAAATGTAAGTTTCTCAAATTTTAGTCAATTTTATAGTTTGTTTTTCATCTCTGTTGTCTTTTGGGATCACAACAATACAGCGAAATGTTTAGGTTTGAGGGAAGAAAATAGATTTCATTGATATTTATAGAAATCATGAAAACATTTCTATTCATATTAGGCTGTTGTAAAAGACAGCTCAGAATTTGGGGCCTAAAGCTAGCTGATACTGTCCCCTCCAGAAATTGTGCTGATATCATTAATTTTTCTATTCAGTATTTGCAATTTGTACCTGTTATTTTGTGCTATGATCCTTGCCCAAAGCTTGCATTTTAAGTACACAAAGTGCAGATACTGTCAGTGAAGTGTGCAGAGAAATGTTAATTTAAATCACTTTCTCAAAACATGAATGTGAATACAGGAATGAGATGACACAGGATGTTAATGTATTAGTCTTGGCTTTATCCTGTGGAGACCTGGCTCCTTATTTTATTAAGTCACCAGTTACGAATTAAAGGGTGTTTACAAGTCTTGTCTTTGGAGCAATGATCATTGGAATTAGGCAGCCAGTTAAACTGGTGCAGTTCTGTTGTCCAAGAGAGGAGATATGAAAGGGGTTCTCTACATTGCTAAGAGATAGGTATCTGGGATGGAATGGTCATGGGTGGGTTGATGGAGTCAAAAGTCAGCCACAGACTTTTCTGACATAGATTCATAGGACTGGAAAGGACCTCAAGGGGTCATCTAGTCCAGTCCCTTGTCCCATGGCAGGACTAAGTATTATCTAGACCATTCCTGACAGGTGTTTGTCTAACCTGCTCTTAAAAATCTCCAGTGATAGAGATTCCACAAGCTCCTTAGGCAATTTATTACAGTGCTTAACCACCCTGACAGTTAGGAAGTTTTTTCCTTATGTCCAACCTAAACCTTCCTTGCTGCAATTTAAGCCCATTGCTTCTTGTCCTATCCTCAGAGGTTAAGAAGCACAATTCTTCTCCCTCCTCCTTGTAACAATCTTTTAGGTACTTGAAAACTGTTATCATGTTCTCTCTCAGTCTTCTTTTGTCTGAACTAAACAAACCCAGTTTTTTCAATGTTCCCTCATAGGTCATGTTTTCTAGACCTTTAATCATTTTTATTGCTCTTCTCTGGACTGTCTCCAATTTGTCCATATCTTTTCCAAAATGTGGCACCCAGAACTGGACACAATACTCCAGTTGACACCTAATCGGTGTGGGGTAGAGCGGAAGAACTACTTCTCATGTTTTGCTTACAACACTCCTGCTTATACATCCCAGAATGATGTTTTCTTCCTTTGCAACACTGTTACACTGTTGACTCATATTTAGCTTGACCTCCCAGATCCCTTTCTGCAGTACTCCTTCCTAGGCAGTCATTTCCCATTTTGCATGTGTGCAACTGATTGTTCCTTACCAAATGAAGTACTTTGTGTTTGTCCTTATTTAATTTCATCCTATTTACTTCAGACCATTTCTCCAGTTTGTCCATATCATTTTGAATTCTAACCCTATCCTCCAAAGCACTCGCAACTTCTCCCAGTTTGGTATCATCTGCAAACTTTATAAGTGTACTCTCTATGCCATTATCTAAATCACTGATGAAGATATTGAACAGAACTGGACCAAGAACCGATCCCTGTGGGACCCCACTCATTATGCCCTTCCAGCATGACTATGAAGCACCAATAACTACTCTCTGGGAACAGTTTTCTAACCATTTGTGCACCCACCTTATAGTATCTCCCTCTAGGTTGTATTTCCCTAGTTTGTTTATGAGAAGGTCATGCAAGATAGTATTAAAAGCTTTACCAAAGTCAAGATATACCACATATACCACTCCTGCCTTACTCACAAGGCTTGTTACCCTGTCAAAGAAAGCTATTGTGTTGGTTTGACATGATTTGTTTTTGACAAATCCATGCTGACTGTTACTTATCACCTTATTATACTCTAAATGTTTGCAAATTGATTGCTTAATTATTTGCTCCATTAACTTTCCTGGTACAGAAGTTAAGCTGACTGGTCTGTAATTCCCTGGGTTGCCTTATTTCCCTTTTTATATATTGGCACTATATTTGCCCTTTTCCAGTCTTCTGGAATCTCTCCCATCTTCCATGACTTTTCAAAGATAATAATGATGAGGCTGGATTACATGGTGAGACTGGATTACGGGTCCACAGAGCTGCTTCAGCAATGGAACTGAAGAAATGTCCATGAAAGGGCTCTGCAACCACATTCTTGGGTTGGGGTAGAATGTGTCCTCCTACCCTTCCCCACCTGTATTTCCCCGGAGTCTAACCCGACCACTTAGGCTGTATGCTGTACTATTTGTTTCACAAAATTCCTAGTAAATGTTTGCCTATGTTACAAATCCACAACACAGTATAGAACAGTAGTTGGGGAAGAATTAGGTCCGGAATGCCAAGGACATCACAAGTCACTAATAAGATTCCTTGTTAGACCTGTTTGTTCAGGGGATGGGAATGGTAGTAGGTTCCGTAGCACCTCTGCCTTAAGCGAATACCTTCTGGCCTTTATTTTACATGAGCGCCAAATTCAGGAATATCACAACAAAAACTATTTTTAAGCAAGCACATGTTTTTAAAAATACCCAAACACATAATATTTTGGAACAGTTTATTTCTCTGCATCTTTGATTTTCTGTACAGATTTGAGCCTAACTATTCAGACAGCAGGAAGAGAGCTGTTTTTGTGATGCTTTACACTGTAACATTGCACCATCATATCACATTTATCATACTAGCCCTTTATTATTTTCACTTTTGCTGTGAGAGTTTGCAGGACATGTGATGACCCCATCAAAATTGTCATGGTTGTGGAGAAACTGCCCTGGGTAGCATCTTGATTTTTGTAGTTAATTTAATTATAGATATAATCTGTGATTCTAAACTAGAGCAGGTTAATTAGAAAAGGGGAAATATTTTTGAAACATTTGTTTGAAAATTTTCTTCCTTTTTTGAAATTTCAAAAATTTTAAATGTCAACAGTAATTGGCCAAAAAATAGAAAAAAAAGTAAGTGAATTTTGTCAAAATTTCCATTTATTTTTAAAATACCTTCTTCTACACCCATGCTGCACACAGTATACGTAATATAATGTTTAGATTCCTATCCAGAGAACAAATCATCCTCTCCAGATATTACAGGACTCTAATGCAACGAGCTACTATATATCAAATGAGCTATTGTCCAAAATGCATATCAGGGTTTGGTTAGCTATATTGCCAACCCTGAACATTCAAAAATCATAAATCAGATGCTCAAAAACATGAGATTGACTTAAAAATGCGGGATTTTTTTTTAATAGAGAAAAACAAAGGGGGAAGGTCTTTTTATTTGCTTTCTGGTATTGTTCTCATTTCCACTGAAGGTAGAACAAGAAGTGCTTAATGTGCAGTAAGGGAGATTTAGTTTAGATATTAGGAAACATGATCTAATTATAAGAGTAGTTAAGGACTGGATTAGGCTTTCAAGGGAGGTTGTGGAATCCCCATCGCTGGAGATTAAGAACATGTTGGACAAACACCTGTCAGGCATGGTCTAAGTTTATTTGGTCCTTCCTCAGCACAGGGGGGCTGGACTTGATGACTTCTTAAGATCCCTTTCAGCCCAAATGCATCTGATTCTATTTCAGCATTTAGGGTGCCCTTTGGTCACATTTTCAAGCTCTCCTCCCCATCTCCTGCAACCATGGGAGCTAGAAACTTGTTTCATAAAAACTGAAATCTAAAATTCTCATGTAATCCCATGACTCCAGGAGTTGAAACTTTAAGAAAAAAAACACAAAATATTGTGAGACATGACCAGATTAAATTAGAAATCCTGCGTCAGCACTGTAAAATTGTGGGTAGGAGAATACAAGCTGCATACAATCAGAAAATTTGTCTTTCCTGTGGTCTATTAGTGAAATAAAAATGTATAGCCACTGGTGTAACTTCACTGACTTCATTGGAGCTCTCCAGATATGAACTTGGCCGGACTATTTTAACACACCTACTGTTGCCTTCTTTCATATGTTGAAATATATGTTACAGTATAATCAGAATCAATGAATCCTGAACGCCTTGGTATATAGACACCCCTATGCCATATGTTAAAGATAGACAGAGAGGTTAAATCAGGATATTATTCTATATGCCTGCCTTAGTAATTCAATGTGGGTTACCAGATATTGCCATTTCTCCACTAAGGTGGAAACTTAAGGCGCTTTTTATTTTACTTCCAAACCTCCATCAATAAACACAGTAATACAATCTCCTTTACATCTTAATAATTGCCAGGGTAAATTAACAGGCTGCTAATGTTTTGATTTATGAATTGGAGGCCCTCTCTCTGTGCTGGACTTCAAGAAGATTGAGCTGTCTCCCATGTTCCCTGAAAGTAAGTAAATGCCTGTTTATTCATTCCCTTGATTAGAAGGCTGCCCTGAAGCGAGATGCAAGACGCTCCATAATAAATGCGAGACTCCCTATGCTTTGTTTTGCTTTCTGGATTTAGTGCTAAACATTAAAAGGGATTGGAGATTGATTTTGTGTAGGGAGCAGTGCCAGATAAAACAGGCGAGTGAGCAGCCTTGTTCATAGAAACGAGCTCTGTTATCATGAGAGGACAGAGAGCTATTTGAGTTTTAATGTTGGTACTTCTGAGCTGTTGGGAGGGTTTTTCAAAAGTGTCATCAGCTATTGAATTGGCATCTGAGGTCTCTCTTTATTTTAGCCTTACACGGTAACCATTTGGGTCAAAAATCATCAGCACTTAAGTGACCTAGTATAATTATAATCACACTCCTCTTTCCATATATTGACAAATTACATACTAACTACCCAATTGCATTTGCCTTCAGCCAGGCCATTGGTAAAGGAATACAAGAAAAGGGGAAAGGAATTATTAACTTGCTAGTACATTAAGGATTTTGTTTTCCTATCTGAGGGTTGTTGTCCTTTCCACATTTCATAACCTGGTGATTTGGAGATGCATCACAAACCAATTTCTCCCAATTTATCTCCTGCCTTTCCTTTTTGATGTGGGATGCTCCCATAACTTCTTTAGTTGGCAGAACAAGTGAGTGGTTTCAACTTCAGCTGACAAATTGGCTAATAATGTGGGTAATAAATACAGCAGTCACTTCCCTACTCAGGGCAATTTACATGTCAAGTTTAAAGAGACTCTTGTCTTGTATTCTGGGATTCAGAAGCACATCTAGTAAAATTTGTTAATGTAGCTTTTGCTGAGAAGTAGCCAAAGTTGATAGATGATGGACAAAATTATTTTTTCCTTGTTACCAGCAAGATGAAAGTTGCAATAGTTGAACCTCAACTGAGGAATCGGCTTTTTTATAAAAAGGGACTGGGCCCCTCCACTAAAATGCCTCTGTGACACACAGGCATCTGTATAGCAAACTCAGCAACTGTAAAGAAGCTAGTTGTAGCTTTAGAGGGAATGTGACTTTAGGGACTGATCTCCAGTATTGTATATAAGATAAGCCTGGAGGCGAGGCAGGGAAATGGGAGAGACTGACAAAAAAAGCTAGAGAAGGCTTATGTGTGAATGCCAGCATTTTAGGGGGAAGGGAGACGGAACCCATTAGTCCCAAATTTTCAAGAGTGAGCACATGTGCACTTCGTACATTTCCAGCTTGTGTGCCCAGTATCCAAAAACGCATATGCAAGTCAGGATTGTGTGCATGCGTACATATATGCATGCACAAGTCCCAAACTTTCATAACCTATATTAATTATTTGTTTTATCATAGTGTCTACATGCCTGAGACATGGACAGCACCCCCGTATGCTGACTGCTTACTAGTGTGCACTGGGCATTGTATGTGCACTAGTGAAAACCTGGGCCCAAACCTGTAAACCTGCTTCTGTTTTATAATTCCTCTGAACAGGACAAATCCTGTAGTCCTTACTTCATGTATTTACTGAACTGCAATTTTTGACTAAGCCACTGGAGAGTAAATAATGAGTATGGCTCTCTGGGTTGGACCAGCCTTCTTAAGCCCATGTATTCATCTTTGCTACCTATTTGCCCTTGATTCCAGCTTTCACATTTTTTCTCCCTTTACTTCTTCAAAAGAGCTTTTGTTCTCTTTCTTCTGAGTACACTTTATCCCACTCAGAAAGAATGTTTCTGTTTTTCTGTACAGCCAAAGTACAGGTCTCAAATGCTTATGCATGGGGGGAAAAAATCTGTTTCACTTGAAAGAGGTTCCTAGGGCTGGGAAGGTGAAGTTTAGCATTAAACTTTAGAAGATTTTGCCCTGATTATTTCAAGAATGAAAGAAAAACATCCCTAACACTTGTATTGGTTATGGTACCCCTTTCACACAGTAGAGGATCCATGAAAGAATGTGTGTCACTACAGAATTCAAGGTTTTATTTTCAAGAGTATGTTTTATATAAATATCTTTAGTCCTTGTGGTTGTGAAGATACCCTTCCAGATCTGACCCAATCCAGTACTGTCCATCTGCAGGCAGCCCAAAACAGCCCTGAGAGATTTGTAAAGTAGCTCATTTCTTCTCAATGGTGTATTAACTCCAGTACTTGACAGCCTCTCTTCAAATCTCAGGTGGTCAGAGAACAGAAAAAGCAGCCTTAGGAATTACAGATTCAGAGGTCCCACATGCACTGGAAAATTGATCCACTGAGTATGATGGCTCTTTGTTAGCAATGGATGCTGCTGGACTATGTTGAAAATAATTTAACTGCTAGCAAAAAGGGGGGCACACATGCATTTTGATCATGTTTTCTTTAACTGTTCTGGGATGGTTTCATCCTAATTTCACTAGCAGTTGAACTCTTTACAATGCTGATTCTGGAGGACTCTATGCTGACAAGCTTTGTTAGAAATGGATCAGGCTTAGTGTAGAAATGGCCAAAAAGACTATCTTAAAGTTTTGTACTGCCTCCCCCCACATTATTGTTCATTTTGAGCATTTTTCACACAAAGTAGTTTGATAATATCAGCATCCTTAGTGCTCATCATGGAAACGTGAAAGCTAAACCCATTTAAACCTCATAAACCTTACTCTAATTGTTCTTCTGAGTAGAGTCACTGCAGGGAGTTAAGGATACTCAGCAAAGAACAGACCTGAGCCCTTCAAGCCAAATACCCCAGATGGGCAAGAGGCTGTGATTAAATAAATACGAAAAAAAAAACAAGGTTTCTGTTTGAGAGGGTTGCTTTTGTTTTGATTTGATTTTTTTATATATATATTATCAAAATTTTAGTTTTATAAAAATTGGGAAAAAAAACGTTTTAAAAAACTTTTTAATACATTTTTTCAGAGCAAGTTAATTTTGCTTGGATTAACATAGTTCCTTCTTGTTGTTTCCTCTAGAAAACTTTCCTTTACAGAGCATGGATTTACCTTAAAATAACCTACTTAAGATTTCCCACATGCCCTTAGTTTTACATTTGGAATTGTGCTACTTGCTAGACTGGCTTTTCATTTTTTAAAAGGAAGTGTGATTCGTTCTAAACTGGCTTTTGTTTTTAAAACTGCAAATGTAATCGGTTCTAGCCTATTTTTTGTTTTTTTAAAAGGGGAATTCTGTTTGTTGTCAGCATGTTGTTTCATTTTAAACAAAGTTCTCCAGATCTTTGCTATTGAAGAGTTGGCATTTGAACACTTTGAAAAGTCATCTTGGATCTCCTACATTATTGCTTTTCTGAAGTATGGAATTTAATTTCCTTTAATAAAGACACAACAATTGCTTGCTAATTTGCATACCAGTCCCATCCCACTTCTCATCGCAAAAGCCTAGAGCCCGTACTGCTTTCACATGATTTATTCCATATACCTCTCAACATATGCCTTTGTTAATCAAGTCTTTCCCCCCATGAATTGAAAGTAGGTTTGCTGTATCCATCTGTTGTCTTTATGAAAGATTGTTCATTTTTGAAGTATAGAGTTAGATAGTGTGGTGTATTTTGCGTACCTGTGTTTCTCTAACAAATATTAATACAAAATATATGACATATATTTAAAGATGAGGTAGTGCTGGTGAAATAGCTAGTTTAGCTCTGGAGACTGACTGAAGTCCTTTGCTGAAGAACAGAGCAGATACAATTAAAGGCAGATGCAGTGAGGTTTCCCACCAATATGCCTTAGGTCTGAGAGGTGTAGTTCAGACTATGTCGTAATGATAAATCATTGGCCACTCTGCCAAGAAGACCAATCAGTGTGACAGTAGTTTTGTGATCTGGACATTTGTCCACTGAGAGCTGCACACATGGCATCAGATTTCAGTTACTTTCCACTTGTGCTACATTTATCTGAATTCACAACACCTCCATCACATCATTTTCATGGCATTTTCATCAGGGAGGCTAAAATCTTCAGTGGTCCCTGGAGACTAAACTGCTTTCTCACCCTCTGCCTGCTTTGAAAATCTAGGACAGCATGGAGTCATATTGTTGGGGCAGCATGAGGGAAGCTTGTACAGCCTCTGACCATTGATAAATTTGAGGGCTATCGATTTGATACTCTTCATCAACATTAAATGAAAAATATAAGATTAGGTATTAAATAGTAGAACGATTCTAGAATCCGTGTCCAAGTATCTAATCTCCAGAACCAGCCACACACGATTATTAAACATAAACAAGTACATTGCATGCCCCCAAATAACCACGGTGAGCTGCCTTTGTTACCTGTTCAACCTGTCTCTGGTAAATCACTCAATACTTCTTGCTGATCCTTCAAAAGGAACTAACAACTGTTTTGTTTTCTATGTTTAAACAGCTGTTGGTAACAAGATAAATGCTGCTGAGTTACTAAATGAACCATGGAGTGGGGAATGGGAAATGGGATACAGAGCCTTTGACCCTTAGGATGCTGCTTCAAATCCAACCTCAGATAGTAGTGACTGAAAGTCATTATCATCTGATGACCGTTTGACCTATGTAAACCGAGCTGTGGATCTCAGTACAGCTCCTAGTGCACAACTTGCCGCAGAAGAATTAGCCTTCTTGTTGGTACAGTCAGCAAAGGCCACACTCTGAAAGGATGAGGAAAATATACTTCCCAAAGGGTGCTTCTTCAGGCCACCTTTCAGGCACATTATATTATCCCTGAATGCCGTAAGCAGTAAGGAGAAAGCTTGTGCTGATCGTTTGTTGGTAAAGTTACTAGAGGATTTCAGTTCATAGGGTCGTCAGTCCAATACCTTTCAGCATACCCTAACTCAACTCAATACAAATAATAATAATTTTAAAGAACTAATGAGTGACTGTACTTATACATGTTTAGATTATATTTGACAGCAAGAACATTTATTTAATTATTAATTTATTTATAGCAAAGTAGTGCCTAGAGGGTCTAACCAAAATCAGGGTCTTATTTTGCTATGCACTGTATAAACACACAGTAAAAGACTACCCCGACCCCAATATGGTAATAATCTAAACATACAGTAGTGTGGAGGGGAAACTGAGGCAGAAAATGGTGCAGTGATTTGCCTCAGGTCAAAGAGCAGGTCAGTGGCAGAATCAGGAATAGAACCCACTCTCCTGAGCTGCAATCCAATGCTTTATCCATGAAACCTGCCCCTCTCTCTGCATATTCTCACTAGAAAAGCTGTTAGTTTAAAACCATATTTTATATAGACACCAATGGGCAGTCTTTGTCCTTAGTTTCTTTTCCCTCTGGAGAACCCAGGATTTGTGCAATTAATTTAAGTCAACTGGATGTCCTTTAGTAAGAGTCCTAAAGTGGAGGTAGCCTTGTCTTACACAGGGAAAAGCTGCATTTGGAATGCTTGTGACCCATTTATTTTAATACTCTGGTATATAGGTCCCTGAAGGACTATTATGGTTAACTGTTATTACAGATTGTATTTTACTGTTGCTGAAGGTTGTTTTAAAGTGTGTTTTTTTGCTGTTGGACATGAACATGTTTTTGAAGTAGGTTGCTTTACTGATGTGTGAGTGTCATAACAGCTGAGAATTTTACAGTACATTGCACCCATAAACAATATTTCTTATCAAACTTCATTGCAGGTTAAGGTTATGGTCCTGGGAACTGGGCTAAAAGTTAACCAAAAGCAATGTCTGTTAACTGAGCCTGTTGTTATAACTTTCAGTTAATGTATTCCATGAATGTCTACAGGCCTTTACATCTCCTAATGAAGTAAATTCATGTCTGAATTTATGTCTCTTGGGATTTTCCCCATCTATTGCACTTTGGATGTTTGTAAAGTTTCCATATTCTCTGGATGTTCTTTGTATAAGATTATTGTTTATCTCTTTATGTTAGTACACCTGTTTTCCCCTTAGGAGGCAACTGCTAATTTATATAAGAATCTTCCATTAGGGTATATACTGGCTGTTTAAGAAGCCGAGATCTGAAGGACACAGCAAAAGAAACAAAGTGACAGTAGTACATATTCCAGTATCAGATATAGCTCCAGGGCATCAACTGTTTACTGCTATGGAGGAGAGATATGAGCAATCACTGCTGTCCCTGCATATGCACTCCGTATTCCTGCAAGCACTGATGATGGAAAGAAGGCAGGAGGTGAACCTACCAAGGGAAAGGCTGTAATGATCGTTACATAATAGCAGGAGCGTATCAGCAGAAGGAGAGGCAGAGAAGGACTGGTTAATTGCTCAATAAATGGAGGGAAAACCCAACAACAACAAAAAAGATAATGCTGCAGTTTAGAGTCCTCGGGGCAAATCCAGTCCCATTGTAAGAGGGTGGATCTGCACTGAAGTCAATATTAATGCCAGGACTGAATTTATTTCTTTGCATCTATTTTTTATTCTTTTATCCTGTTTGCTCAATCCATAAAACATGCATTTTATTGTAGAGATATAAATACAATATTATTTTTTAAAACCTCCTCCATAGGAAAGCTCTTTGACAATGATTAATAGGTAGACAGACTGACACCTTAGGCAAGAAGGCAAAAGCTCTGATTTTGAAGGGTAAAAAGTTCATGCTCCTGCTGAATTCCAAGTTCCCTGGTTTCTATTACGTTTTTATTATTCTAATTTTTGTGTGACTGTAGCCGGACCTCTGCTAACCTCACCATTTTGAAAGCTGGAGGAAAAGTTGCTTGTTGCAGTCAGACAGGAAACCCTCCCCAACCCTGCAAACCCAACAACGCCTCATAAAAATATCAGATCACAGATTAAAACAGAATGACTTGAAAGTTCAAAAATAACAAGTCTCCCTCGGTGTGTCTGCTATTAAAAATTGCTTTTAACTTATTGATGGTGGAAAACCCAGGAGATGGACCAAAATAATAATATTACTATTCTCAAGTTCTCGCACTCTCTTTTTGATATAAATGTGGAAATTGACTTTTAAATTTTTACTAAAGACAAATAAATTGTGGCTAATGGAGCTTTGCGGCCAGCCATACTAATGTGTAATGATTTCTATTAAAGAAAGAAAGAAAGAAAGAAAGAAGTGAAACTTCAAGCATTAATCCATGTGTTGGTGACATTTTCAGTGTTTCTTTTTCTGCTTGTCTTCTGATTTGAGTTTCTTCATCACAGATTCCAGCTGCTGTCTTTCTTCTTCAATCAAGTCCCCATTCAGGCTCCAATTTGGCATGGTACCAAAGCAAGCCCCATTGAAGTCAATGGGACTATGTATGTGCTTAAAGATAGGCACATCCTTAAGCACCTTGTTCAGTTAAAACCTTAGGGGGAAGGGGTGAACATGGGGGAAATGTTCTGCTCATGAACCCCACCATCTTCTCCTGCTATTCAAATGTACGGAGAAACCCTGTTATATGTATTGAACAGGGCCGGCTCCAGGGTTTTTGCCGCCCCAAGCAGCCCCCTTCCCCCCCCCCCAAAAAAAAAAAAGTTGCGATCACGATCTGCGGCACTTCCACGGCAATTCGGCGGGAGTGAGGGATCCTCCGCCAAATTGCCGCTGAATAGCTTGACGTGCCATCTCCCTCCGGAGTGGCTGCCCCAAGCACCTGCTTGCTAAGCTGGTGCCTGAGCCGGCCCTGGTATTGAGAGCCTCTTCATGAACAATTTGGTGACACTGAAGACAACATGATGGAGATGAGAAAAAACCAACCTGCATGTGAGGAAGAAAAAAAATAAAAAGACAAATGATCAGGTTCAGTGATTTAACTGAATCACTCTTCTTAGTGAAGCAGGGTGAATAATTGACACTGGAAAATCTATTAATCAAATTTAATGTCTCTTCTTCTTTGCAAATTATCCACAAACTGACTGATTTTTTTACACATTTGTTCACTGTTCAAAACTGTTCAGGTAATGTTTTATGGGAGTTTCCCTGGGAAGAATCCTTCAAGTAGTTGCTATTTACAATTCAATATGCAAGCAGTGTGCCTTGTCACCTGAGTCACAAGTCCAAAGGCCTTGTGACCTCAGATTCATAAGGTTCTTTCCCTAAAGCCAAATTTGATTTTGTCACCAAATACAATTTCATTAATTGATTTATTGAATTTTTATTTTCATGAACATGAATGAGCATAACTTCACTCGTCTGAACATTCACAAAGAAGGAATGAAAGCACGTCAATGTGAAATTCTATTTAGAAATCACCAAAATGTTTGTGAATGATTATTCTTACTACTCTAATAGCTCCTCTTTTCTTTCCATGGCTGAATGTTCTTAATAAGGTATATGTATCTCCTACTCTTCTGATACCCCAAAATGAGGACGTTATCATCTGCAGCACTTACAATAGGCATAAGAAGCTGAATTTCAGACCAGAGGGAATTCCTTTGATCTAGTCAAACACACGATAGAGAGATTTGTAGTAGAAATTCCTGAAAGAATTTGACTGTAGCAATACAAGTGAGCATGAGGGTTAACACTTTAGAGACAGTCAGCATAAAATCAGTGTCAAGAGCTACCAGATCAGATGGTAGTATTTGACACCCGGTGTACACTTGTTTTCACAGGGGACAAGGTTGTAGAGAATCAAGGCCATAGAAGCTAACACTTCTCTCACTTTCATACACGTAACTCTGCAAACTACCACAGAGTTACAATCTTCACTACAGCAATGCAAGTGAGAATGAGGCTGAACTCCTTGGAGAGTGTACATGTATTCCACGCAGCATCAATTCATCTAAGAATTCATCTCTCTGAAAGACTGAAAAATTACAGTTTTCTCTTAAGATGCAGGACTGTTTTTATGTACTGTTGTAGTACAATAGGAGCCATTCTTTCTACTGAGTTCAATGGGCTTTGGATCTGGCCTTAGGTGCAGTGCCAAGGACACATTAGATATGACATTAAGGCTACAATTCAGCAAAGTACTTAAGCATGTGTCACTTCAGTGAGACTACTCGCAAACTGATGTATCTTGCTGAATCAGGGCCTAACTGGACAGATCAGGTCCTCTCAGTTTTAGTTAAGAGGAGATTAGACAAGTTCCAAAGTTGAGTTGATTTTGTTCTGCTCGTGTTTCTGAGTTATGTACTTCCTGCTACATGTAAATCTATTTCTGTCAAATTGAACTCGCTTGCAAGAAGGATTGGTTTATCTTTATCTTCCTAAGGAAAACTTGTCCCTCCTAGTTCTGACCAACCAAACTCCCTGGAGAAACCAATTAAAATAATTGAGATTAGCTCCTAAATTCATGAAATCAGTATGATTTATGCCCAAATCTCTTCCACAAGACACCCCTCCCCCCAACAACAACAACTCCGTCATTTTGTTGGTAGGCAAGTCCACCTGTTTTAGAGCATTCTACAACATGGCTAGCAACCTGGAGATCCTGTCTCACAAACCCATATGGTCCTCTGTCTTCTCTAGCACTGAGCTAGACAGCTGCAGAAATCTGATCCAATTGCATGTTCCATTGCTAGCATGAAGACCCTCACCTCTTGTCTGCTGGAGAAGAGGGATGCTCTCTTCAATAAGATGCAGGAGAGCTGAGTTGTGTTTCTGGCTCTGCCACTGATTCACTGTTTGACCTCGGCAAGTCAGGTAGGGGCTAATCTTCCCCACTGTTGTTAGCATGAATAAACAGGCTTGGCAAAAGGGTGGACGGAATATAATCCTGCCTTCTCAGGCCATATTATTTCTCTCCTCAGCCAGCCCCCACCCACACTAACTGCCTTTGCTATGGCACAGAAGGAGCCCCAGTGGAACTGGTCTTCATGGAATAGGGGAGCATACAACCTGGGGATTGGGTCCATGCATTTTGACAGTCCTCCCTTCCAATCCTGCAGCAGGCCACCAGTTCTGTGATGTGCAGAACCCTCTGCATCACAGAAGTATGTGCAAGATTTGGCCTTCAATCTTTGTGTCTCAGTTTCCCCATCTCCAAAACTGGTATAACCAATGGGGTATTGTGAGCTTAAACTACCTAAATGGTTGTAAGGCTCTTTGAAATTTCCCTGGGAAAGATTCTAGGACTGCAAAACATCATCATTTATGTATTATTCTCACTAACAGTCACAATTTTGTTTCATAGACTCATAGACTCATAAACTTTAAGGTCAGAATGGACCATTATGATCATCTGGTCTGACGCCCTGCATGCTGCAGGCCACAAAACCGTCCCTACCCCTTCCCTTGATTCTGCTGTTGAAGTCCCTAAATCCTGTGGCTTAGTGACTTCAATTGGCAGAGAACCCTCCTGCTAGCGATCCCTGCCCCATGCTGCGGAGGAAAGCGAAAAACCTCCAGGGCCTCTGCCAATCTACCCTGGAGGAAAATTCCTTCCCGACCCCAAATATGGCGATCAGTAAAACCCCGAGCATGTAGGCAAGAGTCTCCAGCCTGACCCTTGTTAGCCATTATACTATTTACCTGCCATGGCTCGGTATTCCTTGGCTAAAATCATGTTTTTCCATTAAACCATTCCCTCCATAAACTTATCTAACTTAATCTTAAAACCAAACAGGTCCTTCGCCCCCACCGTTTCCCTCGGAAGGCTGTTCCAATATTTCACCCCTCTGACGGTCAGAAACCTTCGTCTAATTTCAAGCCTAAACTTCCCCACGGCCAGTTTATATCCATTCGTTCTTGTGTCCACATTAGTACTAAGCTGGAATAATTCCTCTCCCTCCCTTGTATTTATCCCTCTGATATATTTAAAGAGAACCCTCAGCCTTCGTTTTGTCAGACTAAACAACCCGAGCTCCTCTAGTCTCCTTTCATACGACAGGTTTTCCATTCCTCTGATCATCCTAGTGGCCCTTCTCTGTACCCGTTCCAGTTTGAGTTCATCTTTTTTAAACATGGGAGACCAGAACTGCACACAGTACTCCAAATGAGGTCTCACCAGCGCCTTATACAACGGAAGCAGCACCTCCTTATCCCTACTAGATATACCTCGCCTAATGCATCCCAAGACCGCATTGGCTTTTTTCACCGCCACATCACATTGTCGACTCATAGTCATCCTGCGGTCTACAAGGACCCCTAGGTCCTTCTCCTCCTCCGTTACTTCTAACCGATGCGTCCCCAGCTTGTAACTAAAATTGTTGTTAGTCATCCCTAAATGCATCACATTACACTTTTCACTATTAAATTTCATCCTATTTCTGATACTCCAATTCACAAGCTCATTCAAGTCTCCCTGCAGAATATCCCTATCCTCCTCCGAATTGGCAACGCCTCCCAGCTTCGTGTCATCCGCAAACTTTATCAGCCCACTCCTGCAATCGGTTCCGAGGTCAGTAATAAATAGATTAAATAAAATGGGTCCCAAAACCGAACCTTGAGGAACTCCACTGATGACCTCCCTCCAACCTGACAGTTCACCCTTCAATATGACCCGCTGCATTCTCCCCATTAACCAATTCCTTATCCACCTCTGGATTTTCATATCGATCCCCATCTTTTCCAGTTTATCCAATAATTCCTCATGCGGTACAGTATCAAACGCTTTACTGAAATCAAGGTATATTAGGTCCACCGCATTTCCCTTATCTAATAAGTCCGTTACTTTCTCGAAGAAGGAGATCAGATTGGTTTGGCACGATCTGCCCTTCGTAAAACCATGTTGTAATTTGTCGCAATTGCCATTAACCTCAAGGTCCTCAACTACTTTCTCTTTCAGAATTTTCTCCAGCACCTTGCACACTACAGATGTTAAACTAACAGGCCTGTAGTTACCCGGGTCACTTTTTTTCCCTTTCTTGAAAATAGGAACTACATTAGCTATTCTCCAGTCTAACGGAACCACCCCCGAGTTTACAGATTCATTAAAAATTATCGCTAATGGGCCTGCTATTTCCCGCGCCAATTCCTTCAATATTCTCGGATGAAGATCATCCGGTCCGCCCGACTTAGCCCCATTAAGGTGTTCAAGTTTCGTTTCTACCTCGGATATGGTAATCCCCCCTCCTGTATCCCCCTCTGTCATGCTGCTAGTATTCCTAATCCCTTCATTGGCCTCATTAAACACCGATGCAAAATATTCGTTGAGATATTGTGCCATGCCTAGATTATCCTTAATCTCCTCTCCGGCTATAGTCTTCAGCGGTCCCATTTCTTCTTTCTTTGCTTTCTTCCTATTTATATGGCTGTAAAACCTCTTACTATTGCTTTTAATTCCCCTCGCAAGGTCCAACTCTACACGGCTTTTGGCCTTTCTCACTCTATCTCTACATTCTCTGACTTCACTAAGGTAAGTTTCCTTACTGATCCCTCCCCTCTTCCACTGTTTGTACGCTTTCTGTTTTTTCCTAATCGCCCCTTTGAGACGGTCGCTCATCCAGCTCGGTCTAAATCTCTTGCTTACTAATCTTTTTCCCTTTTTTGGGATACAGGCCTCCGACAGCTCATGCAGCTTTAACTTAAAGTAATCCCAGGCATCATCTGCCTTTAGATCCATTAATACGTTTGCCCAATCCACTTCCCTTACCAGTCCTCTTAATTTCCCTGTAACTGCAGAGTTTTCTTTTTTGGAGGAGGGGGTTGTTCCCCCTCCATCCCCTGCTACATGTTGACACCACATAGTGGAGCAAAACACACTCTTTGCTTTCCTCACTTCCAGACATCTTGCTGGAGAAGCCAGGAAGCCAGTGTCGAGGGTCACCATAATGAATCCCCGCTCCTTCCCTCCAAGGAGAGTTCAAGATTTACTCAGTGAGAGGGAAGACATGTGCCCTTGGTGTATCCTAGAACCTGCTTATTTATCTTTTGTAAATCAGATAATCCTCCTTCTAACCTTGAACTTTCCTGGGTCTTGACCTAGCTGGTCTTGCAAAAATAGACCAGTCAATCATGCTCTTCATCTCATTGCATGGGGGTTGAGGGGACTATAGTGAGAGAATAGAAAATACTTCTGTCACTAATTCCTTTCCACCCACAGGCAAAATCTCTTCACCCAATTAACTAACACCAGGTGCACACTTGAATGCATCTGAGGTATGCAGTGTATTCACAAGCTCTGCTTTTAACTTGGCAGATAGACATACAACCTGCCCCTGATTAGCTTACTTTGCTGGGGCTGCAAAAAGTTAGTAAGTGAAGGGCCCTTTTACCCCTGAAAACTGGAAAAAGATCATAGGTTTTTTCAGTGTAAATAACAACTGTCCTGACCAAGCAAAATCCAGAGTACTCTGTACATTAAGAGAACCATTCTTTATATGGACCAATTTATCAAGATAGACAAGTGGCAGCACTTCACAACAAATCAGCACACATTACAGTGCTTGAGCAGCATTTTGTGCTAATGCCATATAGGAGCAAGTAATAATCCCTCCTGAAGACCCACCTCTTCCAGGATGTTTAAAAATTACCAAACAGCATGGTTATAGGGGAATTTGGGATGGTCTGGCCACCTTACAAGTTTCTTCCCCTTTCTGGAAACCCCACTCCCTTCTCTGCCTGTTTCTTCTGCCAGTTTTTAGTTAGAGAGGCTGAAAGTTTTAAACCTAGCTCACTAAAGTGAGACTCTGAAATCCATATTTAGGCATCTAAATCAGGGCTGCCCAGAGGGGGGGGGGGCACGTGGGGCAATTTGTCCCAGACCCCCATGAGAATATAGTATTCTATAGTATGGCAACTTTTTTTCATGGAAGGGGCCCCCAAAATCGCTTTCTCCCAGGCCCCCTGAATCCTCTCGGCGGCCCTGATCTAAATAAAAGCAGCCTGACTTTCAGAAGTATCAAGACAAAGCAAATCTAACTGAAGTCAAAGGGAGCCGAAAGTTCTCAGCATCTCTGAAAATCTGTCCCTAGGTGTCTCAAGCTGACCAGAAAACAAAATCAAGGCACCCAGAATTAATGAATACTTTTGAATATTTTTGCGCAGGGTTCGTTGCTACTTCTTTCTCAATGTTCCCTGAACAAGGGAGATTGGAGACAAAGCCCCACTAGCATGAGCCTATCTCTCCAGACTTGGAGACTCACTGCACATTAGCGTGTAGACATACCACTAGTGTCAAGGGACGGCTTCATGAGCAATGGCCAAACTTTTTTATGTACTGCTAGCACCCTACTTTCCCATTGGATCAACTACTGAGGAAATTGCTTCTATACAGGAAATATTCTAGCCCTCGCTGCAGCCACTTTGCACTGGCTTACTGGTTTATTTGGCCAGATGAAGAATGTCCTGATATGAGGAAATCCACCCATGACACTGAACTAATAGCCAAGTTTGTTTGACTCTCATAAGAATTTGGAGGGAACAGTTGGAGCACTACAAATGCTCTGATAAGCCCTGGCTACCTGGTGAAGCACAGGAGCTTGGCTTTTTTCTGAGTTATAAACCTGCAGACGTACGAGATGTGGCAGTTTTCCAGCTTTCAGTGGTCATTCTGGAGAGCCATTATTCAGTGCTAAGGGTGATGGCTAGATGCAGAAAGTGAATATTCTGATTCACTTTACATGATGATTCCAGTCATCAAACAGTGAATGAAACATGAGCAATGTCATGAAAGATGTCCAAAATGATATTGTTGGTGGACATCTAACCAGATGTAATTTCCTTCTGATGGACCAGACCTCCATAACGATGTTCTGATGATGACATACTTTTACTGTGAATACCAATAACTATGCTTTGGGCCAGATGCTCAGCTGGTGTAAACTGGTATAGTTCCATTGACTTCAATAGACCTTGGTTGATTTACAACAGCTAAGGTTCTGGCCATTAGGGATGGGAGTGAGTACCAACCTTTTCCACATCTTACTTCCCACTTCAATAATACCCAAAATGTAGCTTTCTATATAATCTTCCAGATCCTGATTGTTGATTAATTCCATGCATTGCTTTTATCCTCTCACCTAACAAATAATTTATAAAGCCTTCACTGGTTTTGCATCAAGGAGTCATCTACTGTTTTTGCAGACACCTATTTGTTGTCAGTGTGTTTAGGCTCTGTGTATAAACATCACAGATTTATAATAAAATATTTTTTGAAAAGTCAAAACATTTAGAAGAACTGGATGAAAAATAACTAGAGGCAACTCTTGCCATGCATATTTCCACTGTTCAGCAAGTAAATGTCCCCAGTGTCCGGGAAGATGCAGTGATGCATCCATGCCTCTTGTGCAGCTGTAGTTGACTGGAATCTTAGACTGGCTTTGAACGGTTTGGCTTACTTACAACTACAGCCATCTGGGAAATGATTTACCCACCTTGTGAAAATTATCAAGATTCAGATATTTTTGCCTATTCCGATTCAGAACAAAAATTGTAAATCTGAAAAATTTCCTTGAACTCAAAATTAAATAAAAATTAATATTTCCAATCCAAATGTTTTATTTTGATTTTAACCATTTTTATTTAAAAATCTAACACAAAACAAAATCTATAATTAGCTTAAGTTATGACATGACAATTCATTTCTTGAACTGGAAAACCAGATTTTTATTTATTTAAGAACGGCACAATGAAGCATTTAGACAATTTTGAAACACTTTTTTCAAAGTTTGTTGAATCAAGAAATTCATTGAAACCAACCTTTTCCCATGAAAGTGCTGTTTCAATAAATCAGCATTTTCTGATGAAAAAGCATTGCACTGAAAAAATCCTGACTAGTTCTATATACGAACTTTCTACTTCCTCTCGAGGGAAAACAAACAAACAAAACCCCCCAAAACACACACAACAGCCAGTACATGACCAAACTGGGGAGGAAACTTTTATCGTCTTTATACCTTCTTAGCTCAATCTTCAAAACCACCAGAGGTTTCAGTTTGGTTTAGAATAGCTTTTTCTGGCGCTTACCCAAGCTGTGGATCTTGTGGGAATGGGAGAAAATGAAAAATAAAACAAAAGAGAAATGTTCTTTTTGCCTCTAAAAAGGGTTAATTTGAGATTCGGGCAAAGGTTCAAGGTGGGGCAAGGTAAATGCAAATTGATTTGCCCATCTCTACTCTGAAGTATTATCCAATCTTCGCCATTTGCCCAACAGCTGTGCTATTTCGTAAACAAATGAATTTTCGCTGAGGATGTCAGCCTCAGCAAAACTACAACAAACAAACAATTTAAAGACAAAGCTTGATTAGCTGAAGAAAACATCTGCAGAGTTTAGCCAGAAAACCCAGCAAACCTTCATCTTTTGTAAGCCTCAGACAATTACTTACACCCACTGATTGCCTACTGTTTAGCAACAAAAGGAAAGTGTTATGATTGCAGAAACTTTTCATGTGAAGTCCTGCACTTAAGATGCTTTAAATAAATGGACAAAATGACGGTGTAAAACCCATCAGGATATACTGCTGATTCATGTATTATCATTGATTGGTCCAGGTGCATTGGAGCGGTGGTGTTGATTTTCTCCCTCAGAAATGTTTTCTTTTCCATGTGGTTTAGTTTTATTTTGTTTGCAAATGTAATGTGTCAAAACACTTCCAAACAGGTATTGTTTCGGTTTAGGATAAATATTAGGATTAGGGACAGGAGAGGCAACAGTTAGGGCACTGGCATGGAATTCAGGAGACCTAAATTCTATTCCCAGATTTGCCACTGACGCACAGTGTGACTTCAGTTAAAGTACTTCACCTCATTGTGCCTCCATTTCCCTGCCCACCTTTGCCTGTATTGTATGTTTAGCTTGTCAGATCTACAGAACAGGGATTGTCTCAGACTTTGCATGTGTACAGCACCTAGCACAATGGAGACCAAATCACAACTGGTGCCTCTAGGTGCTACCACAATACAAATAATAAAAAGAGTTGGAATCCAGACCTGCTGGAGGGAATCGGAGTTCGGCAAATTCTGCAACAGTTTCCCCCTGTAAATGCTTGCCAAAATTTTGAAACAAGTTTGCTTTAGCTGTGCTTGCAGTCCATTTGTCTTCACTCTTAGGGCTAGTCCACAATAAGCCCCCAGTTCAAACTAAAATACACAACTTCAGCTATGTGAATAACGTATATGAAGTCGAAGTATCTTAGTTCGAACTTAAAGGTACTTACCGTGGGTCCACATGCGGCAGGCAGGCTCCCCCGTTGACTCCGCCTACTCCTCTCGTGGAGCAGGATTACTGGTGTTGACGGTGAGCACTTCCGGGATCGATTTATCGTGTCTAGACAAGACACGATAAATCAATCCCAGAAGATCGATTGCTTGCCGCCGAACCAGCGGGTAAGTATAGACGTACCCTTTGAGTGAAATTCACTCCTGTGCAGAGAGTTAAGCTAGGCCTCTGCACCATGTAAACCCTTAGAATAAGGTTTATTTCATTCACTCAGGAAATAGAGTCCAATTTTCCTGACTCCCACTCCTGTCCTGCAACCATAAAGCCACCACCCAATCTCCTCATAAGGTCTCCTACATGCTGTAGCTGATCCTAAGTGCACTCAGGAAAGTACAAAGTAATTCCCTGCCTTTGGAAACTTCCAAAAACATAACAGCCAGTTTGAACCTGAGTCTGAATGATGGATAGCATCCACTTAGTTGAATGATTACTTCAAGTGAATGATTACTACAAAAAACAAACAGCTGTACTGAATTTTGATATAACTATTTTGTTTGTTCGTTTTGTAAGTATAACATCACCGGTAGTCGCACCACAGTTTAAATTGTAAAACAGAATAGCAAAGCCTTCCAAATTCACCTGTACTCTGGGTTTGGTTTTGCATTTATACTACCGGAATTGTTTGTGCACCCTACATTGTAGTTAAGCCCTGACAAGTTCAGTGTCGGTAACAATTTTTTTTTTTTAATCTGAGTTGAATTGATCACTCTGAGTGGTAATTCTTTCCAGGAAGTAATCAATTCATCAAGGAAATATGCAGAATTGATCATCCCATTTAAGCACACACAATTGCTTTATATTATCTATGGAGAAATTATACAAGCACATCCAGAAACAAGTTTCTTTAACCTGATAAACAAGAGTGTGTCAAATCAGTGGAAATCCAATAAAAAGAGACAGTCTGAGGGAAGAAATTGAGTTTTTAATAGTATGGGGTGTAACTAAATCACATGTTGCAGACAACAGGTACAATGACTATAATCACCTCCAGTAGGAAGCTAGGATTAGAACCCTGGTCATTCAGCTCCAAAACTAAACTGCTGTAACTTGAGTTATGGGCACTTATTCTTACCCTACTTTAGCAGGTTTCAGAGTAGCAGCCATGTTAGTCTGTATTTGCAAAAAGAACAGGAGTACTTGTGGTACCTTAGAGACTAGCAAATGTATTTGAGCATAAGCTTTCATGGGCTACAGCCCATTTCATCGAATGCATAGAATGGAACATATAGTGAGGAGATATATATACACATACAAAGAACATGAAAAGGTGGGAGTTATCCTACCAACTCTAAGAGGCTAATTAATTAAGAGAAAAAACTACTTTAGCAGCAGCTTTTTACCCTTCCTATAAGCCCACTGTGAGAGGGTGACACATTCATTCTGTAGCTTTGGATTAGTTTGGGATGCGAATGCTCTTGTCACAAATACCAAGTTCTTTATTCTGGTAGCCACTTGGAGTTAATTAAGAAGATGAGATTGGTAAAAAACACAGTGACTTTATGATTTATATTTAGATAATATGCTCGACATGTAATAGAACTGCCCCCTAGATTGTGCATACCTACAACCTGCAGGATAAATTAATCCTCGGTGCTTACACACTTACAACATTATAAAGACTGGCTAAAGCAAAGATGGCGGGAAAAGTAAATGGAGATCATCATAAGACAATGAAGGACCCCGGGAATGAACTGTTCAGTTGTTATTCTGACACAGAGGGGATATGGGGGGCAGAGAAGACTCAACCACAGAATGTCCTGCCATAGTGTAGTGTACTGGGTCCAACAGAAAGGAGCATAGTTTTAGAGGATCAGAATAATTAACCCAGGAAAAAAGCAGTCTATTCTAAAACTGTTTTCAACCTCTCTTTGCCTAGCAAGATGCTGGAAAGCAGAGACCTATTTATGCTTAATACATTGTCTAACACATTAAGCATCCTTTCTTTTTTCCCATTTGTTACTTATTCATGAACTTGCCCCCAGTTCTGTGAATGTATCTGGTATTTATAAATATTCACAGTAGTTCAAAAAATTTTCAGCCTCTGGATTGTTTGTGAACTATTATATACTTGTTATTCATGGTGCACAATGGTCAACTAAGTCACATGGTACAATTTCCACTTCCCTGACTGGATGACTGAAACATTTTTTAATCAGGAGAATAGCAAATTAAACATAATGGAAAATAAATACTCCTGTTAGAGAGACCAAGTAGGTGAAGTAATATATTTTATTGCACCAATTACTGCTAGTGAAAAGGACAAACTTTCAAGCTATGCAGGGCTCTTCTTCAGGTCCCCAGTAGGGGAGCTCTGTGTAACTTGAAAGCTTGTCTCTCTCTCATCAACAGAAGTTTGTTCAATAAAAGATATTACCTCACCCACCTTGTCTCTAATATCATGGGGCCAACGCAGCTACACCACTCCAGAATATTTCTGTTGTTACATGGATAGCTATTCCCCAAATATATATATGACTAACAACCCATTTGGATGGATGTTTGATAAGAACCAATAAAAAGAGACATAAATGTAGTTGAACTAAAAAGCCATTTCGAATTTGAATGAACACTGTTTTTGCAATGTTCAACCAGTTCTCCTTGAACAAAATGTAAATTTATGAAGTGTTCCTACATTTCCTGACATTCATCAATTACTAATCTGTCGGATTAACACTGAGCTTGATGTGGCCTGCAAGTTCCAAATGCTCTGGACAGCCTCCATTGGGAGCATTAGCCTTTTAGGAAGTCTGATCAAAACATTTCATATGTGGAGGTGGAAAGAAACCTGTCTGTCACACAAAAGGTGTGAGATGACTTGTACAAAAATAGCCAAACTACCAAACGCTACGGTTTTACATTCATAGTTATAGAACTGTGAATAAAAATGCAAACCTAACAGGACCTGAACCAAGACCAGAAACTTTTTCGGGAGGGGCTACAAGTTTGGGTAAAGAAGAAAACATGGAAATTATAAGGGAGATTTAATAGGCACTCCAAAGAGAGAGAGAGAGAGAGAAAGATTCTTATGACAGCTTGAAAAAAAACCCCAGTCTCAATGGCTTGTCTAACCAGGTAACTTTTTACACCATGCTTAGGTACAAGTTTTCGCAACTTGCTGCATATTCTTTGAAGAAAAAGAAACAAATTGGAAGTCTGGGTGTTAAATTAGCCACTGCAGGGCACTTGTTTCTGTCCCACATGTCCATTAAAATCTTCAATACACACTATTAAGTTGCCCCGGGGCATGCTATAAAGTTGTATAAAATCTGGCCTATCTACTTGATGCATAAGCAAAAGGAAAGAAGTTTTCACACTTGACTATTCTAGTTCTCTAGAGCAAGCTCCCTGTGTCACAGAATCCTAGAAATTTGACACAGAGAACTTTCCCCTTTCCACAGGCAATGCAATATTCAGTAAATACCCAAGTGTTTTGCCATGTGTAGTTAGAAATTACTCAAGTGATGAGGTTAGAAGAGACTCAGGTGATGACTAAAGCCTGATATAAATTTAAAATTTAGATTGACCTATCTACATCGCTCAGACGTATGTAAAATTCAACCCCTTGAGCACTGTACTTAAACAGCCTAATTCCCACTGTAGACATGTCTAGGTCAATGGAAGAAGGCCTGTGTTGACCTAGTTACTGGCCCGTGGGGAGGCGGATTATCTACATCACTGGAAAAATCCCTTCTGTCTCTGTAGGAAATGTCTACACTACAGCACTCCTAGCTTAGACATGGCTTAATAGGCCATAACTGGGATTTTCAAAGGTGCCTAAAGGAATTAGGTGCCCAACTGCCATTGAAATAGGCTTCTTTGAAAATTCCAGCCCATGTCTACAACAAGGAATATTACAGAAAAAATCCTGCTGGTGCTAAAACTAGTTCATCTGACCCAATGTTAGCACTGGTGAGAGCCCTAGGTTTTTTATTGTTATGTCAGTTAAAACTGATGAATGTAAAAACAGGTCTGGCCATGGGCACCTTATTCACATTAGGTCTCTCATTGGTGCTAGTGACTATTCTAATGTTCAACAGATCTCATTCTGAGGCCTCCTCCCCCCTCCCACCCCCCGCTTCCATTGTTCATCTAAATTATCTTTTTCTTTAGTCCATCCCATTTCTTCCTGGAGTATCCTAAGCTATTCTGTGGCAGTATATTTAACTATTTACATATTATGCTCCCTCCCCATATAGGTCTCCTTTAAATCTTAAAGGATTGTGCTGTAGAGAGACAGGCAGTCATGTTGTGTTTATGCCCGACTACCATTAAAAGTAAGTGGGATTCAGGCACCTAAGTCCTTTGAAAATCTCCCCCTTCGTCAATCATGTTTGACAATTATCCATCCAACCTTTCCTGCTACAATATTAAAGAAACCCAAAAAGAGGTGAGCTGTCACTTTCTAGACTGTTTCTGTACACAAGTGAAGCCAGATTCATATCGATCAAAGTGACATGTTTGCAGAGCAAAATAAACTGAAACATCTATATAATTTATGGCTTGTTATGTTTGGTGATAAACAGATGCTTTAATTAAGTTTGAGTTTGGGGCCTTTAAAACCCTCTTCCTGAGTTTTATCACCTACAGTAAACAGGGCTTTGGAAAGGGAATAGATAAGTGAGTGTATTGATCCTGGATACACGTAGGAGGCTGAGGCCCAGGTATTTGCCTTGCTGCTGTGCGAGGCCCCTCAAAAAAAAAAAAAAAAAAAAAATGCCTGCCTGCTCATAGAATATGTACCTGTAGAAAACCAGATGGTAGATGTGATGCAGTGTTTAGAGAAAATGAGAGATCACAGCAGTTGGCACAGATTTTAGAAAGAGAAATTTAAGGAGCTGAGCACGGAAGGACACCTAGCTGTGTCTGAATTAGAAATCCTGGTGGGGATAACTTTTTGCTGATCTTCTGTGAATTTTCCAGCCATGTTATTGGGATATTTAGTGATTCGATACTGGGCTGCTGTGATATGAGTGGTATGTGATGCAGCAGTAAAATAATATCATTCGGCTGATGAGGATTCAACTTCCACTCCATCCGCTGGAAATTGAGGATATTTAGCATTAGACAAGGAGGATCAGGTCTTTTTGCATTTTTCTATTGAGGCTCTCAGACTGCTATTATAATCACTATTTTCCTTTGAGACATGGGTACCTATTTTGGTCTCATTTTACAGATAGGGAAACTGCGGCACAAAGAGGTTAAGAAAATTGCCTGAGGTCTCATGGTGAGTCAGTGGAGCAGCTGGCCATAGAATCCAGGACTCCTGACTAGAGCTTTGTTCATCTTTTGTAATTTCTGTATTGCCACAGTTTTATCAATTTAAAAATTGTATCATGTGCAGTGGCCTATGGCTAAGACACTAAACTAAATTAAACCTTGAATAAATGGAACTTGGACTACCAAATGTTTGCATTGTCACCAAATACCCAATCACTTGAGAATTTACTTTCTCTACTGGGGAATATCCATGTCGTAAATCAAAGTAACCAATCAATGATGCAGTAGAGATGGTCAACACCCTCACAGGTTTTATACATAGCTAAATCTAAGTTGCAAAGTTTTCATTCAGCTTTGAACCTTTTGAGTTGTTCAACTCCTGTATTTTGGTACTATCCCGTGCCTAATAGTGTGCAATACCCAGTGGAGCATTTTGGGAGACTGAGTTATTGTTATGTAACTATCCAGCTGGACTGAATGTATTCAAGAGAGGTGATAGTTAACAGAATCTTGTATTAGCTCTAAGGTCCCAGAGGTCTGGGACACAACTCAATCATTCATCCATTATGCATTTACGTAATTTTATTAGCAGCTTTGCAGATATTGATTAAAAAGGTAAAAATCTCTTAATTAACTGTGACCGCTCAGGTAAAAGACCAGGGGCATCAATGTGGAAAACACAGTGAAAATCTCTGCTCAGTGTGCAGCAGTGGGCAAGAACAGAGACACAAGTGTTAGGATGCATAAAGAATTGGATAGAAAAACAATACTGAGCATATTTTAGTGCCATTTTATAAATTGATGGTATGCCCGCGCCTAGAATATTGTGTTCAGTTTTGTTCATCCCATTCCCCGAATGATAGAAGAAACAGAATGGATTCAGAGAAATGCAAGGAAAATGTATTAGTGGCCTGGAAAAAAATTATGAAGAGAGATTGAAATGATTGATACTGCTTTGTTGAGAGAGGAGGTAAATAAGATGGGACATAAAAGAGAGAGAAAAATAATGAATGATTTAGGGAAGATAAATTGGATGATTCTATTTACCCTTTCTAAAAATGCAAAAACAAGGGGACTCACAACAAAACTGAAGGGCAACATGTTTTAAAAATGATAAAAGGAATTACTTTTAACACATTGCATATTTAACCTATGGAACTCATTGCCACATGATATCATGGTGTTCAAGGGCTCAGTGGGATTTTAAAAAAATAATTAAATATTATTTTAGATATGATAAACATTAATGTTTCAGAGCATAAACTAAGTCCCTAAACTGTCTTTCGGGCAGTTTTGCACTACTAGGGGCAGACTCTCAGCTGGTGAAAAATTTATCTAGTTCTACTGAAGTCAATGAGCTATGACAATTTACATCAGCTGAAGATCTGACCCCTGGAAGTGCAAAGCTGTTGTAGTATGGCAGATATCTGGCCCAAGATCTTTAAAGTAATTTAGTAATAGCTCAACTGATGGTGACCTCTCAGCAGAACACGTTTTTAAAAGGAGATTATTGTGGCTCAACTGTGGGATTTAAAAGATTGAGCCACTCTGACTCTACAAATGCCAGTGAAAGGAAGCAGTTTTGTAGCTCAAAAGCTGTCTGTTGTTTGGTTTATTTTTATTTTTAAAATTGACATGACTCACCTCTCTGAAACAGTGGGCAAAACAGACTAAGAGGGTTGAGCCAAGGGCTTTGTTTTGACACATGAGTCACTCAGTGGTGAAAAAAAATGTGGATCTGTTGTCTGGAAAAATGTTCCAAACTTGTCTGGATGTCAAGGACATTTTGCCAGGAGTGTGATATGGTCCAGTATTAACTCGTTGGGTTTTTAATCTTTGCTTTCCCCCCACCTCTCCGCTTTCCTTTTTCTATACAATATGCTGGAGAGTGGGGAAAAAAATGCAGGCATCCCACTTTTGACAAAGGAGACATGTTAATTAGGCTGAAGAGTTATGATGGTTATTTCAAAAGAGGTGTGGCTCCCTCTATGCAACTGCCAGTATATCCATTTAAATTTAATGGGAAACAGGATCCTCTCCCTCTGTGAAACCCTTAAAAGGGGCATAGAGAAATGAAGCACCTTCACATTGCCTGAATCTGTGTGATTGATCTGGCAACAAAGTGCTGCATTGTCATCCACTGGGCAGGCAGTGGCCATTGGAAGCAGGATGTTATTTAGGTAGAAGCGTGTTTGTTAAACAGAGTGCAACTTGCATTATGCAATCAAACCAATCAAAGAACTGACAAAAAATGGTTGACTAATGGAGGTCATCTCCCAGTGAAAATGGAGCAGAATTTAGGATGTTCATGTGTGATCGCTTCCAGAAGTGTCACTGTACGTTAAAGTCAAGCCAACTTGTTCTTTGTAGAAAAGGCGAGATGCTATGATAAATAATATGGTATGCTGCCGAAGAACAGTGGGCTTGCTCTGTATTGCTCTGCAACTTCTGGAGTCATTGTCACCAGTGCAAATTGTATGTAAAATACTTCAAATCAGAATGGTAGCATTTTACAGCCAATCTGCACTTACTTTGTTTCAGCGTAAATAACAGATAAGGTGCAGGACAATAGAAAGAGGCCCATAGGGTTATAAGCTGCATTATGTACCAAGTAAAAAATCAGTGGTTGGCTTTATCACATAATTCACAATGGATATTTGTCCACATCATGATTATTTTATTCAGCAAGAATGGCCATCCACACCAGTGCACAACTGTAAAGACTATCCAGCTAGTAATGTAACTTTGTCAATACTTTGGCACTAAATCTCTATTACAATGATTCATTCAAAGTGTCCTGAACCTCAGACCTTTCATCATCCTACAAGGACTGAGTAGACTTGTAGGCTCTAAAGTTTTACATTGCTTTGTTTTTGAGGGCAGTTATGTAACAAAAAAAATCTACATCTGTGAGTTCCACTTACACAATAAAGAGATTGCACTACAGTACTTGTATGAGGTGAATTGAAAAATACTATTTATTTTGTTTGCCATTTTATAGTGCAAATATTTTTAATAAAAAATAATAATATAAAGTGAGCACTGTACACTTTGTATACTGTGTTGTAATTGAAATCAATATATTTGAAATGTAGAAAAACATCCAAAAGTATTTAATAATTTTATTCTATTAGAATAGAATGGCATTCTATTGTTTAACAGTGAGATTAAAACTGTGATTAATTGCGATTAATGTGTTTAATCACAATTACTTTTTTTGAGTTAATCACATGAGTTAACTGTGATTAATCAACAGCCCTAGGTGAAATATCAGAATCTCACAGAATGAAAATTCATAATTCTGCTCAGCTCCAGTGCCAGACTGTATTCTCTACCCTCTGTCTTACCCATGAAATGTTCACTTCTAAGTTCCACATTTTTTACTCAGTCGATTGGATGCCATCCAGTTTAAATGGAATGTAGCAGTGCACAGGCCATTAAGGAAATAATGTTCAATTTCTGACTCCTGGGCATATTCTGAAATGTTCTTTGACCCTTTATAAAGAAAAAAAAACAAACCAAACCGAAACAAACAAACAAAAAAATCTTTGTTTGATATTTTAAAGAGAAGGTCCAGATCAGTTCTTATTTTATCTAAAAGTGGTTAGCCTTTCATTGCATTTTACCTAGAGAATATGGGTGGCCCAGTGGGGGCCGCGATTGGCCGAACCTGCCATGTCAGCAGGTAAATAAAACTGGCCTGGCCCGCCAGGGTGCTTACCCTGGCGAGCCGCGTGCCGAATGTTGCCATCCCCTGGATTAGCTCATGATTTGGTTGAATCTCTTAAATGACAGACCTGGTGAATTTTTAAAAATAGTACACATTTTTTCCAGGGGTTTTAGGATACAGCAAGACATTGCCTTTGTCCATGGGGCTTTAAATACATACATACAGTTTATACAGTGAGAGAAGGGTTAGAATGAATATCCTGGATGTGAACATCCCCAATTTTTGAAAGAATTTGAAAGTCAAAGTCAGAGCTGGATCTGATTTTTGCAACTGGTCCAAAAGCTGGACAACTATGAGCAGCAAATCATTTATACACAAATACTGCCCTTTTATCTGTTATATCATACATAAGGAGATTTGTATGATTTGTCCAGAATTTGAGGAATAACTTAGTCAAAGGGTACGTCTACACTTACCGGAGGGTCCGGCGGCAGGCAATCGATGTTCTGGGATCGATCCCGGAAGTACTCGCCGTCAACGCCGGTACTCCAGCTCGGCGAGAGGAGTACGCGGCATCGACGGGGGAGCCTCCCTGCCACGTCTGGACCCGCGGTAAGTTCGGACTAAGGTACTTCGAATTCAGCTACGTTATTAATGTAGCTGAATTTGCGTACCTTAGTCCGAAGTGGGGGCTTAGTGGGGACCAGCCCAAAGCAAGTAGTTTGCTAACAAGCTGTGGACTGAAATATATTTGTATGTCTCTTCAACTACTCAGCACTGATGATGTGTGATTGGTAATCTATGCCACATTGGTTTTAATGTATTTTAAAGTGACTGACATTTTTATAAACAGGAGGATGGAAATCAGAGATTTTCAGATAGCACTTGCTTTTGTCGGGGGGAAACTTTACCAAATCACAAGTATTTGTGAGTTTCACCTACATGGACATTGGATATTGTTGCTGTGAAATTAAAAAATAAAATCACATCTACAAATATTTGTGGGAGAGGGTTGAAAATACTATTAAAACTCATACGTTTAATCCGAATGAATGTTTGTGACTCCCTTTTGATGTATTTACCCAGCTCTGCCTGCCCCACTTATTTAATCGACAGAACCAAAGCCCCACATCCAGATCTGGATTTGAATCTAAAAAGTTTGACTCAAACGATCTCCATTTTAGATGGAGAAATTATGATACAGGGAGATTCATTGATTTGTCCAAGGTCTCACAATAGAGCAGCCTTAGAGATGGAAGGAACAGAATGCAAGTTAACTGCCTTCCAGTTCCCAGCTCTAATTATGAGACCAGAAGTTTTAACTTAGTCTGAATTATGAAAACCGATCTCTAAATTGTATGGCGTGGTCACTGATAAAGAAGATAAATTAAGATGATTTTGATGTTTTAAAAAAATTGAACAGTGTGAAACTAACAATTTTCTCTTCAGAGACCTGAAGAAGAGCTCTGTGAAGCTTGAAAGCTTGTCCCTTCCACCAACAGAAACTGGTCCAATAAAAGGTATTACCTCAGCTACGGTGTCTCTCTCATATCCTGGGACCAAAACAGCTACAACCACACTGCTAACAATTTCTTCTTTGTTGTTCATGTGTGAAAAACTGATTCTATCTTTTAAGGCTCTCCAAATATCTTTAAATATTTACACATTTTGATGCAGGCTGAAAATGTGAATTTGGAGCAAAACCAGTTTTCTGCATTAAACTGCATGGCCAGATGAATTTTTAATTTTCATGGATACACTGAGATGAGAATGAAAAATAGTTAGCTGTATTGTAAACTTGCAAAGCTTTGTTTGAGAACAATCTTGAAATATACAAGATGCAAAGGAAGACATGATCACTGCCCTGAGTATCTTATTGTATGATCTAAGGTCCCAATCCTACAATATAATGCATGCGGTTGGAATCCTGAAATGAATGTGAATCCTCATGATCACAGGGGCTTCCCATCTGGAAAAAAAACAATTGCAGGATCAGGCCCTAAAAGGTCTGAGACATTAGAAGTGACCTTTATTTAAATACTAACAGGGTGGTAGACAGTGGGTGGTGACAGTGTTTTACTGTGTCATACACAATATAAAGCCAAAGGGACTTCACTGCATTTAAGAAAAACAGAGTGAAATTTTCGCAACGAAGATCAAAACATACATGAAGGTGACAAAACCTTTACTAGATGACATCCTGGCCCCATTGAAATCAATGGGAATTTGGCCATTAACTACAAAGGGGCCAGGATTTTGAACACCTGGTCTGATGTTTCATTACAAGCTCAAAACTCAGTCTGGCAAAAGGTTCACATATCAGGAGACCAGTACCAAATTATGGTTTAATGTTTAAACTATGAAAACCTTGGTTGTTTTGCATAGTTTGGGTGCAAAACCTGAAGAAATTAATCAATTACTGTGTAGTTTCCCTTTGCGGTTTTGGGTTTGATCGAATCTGTAAGTGAAGGTAAAGCTCAGGTTGTATAAAACAAACAGCAGAAAACAGAGGATGAAATGTGTCCAAACCTATGAGACCTGAGGCTACTGCAGTGAGCTCTGTTGTGCTTTGTCCTACAGATTAATCCAGGGAATTAACATACTTCAAAATGAAGATGACTTTTCAAATATCACTTAAAAGTGGGACAATATAGATTGAGGCAGATATCCAGAGAAGGGAGTTCCACCTGTCATTAATTGTCTTATTCTGGCAACTAGCATCAAGTGAGGCATGAATGCAGTGCTTGTTTATTTTGTCTGAGTATAGATATGACAACACACATCCCTGATTTACAACAGTTTGCTATGTTACTGTAAAGGCAACAAATAGCCTTGGGCATATAGACTGTGTTCTAAGCAGAAAAAAAAAAATCTTATCGGTGTCACTTATTTCCACAAAGTGTTATCCATGCATATGTATCAGAAGATGGAAGGAAGTCCCTCTGCACAAATTCAGTTAAACTATGTGTGAAGAAGGGTGTAATGGCCAAGTGACATGAGAGTCATCAGTTTCTAGTACTTCCTGTGCTCAGCTCCCATTGTTTTATATGAGAGAGAGAGACAGACATTTCACTTATATTTATACTGAATTATAACAAGGCTGTAGCTAGATGCATTGCAATAGGAAGGCTGTTCTAGGTGGAAGAAAAACAGAGTGAGAAGTACCTTCCATACACCATGGAAAGGTTGAGATTAGATAATCAATAATCTTCATACAACATTCCTTTTCCATATAGGGACTTTCAAAGATTGAATCTGAAGTTAGTAGATTTATATCGGTGACAGACTTCCTCTGAGATCATGAAGTGTAGAGAGTGGGCCAAACTTATGTTCTCAGATGTGCCACAGTCTTACACATTCTCATCTTATGTTACATGTAGTACAATGTGGCTGTTCTGGTTCCATTGGCCTTTCATTATGCAGGAAAATCCACCAAAGCCACCTTCTCTTATGGTCTGTCCAATCTAGCCAAACTCCGTTAGGGACCCCAACTCCTCCTCATGCCACAAACTACCATAGATTAGATCAGTGGAGACATTCAAGCTGGATCCTCCCTTGCTATAAATAAGAGGGAACTGTTCTCAGGATGATCTCCATTAGGGGTCAAAAACTTTGGAACTGATTTCCCTCTTTGGTTAGCAGAGCCTAATATTTTGGGCACATTACAAAGCTCCTCTTATCTCACAGGCTCTTATGGAGGCTGGGGGTTTGTAGCTGGAAGGACTGGTGATTGAAGGATGATGTAGGTGGGGTATTATTATATAGTTAGGTAGTGTCTTCAGTCTATTACTTGGCAAATGTGTAGTTGAAAAATTAATGAAGGAAAGTACTCACAAATTAGACTTTCTAATTATGTGTTTAATATCTTGGTAGGTGCTTAGAGCTCCAAACATGTACCAGAACAATGAAGGAAAATAGAAATATTGTAGATCAGATTATTTACTTAAGTACCTATATGGTACTCCTGGTAATTCTCCACTTGGCCAGAACCAGCAAGTGCAGAGATGTGCTAGAGAGAGAAAAAGTTAACTGAAATGTAACGTACCTCAGAAGAGGTACAGTACATGTTCAGTTCAAAGGATGAGGAAAGGTTTAAGTCACTTCTTAATTTATCTAAACTAGTTCCTCTTTCCCTGATTATCACTGAAAGTTGTTAATGACATTCCCAACAGGTCACAGCAAGCCAAAAATCTAAGCATGTTTAAGAATGGTGATTAGCAAACCACAAGAAGTGAGATAGTTTGGCTTATATACACAAGAAGCATAAAAATATCCAGATGGTTCTTTGAATCTCTTTAGTGAATAAATCATGGTAAAAATTTCTTGCAAAGAGATTTTATTGCAAGGTTTTCAGTACTTTCTGGGTTTGCTGAGTTGGGATCATGGTGACAGTATTGCAGTGAACTTGCTGCTGTGTGACCACTGCCTTCTACTTGATGGAATCAGAGATGATCAGATATCTGCCATAGGTGTCATACTGCTAACAACTCAAGTAGATTCAACTTCAGCTCATGTCATAGATGCCTTGTGCTTTTGGAGCAGGAGTCTTATACCAACTTTTATGAGGAAGCTGAGTGGCTAGTATTTGAGTGTAGAGCATAAAATAAAATCTAAGTAGTCAGTAGATTTGTTTTTTCCTACGAGAGTTTGGTATTTCCACAAATTGTCCCAGCTGATAGTAAAAAGTGCAGAAGAGAAAAGGGAGTTTTGGGTTTTTTTTTTTAAGTTAACCCAGCTTTTTCCAAATGCTTAAGCCCAGGTTATAACCTGCATGGCTATAGAGAACACTAAAAGTGTCATATTTGGCCAAACTCACTGAAGTCAATAGAGTTACACCAGGGGAGAATTTGACCCATTTTGTTTATTTTGAATTAATAGGTAAATGATCTTAACTGATTCCATACCCCATTACACTAGTTTTATGTCAGTGTAACTCCACTACACTGATTTCAAACCAGCATAATGGAGTGGAGAATCAGGCCTGGACTGTAGATTTCTAATCCAGGCTGTAGTATCAAACTTTTTTTTAGTGAGTTTTAGGATTTCAGTTTTTCATTAGGACAGTTCAGGAGAACAAGAAAAGCTGCCTGTGCTGCGTCTGTGGTGAAGGTATGTAAGTCAAAATTCCTGGCACGATCATTAAAAGCCGTTTAAAATCAATGAGCTCTAATTTAAACTAAAGATTGCTTTGTCTTGTAAAGTTTTAATTCTTTGGCCATCTGTCTTTTACATGCTTTCATTTCTGTGACTGTAACACAACCTTTTAAATAAATCTTCCTTCTCCCATTAATCTTTAGTCCTTTACACTTTTTTTTTTAAATGCCTTTAGTACTACTTTGGAAACTTACACCAGCTACATGAAAAAAATTTGACTCTTTCAAAGCACAGCAGGCTTATACATTTCAGAAGAGGTTGATTTAACCTTTAAAAATGCTTAACGGTGAATTGATTTGAGATGATTTGGAGAGTTCAGTAGGTTGCTGAATTTGACTAGCACCTCTGGAAATGGAGTTTCAAATTCTGGTTGTGAAAAGAAAGGGGATAAAGAATTTGGTGGGTTGCTAATAGATGGTTGTGTTGCCATCACAAAACTATACAATCCAAGTACCTTTCCTGCCTCCATGTGCCAGTCCTCTATTTAGCAGAGGTCTTGCACCTGATATAATAGAGGCTTCTGCAAAACAGGTTGGAGATATGCTTACAGAATTATTCAGGCATTAAGATTTGGAACACGGAGATATATTTCAAATAGCATTTGAACTGGAAATAGGAATAGGATTGACAGAGCAGAGGGTTCTGCAGGTTAGACCTAATCTAAAGAGCTAGAGCTACAACATGTAGGGAAACTTGTCATCTACACATACAGTGCCTCTACGGATCCAGTGCTAACAGTCCCCAGACATATATCACATGTAATTCACACAAATTTACTTGCAAAAATATTCACTGACTCAAAATGACATTGGTGGTTCTAAAATCTCCTCTCCTTTCTCTTTCTTGGCTAAAATGTAATAAAGGGAAACCAGTGACCACAGACAACCTTCATTCCTCCAAACTGGGGGCACGACTTCCCCTTTTCTCTCCACCAAGGCAACGCATTTAAGGAATCTCCTCCATTTTCCTTGAACTGCTCTGTGTGCTCTTGTCTCCTGTACGTTTTGATATTTTTCTTGTGTAATACAGCGAGTTAATCTACCAAGGGGCTTGCATTGTTCCTCTCAGATGGAGTGCCCCAAAGGAAGCAATGTGAGTGCTGCACTCTCAACCTCCTCCGTTTCCTGCTGCTTCCTGCCACTCCGTGTGTCAGATGGATAATTAAATAATGTGAGCCAAGCATTGTCCTTCCATTTCTCCCCCACCTCCTGATGGATACACTGTGGAAATGGGGTCATTAGTCCTCCAGACAATCTATCACCTGGCATGCCCTCCTGTTAAATCTCAGACTAAAGATGAAGAAATGGACAAGACAGGGTTTGGTTCTGATGGTGGCTCACACCAGGAAAGTGCTAATGCTCAGAATCCAGAGTGGAGTTAATTTACTCTGGATGAAGCACTAGTACCCTATTTTTTTTATTTCCAGGGAAGAGAAGATGAAACAACTGAGGGTTCCTGAACTCCTTTCACAGACAGCATGTGCCATGACCACCATTAGTGTTGAGGAAACCTGCCTGCTGCTCAATGGATTTGAAATGACCATTAACTTTCCCTCCATCCATGGTTACTGATACTGCCACCATGGAGATCAACAGGCCATCATTCAGTACCTTTGGATATAATGTAACCAACTCAGAGAAATAGTTGTTCTTTCGAAAATAAGAGGTTAGATCTACTTGCACCTTGTGTAAATCCACAGAAAGAATTGGAGTTACTCTGTATTTATACAGTTGTAAGCAATCTGAGAATCCAGCCCATAACCTCATGAATACCCAGCTTCAACCTTAGTAAATATATGAGTTTAATAACAAGAGAGGTTGAGCTACTAGCACTCATGTGAATTGAGGGCAGACCGGTTCCCACCCCACCCCTTCACAAAGCTGAGCAGTTTGCAGCGTGAATTGACTTTTTTTTTTCTAAAAACATCCTCCTTCTTTTTATAAGGGCCATTCACAGGAGCCAAACACCATGATCACAATGAAGAGAGATGATTACGATGGAGTGTAGTGGGACTGGAAGCCAGAGAGTACATACAGCAGCCATAACATAGGGTTGTCAACCAAAGGCAAGGCTAGTCATGTTGGAGCTTTGATTATAAGTGTGCTGGGATGGGAACACTAGGGGAAGTTTAATGAGAGGCTGTTGAAGTAGAAAAACACATTGACTGGCAGACATTTATAAATTGCCATAATTCACAAGTTAATTAGCACTGCATAATGGTGAACAAGAACTGTCAACTCCCCCCGCCTCCCTCCCAAAACAAAACAAAACAAAACAAACAAACAAAAATTCATGGTCAATCAGTCCTATCCCTTTTTCAGAGAGATGTTTATATACCAGGCAATGAACAATACCTAATGGAATGTCAGTCACACAACAAAAAATATTCTTTAGGCGAAGGTCTCTAAGCCAGACCCCTACACTTAAGCACAGACTCAAGCCTTCCCCGAGGTTGTTTTACCTTCTTGTCTTCCTGGAGCATCTGCTTTTATGTTGGCTCCCTGAAGTAGCTGTGTAAATGTGAGTTATTAACCCCTTGTTAGCCATATGACAAGAAAGTCCCTTTGGACCCTGTGCTAATCATATTGTTCCTTGTTGGAGCAATGTCAGCTCCTAGTATAAAAGACAGCCATTTTCACAGAATTAAATCACTGTTTAATAATTATTCTGCTCCACAGAGTGAAACTCTCTGATTATAGATTTCAGGATTCATTCTCTTGGTACTGTAATCATATACCACAGTAGACACAACTAACATCAACATATGCCTTCGCAGAGCAATGCATTAGCCTCAGGGGCAAACAGCACACATCCTTCTTCTGCTTTCTTCTGAAGCTCACTCACAAATATAATGTCCACAATGGGCACAGAAGCATGATAGCCATTGGCATGTTTAAGCATCAAGCATTTTGCTAGTACAATTCTACCATCTTTCCCCACACTAATGTGAACTGGGATTTTTTCTGTTTTTACTGAGAAGAGTGATAAGTGAGCTATCCTATAAATCCCTCACAAATAGCTTACAGCATATATTTAAATACATGGCTGTGTAGCTCCTTTGTCATGGCAAATGAAGTGTATTAAAACACAATTTTGGTCTTGCCTGCATGTATGAGACCACCCTGTGTTTATTCATGCTACATAACAGAGTTCTGAAAAAATAATGGGCAAAATTTGAATCAGTTACATTGTTGTAATCCCAGTGAGTGGAGATTTTGGCACCATAGTTTTAATATAGTCCCACAGCATGTTTTAATACAGTTTAGCTCCATCTCCAACATATCCCCATGCTAACTTAGCACATTTTGGTCTGTAGCCAGAGTCTATATTTCCCTGTCCTTGCTGGGTCAGAGAAACCCTGCATATATAGGTATGTTCAAACATGATTGTAGTTAGCATGATTTTGATCCAAGTGTGGATAGGAACAAAGTTTTTCAGTGGCATGAACCATATTGTTAAAAGACTACAACTTAATAAAGTATTGTTACTTAGCTATTGTATACTGATTAGCACAAGAGGAATCTTGTACAATTGAATGGGTTCCATAGCACTATTATTTATGGAGTTGTTTTTATGGATTTCTCTGGATAAGTATGTCATGGTATCTGGGCACCTTACAAGGTCTTTCATGCTCCAAAAAGGTATGTGGACAATTTCTTTCTTTACTTCCCTAAGGCAGCTAGCATTACAGGATTCCACCCCTTTCCTTTCCCTCTCATACTGTCTTCGTTTGCTTCCTTTTGAACCTGTTAATTTCTTCCTTTTTTTTTTTTTTGTCAAGTTTTTAAATGGTCTTGTGGGAAGGCTAAGATGAAGAAGTGAGTTGTTACACTTTGCTGTGAAGTCACTGAGATTTGAATGATTTCTGTTGCCAGCACTGGAATGGCAAAAATACACTCCATCTGCAAGTGAAAATGTGGTGGTTGTTTTATTTTTTTCCTCTTCCTTGGGAATCACTTATAGTCTCCTGGCTAGCTAGTAACCTCTTTAGCAGCATTAATGACAAAGTTACCAGAACAAATTGGATGCCTCTTTATCCATCACATATCTACGTCCAACCCATAGCCCTAATCTGAGTGGAGTCAGACACAAATTGGCATCAATCCATTTTTCTGAGGGTGGGGGGAAGAGGGAAATCAGCTAACCCACTGAAACTCCCAATCATTAAGGAAGTAAAGCTCCTGTTACAGGAGAAGACCAAAAAAAAAAAAAAAAATATAACCTTCTTTGGAATGGACATAGCTAGCCAGAGAAGCAAATATTTAACTCAGGAGTTACCCAGACTTGACCTCCGACTAACTAATTATCTTTCAGACTTTAGGTTTCCCAATTTCTAAGCCTTAAGTTATTATTGGGAAGCCTAAACAATCGACCATGAGAGCAGTATTTTAAAAAGTTGGTACGACAAACTGGTTTGATTGCAAAAAAAGAATGGACCCTTACCAATACCTCTTGTGTGGTTTGAAATAGTTCAGCTATGTTTTTTGTTTGTTTGTTTGTTTGTTTTTTGGGATCCATACTCAGTGACTACCAGTTTACTTTCAGCCCTTTGCATCACTATTTGTAAATTCTTGTAAAACAATCCTTTTCACACTTATCCTCATCATCTTTATTTGTCTTTTACACAAAGGATGAATCATACAGTTGAGACTTAGTTTAAAAACATGTGGATTCTGACCTCAGCAACAGGGAGATTGTCTCTTATAACATATATCGTTCACCAGCTGAACATCTTTGCAAGGACAAGGAGATTATATCCTGACAAAATTAAATATGTGAAGCCAACACCCCATATCCAGAGATCGGGAACTCTAAGAACCCTCAGGTAACTATAGATTAAGGCAGGGATTGGCAACCTTTGGGCCATGGCCCATCAGGGAAATCCACGGGTGGGCCAGGACGGTTTATTTACCTGCAGCATCTGCAGGTTCAGCCGATCGCAGCTCCCATTGGCCGCGGGAAGCACTGTTGGCCGAGGGATGTGCTGGCTGCCTGGATCCTAAAAAAAGGAAGAAAGGAAAGCAGCAGAATACGGACCCTGGACTTCAAAAAAGCAGACTTTGACTCCCTCAGGGAACTGATCAGCAGGATCCCCTGGGAGAATCCCCGCTAGGCCGCACTACCCCACTTGTAAGGAGGGGGTGTATGGACTCTGGCCGCTAGGCCGCGCTACCCCGCTCGTGAAGGGGGATTGTATAAACTTTGGCTGCTAGGCTGTGCTACCCTGCTCGTGAGGGGGGCAAGGGGTTGTATGGACTCAGGCCACTAGGCCACGCTACCCCGCCAGACAGAGGCGATAGTCGAGAAGAAGGCCAAGAGGCCATAACCGACTGCCTACAGGGAGGCGGATCCAAGGACTGGAGAGTGGTGAGGCGCCGACACCCCATCCCACCCCTGCCACAAAGGGGTGCTGCGGTGCCAGGCCCGCCACAAGGTTCAACAAGGATAAGTGCAGAGTCCTGCACTTAGGAAGGAAGAATCCCATGCACTGCTACAGACTAGGGACCGAGAGGCTAGGCCGCAGTTCTGCAGAAAAGGACCTACGGGTTAGAGTGGATGAGAAGCTGGACATGAGTCAACAGTGTGCCCTTGTTGCCAAGAAGCCTAACAGCTTTTGTGGCTGTATAAGTAGGAGCATTGCCACCAGTTCGAGGGACATGATCGTTCCCCTCTAGTTGGCATTGGTGAGTACTCATCTGGAGTGAAAGTGTCCAGTTTTGGGCCCCACACTACAAGAAGGCTGTGGAAAAATTGGAAAGAGTCCAGCGGAGGGCAACAAAAATGATTAGCGGACTGGAGCAAATGTCTGAGGGAACTGGGAGTATGTAGTCTGCAGAAGAGAAGAATGAGGGGGGATTTGATGGCTGCTTTCAACTACCCGAAAGAGGGTTCCAAAGAGGATGGATCTAGGCTGTTCTCTGTGGTAGCAGATTACAGAACAAGGACTAATGGTCTCAAGTTGAGGTGGGGATGGTTTAGGTTGGATATTAGGAAAAACTTTTTCACTAGGAGGGTGGTGAAGCACTGGAAAGGGTTACCTAGGGAGGTGATGGAAACTTCTTCCTTAGAGGTTTATAAGGTCAGGCTTGACAAAGCCCTGACAGTGATAATTTAGTTGGGGATTGGTCCTGCTTTAAACAGGGGGTTGGACTAGATGACCTCCTGAGGTCCCTTCCAACCCTGATATTCTATGATCTCTGTTTCAGGCACAACACAGGAAACATTCAAGAGGATTCAGATATCTTGACCTAACACCATGTCACTGACTTTTCAGCAAAAACAGGTTTTGTGTCAAGTCTGACATGATGTTCAAAACAGTTAAGGAGGCATATAAGAGACCCAGCAAGAAAACTGATGCTGGACACATTGTGAGACATATGATATGATGTATTATCACTTATCAGGTTTCATGGTAGCTAATCTGTGGGTTAGGAAATTTTGTAATAGAGATGATTTTCTAGTAAAAAAATCCAAACAAACAACAAAACCAAACAAAACAAAACAACAACAACCTACCATACCTGGCCAGTTAATGGTTTGACATACTTAGGAACCTCAGAGAACTGTTATTTCCAGAACATCCACATTACTGCTTTGCCAATATCAGATTAAGACTTCTAGTGATATTCCGACTCCTGCACAAGCGAATGAAATAATCCACACCCAAATTCTTATCTTTTACTCTAAAGCTACACCACTACTTTCAAACAGGTTTGGCCTGGTTTTAGAGGAATAGGGGAAGGGAGGGAGAGCAAGACACGATGAGGAAAGCTAAAAGGCTTGTGTCTTTTTACACTGACTAGAAAGGATTAAATGTCCATTTTCATTTTCTTTTGTTCCCGGCAATCTCATTAAGTCCAGTGGGGAGGGGAGGTCTGGTACCGGAGAGATGGAGAGATTTCACTGAAAAGGTTAAGAGCAATTGAATATGATGGGATTTACACCTCTTTGGGAGTGCTTTCTGAAAACCCATTACATTTGTGTAGGATCATCTATGCAAGCTGAACCGGGCACGTCTTTTATCATTCTACTTAATCTTTCCAACCGCTGGCTGAATGGCTACATTTTAAAGAGACACTACACCAGTTTAAACCCTTGATTTGTCATCTTGCCAGTAAGAAAACAAACTGACCATAGTATGCATCAGAATGCAATACAGTCCTGCTGTAGAGATTTACTGTTTGTGGCTTATTTCATTATTAAGGAATGTCAACATACTTATCCATTGCTTTATAATTTGCTGCTTTTTTCCCCTTTTAAATTTTTTTTTGACACATGAAAGCTCCAGTATAGGGTCACGAGATCAAAGTATGTTAACTACAAGTGTCATCTATAAAATTTAGTCTTTAGTAGACACTATGTATAAAATGCATGCTAGATGATCTACATCAAGACATACATTGATACCAAATTTGTGTTTATTTTTCCCTGTCTGGACACAAGTGTAAAGACATTTATTCCATTAAAGCTGTGATCAGCAATTCTTTCATCAATTCTGAACACACTGGAGGTTTGTTAGATTTTCATTTTCTGACTATTGTACTCACCCCTCACCCCAGATTAGAAGAGACACCCCTACTAATTCACTGGTGTTTGTTAAATTAGCTAAATCTTCCAGCAATCGCAGCATGCGCATTTTTGGTCAGAGGTATACTTTTGTATTCAGAAATTGACATAAGTTATTGTTCTGCTGTGGGGTTGGCAAAACCTCTGTGAAACTGGTGCCTATGACTGCTGCCCTTCATTCAGGATAAATGTAAGAAAGAATCGAGCTGCTTTATGGAACAGTATTAGCCACCACCCAAAACACAGGCATATGGCAAGGCTTGAACCATGTGGCCCAACAGGTTGGTTATAACTATGGTTTATAACCATCTGTAACACTATCTACTCATGTCTGTAACATGTTGATAACATATATTAATAATTTATAAACTCTTTATATGGCATTTATAAAAGTAACCTTAAAGTAAAATGTGACATATATATTGTGGCAGAATCCATGACCCCAATCAGGATCAGGGCCCAATGGTGCTAGGGGCTGTACAAATATATAAAGAAGACACAGGTCCTGCCCTGAAGAGTGCACAGTGTAAAAAAAAAAAAGTGTGTGTGTGTAGGGAGGATAAACCATACAAGAAAAGTGATTAAGACAATACACACATTGTGTGACCCTCTGTCCCTACCGCCACCACAGTTTTAACTTTTCCCACTAATTTTTATATTTTTGTATCCAAGATCTATTACCCCCAGGTGTTACACATCTACCTATTGATTAACTTTAAAAATTAAAATAAACGTTCATAATACGAAATTCATATCCTGGGCCAAGGCTCAATCAAACCTTTTAAATTAAACCCCATCAGATGTCCATCTAGATGACAACCCCCTGTTCTTTCTTTATGTGCTCTCAATTAAAGAAAGGTGGAATTTTTTGGATCAAACTGTTTTCAGAGAAAAAAAGTAGATTCAGCTATACCAGCGCAGTCCACAAGGTCATGTTTGTTTCGCTCAATTGCGTGATTAAAACAACAACAACAACAACAACAAAATGAAACAGGAATCCCTAAGAAATAATTAAAAAAAACCCCACAAAGTTTCATTTGGACATTTTTGAAACCAAATGGTTCAATTTATTGGTTCAAAATGACTTAAAATTTCCTTAAATATACCTTTAAACATTTTATTGGTTTTAAAAATAAAATTAGTCAAAGCAAATATTTTGTTTGACACAAAACCATTTGTTTTTACTTTTCAGTTCAATGAACATTTCAAATATATATATACTTTTTTTTTTTTAAATGGTCAAGAAACTCAAAAATCCATTATTCACACACATCTCTCTATGCCTCTCCCTGGCTGCAGACATTCCATTCTGTCAACAGGAGGAGCATGGTATTCATGAAGGATGAACAACATCTGGAGTCCCATATCTGAGAAGGTGTAGCAGTCGGCATTGTCTCAGGGAGAAATCTCCACTTCCAAATATTAAGGAGTAATATCATATGAGACTGGAGCCCCCATGAATGGAGCTGGGGCACTGGGACAAAATCTGAGACATTGGCAAGAGGAGGGATAGCAAGCCGCTTCTGCCTTTCCCCCCACCATTGCACTTTTGTGTTGTGAAAAGAGCTGCCGTGTGGGATCCTCTCAAGTGTATCTGTGTTAAACAGGCTAGATGAGTGTCACATACCACATTATGAAACCTGTTTGAAATCATGTAGACTGGTCCTTACAGTAGGTTAACACTGCCAGCTTCTCAGAGGTTTAAAAGAAACAAGACCCGCTAAAAAAAAATTACTTTATTTTACCTCTAATATAGGTGGTGTTCATTGCAGAGCCAGATCCCCAGGATTTTAGCATCTAAATCACCCAAATACTTTACGAATTATATAAATCAGATTGGTTTAGCACTGAACAATGTAGCATTAATTGCATTTTATTTAAATAACCAAAACATATTGTGAAATTCATGCCATAGATAATTGGGTTTGCCTTTACATCATGTGCACCATGCCACTGCGATTCCCACATCAGCTCAATGTAATTTTACACCAGCTCCAGCTCCAGCTCAGGTCAGTAAACTCCTGAAAGCAGTGTGCAGTATCATAAGGGGGAAATTAAAATAAAGGTTAATGTCATTTTTTATGGATGACTGGTTCTTTGAAAAGACCAAGGGGAAGGTAGCCTCTGAAGTCTGATATATTTATTAGTCTGAGCACCATCCGAGAGTACCAAATACAGCTGTCAAGGTTGAGCTCATCATCTCACAAGGAGGTTTACAAGTGGCTATAAGGGTAGCAACAGCAATGCTTGCCGCACTATTCTCACGCTGAAACTGACAGAACCAAAGATGGTAGTAGAGGACTGCGTGCAAGTGCCAGGGACATATGATGAAATGAATTGCAGTGCCACTGCCCAATTCAAGATCAATCTGTGAAGGATTTTTCCTTTTAAAGTAAATAACAGTAGGACAAAGTTATATGTTTAATAAACATTATATATGCTGGCATAGGAAAGATACTTTGGTTTGCATCCTAGATCACACAAGCTTTTAAATATATAAGTAAGGAGTGAATTTAATTCTAGTGAAAAGTTCATGACTGATATCCCTGCAGACTCAGCAATCCTCTATTTATCCAGTGAATAGGTACAGCACAGGGAGCAGCTTCCATACGGCCTTTGCCCCTATATGCTTCATCCCAGAGCTGAAGGGATCGCCTCTCTTGGTGTGAAGGCTAGTTCAGTCTCCATGGCCTATTGAATCCTTGATTTCACTTCCAAGAAGACCAATAGGGAGCCAGTTATAGCTGATTAAATTCTAGTGGTCCAAATGAGATCAAGTCCCCATTGAATTAGGTATAACATACACATAAGTAGGAGACAGTCCTCGGCCTGAATAGTTTACAGCCAAAACCAGACAATGGATAGGAGAGAGGAAGGATCATTGTCTCAATTTAGCAGATGAGGAACTGGGGCATCATCACTCAGGAAGTCTGTTTCAGAACCAGGAACTGAGCCCAGATTTCCCAAGTAATTCCTCAACCACAAGAGCAATTTTTTACATGAGGCAGTAGAGCTTAGGACCTCCAAGGTACTTTGCAGAGACCAACAAACAGTAAATATATAACAACTGATATGAGATGGATTTGAACCAGTAATCTAGAAGTGAAAGCTGTTCTGCCCTATTACCAATGCTTTGAAAATCACTCCATCATAAGACAGAACAAAAATAATTAGCACAAAGCCCACCAGTGTTAGATTGCTATCAAATAAAATACGGAGTCTTCTACAATAATGTTATTGAATTGTTTGTGTGTGTGTGTGTGTATCTGTATACCTATTGGTTGATGCATAAAGATAATTGATTTGTTTATGGTTTTGATGTTTGCCTTTGTAATAAATTGGTGCTTTATGAATTGAGCTGATCTATGCAAAACATATTGGTATGTGTGTGAATCAATACTTGGAGAAATATATTTGTTGTGGCCATCTGAGCCTTACTGGTTTTGATTTTAATAAATTAGTTTACATAAAATTTGTGTGTTTGTGCAATAAACTGATTTGTTAGTTGCATTTTTAAAATCAACTATAACTGTTAATCAGCTTCTGTTTCTAATGGCTCATTCAATTCTTTGATGTAGGAAGCTACATTTATTATGATTTTCAAAACATAAACAAAAATAGACCCATTGTGTAAGTGGATTGACGCTGTTTATCTAATAAAGTTCAGTTACAAGTGCATATATCCCATTTGATTACTTACCTTAGCTCAGATACAGTGTACAGTTTACTTGAGATGTATACTGTAAGTGCATCTTAAATAAACTTCACGATTGCACTACATCTCCACCACACTTTTAGTGTATTCCAAAGCACCGTTCACCTCAATTATACCTTGAAATGCCTCTTTATGACTTATTGGAGAAGTATCACATCTTCCTTAAATGCAAACATAATTGTGACCACATCCATAGAGGCACCATGTCTCATCTGTAGGGATTGAACTGAGTAGGTTGAAACATAGAAGCAAAAGTCCCTACCACTTGAGATAAAAGAGTAAGAGCCTACACCAAACTCCATTAAAGTCAATGAGAGTCTTTCCACTGACTTCACTAGGCTTTGGCTCCAAATGCACTAGCTGCCAGTAGATGTTTAGGCTTCCTGTGGGAGTGGCTAAAGGGAGACATGATTATATATACTAAGCCAGTGTAGGACATCAGTGCCTCAGCTCCCCACCAGAATTTTTTTTGTTGGTAATTTACACATCAGTGAACCAAATAAAGTTCCAAATGTGGACAAAGAATACTTTGGATTAAACAAGCTACACAGGATACAGGAGGTGAGATCTAATGCCTTCAGCAGAGATCTTCAGAAGTAATTTGTTGACAGTCTGTTCCCTTTCTCAGAAGACAACGATATTGGGTGCAAAGAAAGAGGATGGACAATGTAGGCCCACTCTCTAACACATCTTTGACACAGAAGGATCCTGGGGATGGATTGCTAGTGTCCTACTTCCCAATTCTGAAGTCAGTACGGTTGCTGGAAGAATCTGCTGGCAATTTGCTCCCCATTCCAAATGCAACTGTATCCAGCCCCACTCCCCTTTCTCTGGAGACAAGTATCATTGGAAAAGACTGCCCATGGCCAATTTCACCCTCTCCTGCCACTCCACCCCAGGAGATAGACATACGCACCAAACAGACAATGTGTCAGTAGCTGCCCTCTCTATAGCATTCCTGGAGTTTCCTGATTGACCTTGTCCCCTTCTGCTGTTCATTATGGATCTTTTCCACAATAACTTTCAAACTAAAATAAATTGAAGTAAATTGCAAATAGCCATGTTTGATGTGTTTTGCATCTGTCCAACCCATGTGGGGTGTATGTGGTTTGGATAGCATCAGACAGAACAGCTGATGGTATTTACTCTTTCTGGGGAGGACTACTTTTCTTTTAAGGGAAGGTGGAGGAATACCAAGAGGGGAAGCAATCCCTTAGACTAAGCATACTGTACAAACTACACTGCTGAGAGAACAGAGAATACATTGTGCTGCTGCACAGCAGAGCCAAAAGCATGGATGTGTATCCCTTACATTTTTTTCCAGCTTTCCAAATGAAGGCTGAAATGCATCTAACGTACTCTAAGGCATATTCACTGACTGAAACATGAACTGCTAAGCAGACCAGCGGTTGAGTGCTTCAGATGGAAAACAGGCTGAGTAGTTTTTGGAAAGCAGAAGCAGTGCTAGATCTGTTGATAGAATTGTTGTGTCTTGCATCCGTGGTTTCTTCCTGAATGATTGACAGAGCTGCACTGACAGCAGCTCACTACCCCAGACCAAAATTATCAGGCTAATGAGTCAATGGTAGAAGGAGGAGGTGTGAAGGTAGGATCTTATATAATGATAATAATGATGTTTAAGAATAAAATAGTGATAACAGCTTTAAAACAACTTTTAATTCCTTAATGTCACAGCGGCCAGATGCTCTTCCATGAGAACTGGCAAGACATGCAAACTGCATTGTTCACCCTTCTTGCTCTTGTTAAATCACATACACTGCCCTTTGTCTACATATTGTTTGCTTAGACTATAAATCATCTAGGGCAGGGGAGTACTTTTAGAGAGAACTGTGTACTACTCCAGAGTTTCACTTTGTAGGTGTTCGTGCAAGAAAGTGATCCAGGCTAAATCCCTGGATCTGAACATGCTTAAAGCTTGGGGGAGTTGGATTTGGATCCAAAATGCAACAATCGTCCTCAATATATTTAGCTATGTAACTGTTTTGATTTTGTTTTCTGGGTACAGCACCTTTAATTGAAAGACTCCACACATCTGCAGAGGCATTTTATGAGTGAAGCTGATGGAGAATGTTACAGAGGAGACTCTCGTTCTCTCTTTCAGGGTAACCATTTTTGTTCTCTCTTTGTGGGAATTTCTTTAATCTAAAATTAAAAAAAAAAAAAAACACACACATATATTTGGGATGAAAGCACAGAGCTGATCTTTGTGTGGGTACAACATAACTGCCTCATCCCTATAATGGGTTAATCCAAAACCCTGTTGTGAGCACCCCAAACTGTGAGAAAGCTCAGATCCATTTCTGGATTCAGACTTTGCATCTCAGGCCTATCGTGAGTTTGTGCAAATATTTGCTTTGACTAATAGCCACATGGAGTTAACACTCCTGAGTTTCACTTAGAGCTTCTGAGGGCATATATGCACACACACACACACACACACTAATGAGCTCATGATTTGTTAAAATGATGGGATAGGTACTAATTCTCCCTTGCTGTGATGTTATCATGAGAAATTTTTGATCTTGTCTCTTTGACAGGAGCGTAGCAGCAGACCCAAGCTTGACAGATTTCATATTTTACACACTGTGATGCCACCAGGCGGGAGGTCAGTATCTTTTCTCCGGTTAGGATGTCATTGTATTTCATCTTAACAAATACACTGCAAATCCTAATGAATAAATTGATTTGTCTTCCTTTAACAGATTTATCCTTAGATAATAGATCTAGTTTCTGTTAGCTACAAAGGCAGCATCCAGACTGTGACTTCCAACAGCTTAATCAATCACTGGTATTTCAGTCTGCATCAAGACTGTTTGACCTGCCCGTTAAATCTTTCCTCTGTGCGCAGATGGAAGTGCACACAGTTAATTTATCAAGAACTAAAATTCATACAAGAACTTCAATATTTAAATACTGAAGTTCTTGGATACACAGGGACAAATTGTGACAAGTAAAGACAGGTGTGCTTCTCATAGTGCAAGTGCTCTTGGTAATTCTGAACTGATTTTGACATTTTGCTGGTATTGTACGGGGAGACTTTGGCAAACCAGTAAAGTGCCTAAAACCACTATGGCTTATTGTTAAAGACAGCCTGGTCAGCAAGCTGTAAATTGGCCATTCAGCAATCTCAGCTTGACCAAGGCAGGAGGGGAGGGGGGTTTAGGGTGTCTCAGAAAGGGCAGCTTGACCCCACATCCTTCCTGATAAGAATTGTGTTGAAGTTGCTGATACATGTTAGAAGAGCAGGATGTACCCTCAGGAATGTCTATTGGGGTCTCAAGGCTGCAGGCTCTGGAAAGACCCACACCTGGTTAATCAAAAATCAGAAGGAACCTCTTGCTTGAAACTGCTTACTTAACAAGGTTTCTTTAAGGGATATGTCATTCTATTACTAATGTATAAATAAGAGGAAAAAGCTTGAGATAGTGGGACTCCTTTGGGGGACTCTTCGGGACTGGTCTCTCCCTCTGGATGCATCTTGTGTTCCCCACCGGCAGATGGGTTGCCACTTGAGAATCACACTCAGCTTTGGTTATTATCAAGGGTTGGGGGTGTTTTACTAATCTTGTTGCGGACGTGTGTAAGTGCTTCAGACTAGTAAAGTTTAGCTTTAAGTGAAAGCACTCTTGTGTTGTCCTGATTGTGCCAGCCATCTATCGGTCGGACAGCCATGTCTCCCCTGCTTTATTTCCTGACACCTCCTTGCACAGAGTAAAGTTACCAAGAGCTTTGGGTTGAAAGAACCCCGGGTAACAGTATGAGCCTAAAAACCCAGTGGTGGCACTAGCCTTTCTTGACTGGCAAGGTGTTTCCATAGAAAAGTGTGGTCTGTGACACTGAAAAGAATAAATCATGGGAAAGAATGAGGAAAGGCTGTGAAATGAATTGATGACAGAGTCAATCACTTAGAAAAGAAACATTCCACTGCAGTTCATGGGGGAAATGGAAGCCTGGGGCTAGTGTGTGTAGGTGAAGGATTAACATTAGGGGGAGCCAAGGGCAGAAGAGGGAATACAGTTGATCCTTGTCTGCTATCAGCAGAGGGAGAACACCTTCTTTCTTTCGCTAGTATAAGAAGGTAGTTTCCCCCCTTTCCCTCTTCCTTGGTTTAGCTGGCCTCTTCTTGTATCTATATTAGCCAGTTCGTGTGCGGGTGTGTGGAAGATTGATCTGATTCTCCTTAGGGCATGTTCACATATGGAATTAACCCTAATTTCAATCACCAGCGGCCCTCTATCACTGTAACTGCACTAGTGCAAGTCTCAGCTGTATAGGCAAGGCCAGTTGTGATTTGCACCAATGCCCAATGGAGTTTTCCCCTGGTTGAAACCACAGCATTCTTTTTGTCTAAACTTGAGGTTTGAACTGGAACAGCTATACTGATGGCTGGAATGAGGGCAAATTCTTAATGAAGAAGGTCTTGCACTGGGGTTGGTGAGAAGACAATAGCATTAGTGGTATAGTGTAAAACACACTTTATTCACAGAAAGCCCATGTACTTAAGGTTATGGCAGGGTGGAGCATATGGGAGTGTAAGTTTCATCACTTCCATCCTGGGGCAAGTCATGGATTCCATGAACACTACCCAACCTTTGAGTTTGAATAACAAGGCCAGTCATGCTGGGCTTCATACGCTGGATGCTAGGGCCACTTCATTCACCTTATTGTGGACACAGTGGACCGATCCCTTTGCCTTCCCCAGTTTGTTTTTTTTGCCCACAGTTCCCCCACCACCAAGTGGCTTCAGGGGTGTGGACGGCTGTGTGTCAGCTCACCACCAGCATGAATTTCTCCTATAATATAGGACCTGAAGAAGAGCTCTGTGTAGCTTACAAGCTTGCCTCTTTCACCAATAAAAGTTGGTTCAATAAAAGATATTACTTCACCCACCCTGTCTTTCCTATAATATATGCAGGCTGATTAGGGCCAATCCCTTTACACATCATTAAAAAAAACAAACAAAAAAACCACGTTTCTATTTTGGGAAGAGTTAAAAAATATCATAAAGGAGCAGGAAACCATATCTTGAAATGTGTCCTTCAAATTCCTTCACAACCCCGTCATGGCATTCAAGTGCCAATTGCCGCTTCTGCTGCATTCACTCCACAACAACAACAACATCAGGTGGAGAGAGACAGCCAGCGAGCATTTCCCCAGTTCAGGGCCAGCAGGAGCACTTATTTCCACAGGCAACCTGAAATGGTAAGCTAAGGTGCCATACATTAATTTTTGCATTATAATACAGGTCAGTCTCAGTGTATAAAAATTACAACACTAGTCATTCATTGATAACACTAAGTCTGTTCCCTTGTATCAAAATAAATCACTCCAGCTGTACAGCATGCATATTTTAATAGAAATATAGTCGATATAATCCTATGGTTAATAGCGACCCTTTCCAGTTCTGCCATAAAACTCTTGTATTTAAATTGTGATTAAGGTAATACAAATCACTGCAAAATTTGAATCCTTTTCCTCTACCAATCTACTCCATTATTGTATTCAGAATCATACTTTCCTATATGAATGCTAAAAATATGCTTAACGCTTATTATGGGCTCTTGGCTGCAACACAGCCACAGGAGAGTGAGCTAAATTCTACTTTGGCTCCTGCATCATCAGTAGAGTAGTTAACTAAGTTCCAAGCAGATCTATACAAAATAAAATGATAATAAAATAAACAAAAAAAACAAACAAAAAATTTACCCTGTTTTTCATCAGAGAGTTTCAAAATTATCATCCCCCCCACCCAAACAGCTGTAGTTCTGAATGCAGTGAATGTATTATGGACTAAGATTTTGTCATGGTTATTTTTAGTAAAAGTCATGGTCAGGTCACAGGCAATAAACTAAAATTAACAGAAGCTGTGTCCTGTCTGTGAGACTTTTGCTGCTGCTCCATGGTTTTCCCTGCTACCCTGGTGGCTGGGAGCTGTGGGGTTCCCCCTCTGCTCACGGCAGCTGCAAGTGCAGGGCCTTCCACCCAGGGTGGCTGGGAGCCGCAGGATGACCATATTTCCCAAAGAGAAAATGGGGCACCCCCAGCTGCTCACCTGAGGCATCCCCCCTCCCCTGTGTGAGGCTGTTGATGGTCACCTCAGGAGTCTGTCACCTGTTGCTGGAAACCTCGCAGGGGGCCCACTGTTGCTGGAACCCTGCCAGAGCCCCGCTAGCTGCCAGCTCCAGAGTCTGCCGTCCCTGGAGCTGAAGCAGAGAATGTCAGGGAGGTCTCTTGAAGTCAAGGATTCTGTGACTTCCATGACCTCCGTGACATAAACATCACCTTAATCATGGTTAGTGATGTATGAGGCAGAAGGAACCAAATATTAAATTGAGTTTAATAGTGTCAGACCAATTTATAGTAGACAAGTGTCCACATCACCAGCACTTCTCCTCCCTCCAAAAAGAAAGAAATCTACCACCCCCGTTGGCATTAATTAGGAGCTCTTGGTAGTCACAGCAGAAATGCCAATGAGTAAGAAGCCAGAGATACTTTCTCATCCAATAGGGAATAACTATAGGCCAGGTTTGAGACAGAGAGCATTGTGTAAGATGAAAGCCTCCATTTCTTCAGTAGCCTGTCTGTGGATAAAGAACTTCAGCCATCAGAGCTGTCAATTAATCTCCTTTCACAAACATTAAATGTAGTCTATTTACTTTAAAACCATGAGATTGAGTCACTACTGAAGAAGTGACCATCTAAAACAAACCTTCATCCCAACATCTCATTGGTAGGCAGTCCTGGTCTCATTACCATAGAAGAACATTAAAAACGTATCATTTTTATGTTCGCATAAACTCTCCATATTGCTGTATCAAGTAACCCCCAAAGGTTTGAGCAGACATCAATTTCCACCTGCATGCCTTAGATGTATACAGGTATTGCTTTGATGACAGGTTTTTTTTCTAAAGCAAAAGCAAAAAAAAAAAAAAAGAAAAGGAAAGTCATTTAATGTACTCACAAGAATGGGCTGTCATTATCAAACTGTATTGGCCATTTCTGCAGGGCCTTACCATATCTTTGGCACAGGAAGACTGTCTCTACTATTGTCCTTAAAAAGAAATGTTAAAGGTTTTATTAGGTCAACACTACTGACTCTGCACCACCATTCATGACACAGATTACTCTCACACAACATGTTCATACTGGTGTTCATTGAAATAATTATGGTAGAACATTTTATTGAAATGTGTTCCCTCTTATTAAATGATGGGTTCAAAACCCAGAGAATGTCAATCACTTCTCAGTATGTAATTCAAATAGATTAGTGCTCAAGGTGAAATGCTGAAGAGGAGATTTAACTCAGGGATGCATTATTACATTATTGGCACTGCAAAATATAGAAACAAAACAGTTTCAATGTATAAAGTGCCTCACATCTCAAGGTCATTTAGTAAAAGACACAGAGCAATTTAATAATACTGTCTGTGATAGCCAACAAACAAATTAAAGCAACAGAGAAACAAGTCAGTCTGATTTAAACAATGACAGTTTTCTCTGCATTATCTCCTGGCAACAGCTAAGGCAAAGTACTGGTGAGGTATCAGGTATTATCGAGCTTCCCAGCAATAACTGAACGTAATACTTGGCTCTCCAGCATCATATAAGGTTTTGCAGGTGAGTAGGCATTAGCATCCTCCTTTTGTAGGTGGGGCAACTGAGGATTAGAAATTTTAAACCAACTGCCAAACACAACCATTTGTTTACAACAATTGTCTTAAGTTGCTCTCCTCCACCTACGTCTTAGACATTACCAAACTAGCTTCTACCCTCCTAGTCCACTGAAATTGATCTTATGAAATTCTTGAATGACTTCTTCCTAACCATTCTCATCCTCTTGATCTTTTGACTGCTTTTGACACTGTGCTCTGTACCATCCTAAACACTGATCAAGGAGTGACCTGACTGCAGAGCTAGCTTGGTCCAAAATTTGAAGGTCAAGAAGGGCATCTTGAAACTATTATGGAATTATAACAACAAGAATATTTTGCACTTCCAGAACTCATTTCCTCCAGGTATCTCAGATCTTTTATATACATTAAGCCTGACAACACCCATGTGAAGTAGATATGTTACTAGATCTGTTTATGAGATGGGTATGCTGAAATGACTTCCCTCAGGTCACATAGTGAGTCACTGGCAGAGTCAGCTACAGAATCTAGGAGTCTGGACTCTCAGGCATGCATTCTAACCCCTAGACACTTCCTCTGGCAATTAATCTAACTAAGCCTGAGTTATGTTCTCGCTCCAGCTGGTGCCAGTCAGAAGCCAAACAGAAAACTAAACATAAGTTACTTATATCAGGAAAGACTGGGTAGGTGAAATGACATATAAATTACACCCAGGATATTTTGTTTCTGTGGGGTCAAGGGAAGGAAACATACATGTAGAGTGACCTTTAATTTCAGGAAGAGGATGGATACTGTAATACCTGCAAACTGGAAAAAACTGAGTACAGTTGGGTGCAAGAATTGAAGTACATGTGAGTATATCAGCTTCAGTAAATTGGTGGTAATAATGTGGGAGGTATGAAGCACATATGGAGCACCTAATTGCTTCAATTTTGCTAGAGAAAACAGTTGCAAATCTTTCGCAGCTGTGAGGAAATAGAAGTAGACATGTTCTTTCACAACATAAGAGCTACAGTATCTTATACATGAGGTGGATGATTTTTTGTAGTTTTCTAAATGCTTCAGGCTCCCTATGATACTCAGTCTTCTCAACAGCTCCTCAAGTGAAAACTAGTAATGATTTACATTACACATACAGTGTAATTTTTCAATTTAATTAAATGAAAAATAGCATTTGTCTTTCACTTAACCGAATGGACCCATTCTTCGGCTAGACAGCACTAATAGCAGTATCATCTATATAAGAAGATTCCAGGGACGTCACTGTGTGTGTCATTCTGATATCAGCGTGAAGTGATGGAAGCAGTTAAATGCATGGCTGAGAGCTCCTTTTGTTCAGAATATAACCAGGTCCAGTCATCACTGGCCTTGTGGGAACCAGACGAAATGTTGGAGTCCAAAGATTCTGTGACAACTGGGATACGATGGATGATCAAATAAAGTGGGAATAACAGTTATGTGGGGTAACAAAGAGGCAGTTGTGCCTCCCTCCAGCCAGAGGGCAGATCTGCACACAAACAATAGAGAAGATGTATAAAAAGCCAACACTGCTCACTGCAGAGGGCATGGAAAAGAAGAGACCCCATTTTCAGCTTTTTTACACACATGACTTCACAAATTACACTCATGTGACAGCACTGGCTTTCAGCTTATGGTTATTAATATAATTCATACACACATGCACAGGTGTCTCCTTCCACATTACTGTTCTTCTGAAACAGGCTGGAAAAACTGCAAGAACAAAATTTCTGCAGGCTCCAAGCACCGAGTTCTTTGAAAAGTAAAAGGTATTTTCATGGAAATCAAAAGTATCATAGTTCCATACACCAAAAGTAATACAGAAATATTTTCCTTTTCCAGGACAAATTTCTCCTCAGCAGCCTCCACACCTATTTTTGTTGGATAAACTTCACTTAGACTACGCAAGGAGATTTCATTGATGTCAGTGGAATCCCAGCTGTCCCAATAAATAAAGAGTAGGATATACAGTGGAGCTCTACAAAGTGCAGCTCACAGTGGATGTTAGAGTGTGGTTTATCCCTCTGACATCTGGTTCCACAGTGCCTCAGTTTCTCTGTTCTGTATAATCTCTCATACACATACCAAATTTTAAAGTTCAAAGCTAAATCTCCCAAAATGGGGTTTTAGGATGAGAGAATTTTCTGTATAAGAGTTGGACTATAATTCCAATATCAATACCAAAGACTTCAGCTCAGACATGGATTCAGTGAGAGGACTTTGAGAACTGATTGACTTGATGGCAAAGTCTTTCACCTTTCCCTCATTTTCCCCAGGTAGAGGCTCCCACCTTCACAGTTCAATACCCTTTCCCCCCAGCAGGGAGCTGTCGCCACCAGTCCTAACTTACAGAAGAAACTGACTCTTGCCAAGAACAGGCTGCCTCTTATATCTCCCCATCCACCTGGCTCCAAATCACCTGATCTCAGTCCTCAAAGTCCAGTGACTGAGGAGAAAAATCAGCACAGGTCCAAATTGTGACCTGAACCCTTGAAAAGACCAAGCTCACCTTATGACAGTGGAAAGGTTTGTTGATAATATCTTTTCTACTTGTCTTTGACTTTCAAAATACAGCGAGGGTGGAGGGAGTGAGATACAGAGATTTGAGAAAGTTATTGCAAAAAAAGAATTCACCCAAAACATACCCAGATATGAGACAAGTATCTGATTATATCCTATGCATTTCCTTTCAGAGTAGATCAATGCCTCTTTAAACTCCCTGTGACAATCAAAATACAGTAGCCTAAGAACTGGGTCACATTTTTATAATCCGTGGTATTACTATAAATGCTAAATGAATAGAGAGGACTGAACCAAGAGCAACATTTTGCAACTATCCCTTCTCTCTCTCTCTCCCCTCTCTTTTAAAAAACACATTTACAATTATTTTTGGCAACTGTAACCGGTCCTCAGGCAATATGTGAATGAAAACCAAACAAAGGACAAATGGGCTAGAAAAAAAATATGTACTGGACTTTTCCAGTGAAATAAATGCTACCTTTCTCTATGGAAGCACAGAAGGCCCTAAATGCAGCAGCAGAAGGGAAGAGGATAGGTGATGCAGAGGTTGTATGGAGGAAATTTGTATTCCTGTGCATGAGCAACTATGGTACATGGTGCCTTACACTGTAGCAGTGCAGATGAGGGAATGGGGTTGAGAACCAGAGAAGGGCAAGAAGGAGGAAGGAAATGGAGAAAATGGGCAATGCTGCTGCCATCTGGATCTTGAATCTTTCCTCAAAGGAGCCACACAAGTCCTAGTTACTTTCAAGCTTACTTAAGAGCTATGGATAGAACAATATGAATTTTTTCCTAACAAAATCTCAAAACTAGCTTAGTGTGGGAGTTTCATAATGAACCTGATGTTTCATGTAGGTTTGCAAAGGTCTATGGCTATTGTAGCATGCCTGGCCTGAATTTAGAGTGCTATTTGTGCCCAAATGCAGAAAAGAGCCACGCATATTATTTGAGGGTCTTTCAGCAAGAGCCTTAAAGAATTTAATCTATTTGGTTTATCAAAAAAAAAAAAAGATTGAGGGATGATTTGATTACAGTGTATAATGAACTTCATGGGGAGAAACTACCAAGTAATAAAGGGCTCTTTTATATGGCAAAGAAAAATATAACAAGAACCAATTGCTGGAAGTTAAAATCAGACAAATTCAAATTAGAAATAAAATATGTGCCTTAATAGTGAAAGTGATTAAATACTAGAACAAACTACCCAGGGAAGTGGTGGATTCTCCATCTTCTGATGTTTTCAAATAAAGACAGGATGCCTTCCTGGAATATATGCTTCAGCCAAATACAAGTCATTGGGCTTAAATTGGGGTAATTGGGTGAAGTTCTATGGCCTAGTTATACGGGAGGTCAGACTAGATGATCTTCTGGCCTTAACATATCTGAATCAACTATGAATATTATCCAAATCTGAGTATTGGGTGATTTGCCCTTCACAACTCAAATATGCATTGCTGAATTAAATACAGTAACAAATTTAAAAACTAAATTTAAGAAGTACAAATAAGGTGGGTGTGTGGGGAATACACTATTTGCCATTGTTAAAAAAATGGACTAATGGCCACTACTGGAAAACCAAGAGCTGCCAAATGGCATGAGAATTAGTATAAGTTATTTCTTATAACCTGGGGGCAGGGAAAAGTCCTGGAGATATCTCAGATAGTGTGTATTTTCTGCGGGTAAAATCTGAACAACCTGCAGTGGCTGATTTCAAAAAATCAATAATGACTTAAAAAGAAATGGAAAGTCAATGAGATCAGGAGTGATACAGGAAGGCTGAAGAGGAGAAGACTCCATCAATAGTGGTAAGATGGGCTGGAAAAGTGAAGGAGGAGGCTAATGCTAGCTAAGTGGTGAGAGGAGTAAGATAGAGAGAAATAAATTCCATGAGGCTGGATAGGGCAAATTCATCAAGAGGTATAAAAACAAAGGGCTTGATCTAAAGCTCACTGAAATAAATATAAGTTTTTCCATTGACTTTTGGGCTTCGGATCAGATCGACAATGGGCTTTGAAAAGATCTTGAAATGAATAGGAAAGCAGTGGAATCATTTGAGAATGAGGATTAGATGTGTGAGAAGTTATACTTCTCAGAGTGGAGTTTTTAGGGAGGTTCCTGAGATACCAAATTCCTCTTCTGAATTGTTCCAAAGCAAAATCATTTCATCTATATGCAAATTTCTACACTCTCAGGTCTCATAAGGGCTGAGCAAAGGCCAATATATTTTTGACAGAGAAGATGCTTTTCATTGTTTAAATGGACCGAAGCCACAAATTTCAAAGCAGACTATCTAGATCTCGAGTTCAGATTTCATACTATTATTCATGGATGTTTGAATCTAGGGTTTTGGTTTGGCCCATGTTTAGCTTCTGGGAATTTTTTATTCCAAATAATTATCTGGCAGGCACAACTGAGACACTTCCTAATCACGTCAATGTGGTTTTATGCATCTCAAACTTTTGTAGTTCATGCCAGAAAAAGAAAACACTTAGAGTTCCTCATTCATGTGTATTAGAAATTCATGGTTTAATAATTTCCTCCTGTTAATCATATTCTGTGAATTGCTGTCTTAATTTTTTAAATGTTCCTTCATTTGTTTTTGTTCTGAATTCAGGCATATGTGCATTTCCTCCCTGAAATACCGTTGGACGCAAACTCTTGACGTAATTGGATATGCCGAATTCATGATAATATTCATGTTATAGCAAAATGTTCACTTATTTCTGGAAACTATAGCATATTTATATGGATTATGTATCTATATTTGCTAGAGGTGATTCAAAAATAGAACATTCAAATCTGGGTTTACATATTTGGAGGTGTTCAAACAGGTCTAGATTTTTAATTTATCTAATTTAATCTGAGTTATTTGATACAGGCTCACTCTTGACTCTGGGATGTGAACCATATTGAGTCATGTGGATATGTGTCCCTGAAACTTATTATTCATTCCCCTCTTGGTAAGTGATTCTGAGCCCTTTTAATTGCTTCTTGTGGCACGAAGGATCTGTAATGTTGCCGCTGGTTTTATTCACAAGTCTGCGGAACCTGTGAGGAGGTTGTTCTTTTGTTTTTGTTTTTAAATCACATATCTGCTTCGTTTCTGCATATATTATCTGTATCTTTATTGCTTTGTGCAGTTATTTTTATTATCTGGAGAAAACTTATTCACCAAGGGCAATATTTTGAAAAGTGCCTATGTGATTTAGGACCCTAAGTTCAATTTCTCAAAGTGACTTAAGCACTTAGGGGCCCAAATCCCAAATGACTTAAAATCAGGTTTTTGTTGTTTCTCCCCTGAAAAAAGGTTGTAACTGAAGTCAGTGAGGCTATCACCAGGGGAAAATTCAGCCCTGTCTCATGTAGATAAGGAATCTTTGCACCTCTTATGACCTCAATTGTCTCAGAACTGTGCAGATAGGGTAGTAGTTGATTTGGAACAATACTGTACAAATGTTTCACAGGATAAGAGCTATCAGAAGGCACTTCAAATTCAGGCTAAGATAAATATAAAATATGAAATAAACAAGTGCAAGTAACAGAGCCTGGACCCTTAATTAATATAGTGTGCTGACAGCAATGCTTAGCAGTTAAATGCTTTGTTCTTGCTCACAGACACTTTAACCTTGTTTGGCCCAGTCCTGGGAATTATAGTACAGGAGGGTTTCTCATTGTTTTTGTTTCAAAACAGTATTAGGAATGAATGGGATAGCTTAAAATAAATAACATCCAATTTAAGCCTTTGTCTAGACTTGATTTAAACCTTTTCTCAAGTTCAAACAAGCTAAGGTAAATTTATAAAAAAAAAAATGTTGCCATTTTTTTTATTTCTAGGCCTGAGCAGATGCAGGAAATACATCTCACCTCTGCAATCTTATAATCCCCAATTCCCTACTTTCCCCTCCAGCTCATCAAGAAGGTGGCAATGAAGATCATCCTCCTCACCCATAGCTTTGTCCTGATCCTCTACAAATCCCTTCACTGACTTCTGCATCAAGCTAGCTTCTCATTCTTGTCTTCAAAGTTCTGCACAATTGTGCCCAGCCAAAATCTGTTTGTGTTTCTTATTGTGATTACACCACTTCATTCCTTTCATCTCCTTTGTGCATTTCCATTGTTTCTTCCATGCTACTCCACATGTCTAACTGGTCTAGTGGATAGATCCTTGGTCTCAGAAGCCCTGAGTTTTAGTTCTTGCTCTGTTACTGTCCTGCTATTTGACCCTGGACAAGTTACTTGATCTCTGTTTCCTCTCACAACCTTTTCTGTTTAGATTTACTTATTTATTTAAAGAGTAAGCTCTTAGGGGCAAGATTGTCTTTTAAAGTGTGTGTATGGTGCCTAGCACAATGGGCCCCCAATTTCACTGGGGGCCTGTAGCTGGTACAGTAATATGAATAAAAATAATAATCCCACCTCCTGTTATGCCTTTTCCTGCCCTGGCCACGAAGCATGATACATTCTCCCCACCACAAGTCACTATACTTTTTCTCAATTCAAGTACCTCCCAAAGGCTTACTTCTAGAGTGACAACAATCAGTGATCAAAATTGAACATTTGAAATGTTCAGTGCAAATCCCTCTTTATGCACCAATCTTCTCCAGTTCATTATGTTAGAATGTACATTCTCTAGGACAAAGGACTGGATATATTTTAGAACTTGCCAAGCACATCGTAGGCACTTATACACTAAGTATTAATATATAACCCAAATGGGCAAGAAATTCCACCATGTTATAGATTTAGTGCATGAGGAAAAAAACAGAACAATTTCATTCACCCCTTCAATTGTTTAACTATTAATGACATACATTTGGTTCTTTCCTTTACAAGACGGCTTGACTTGAGGCTGTAATATATACATGGGTATGTGTATATAATATACACACATACCCATATATATTACAGCTTCAAGGCAAACAGTATTTTATACATAACACACCAATCTCAGATATAGACTAAGCTCCAAACATTAACAGTATAAATAAATGGATAGATGGAGTGCTCCTTACCGGAGAAAAACAAAATCTTGCTCCAAGGGGCCAAGTTCTGTGGGAAAAAATGTGTTTCTGTCTAAATTTGGCTGGAAACCTCACTTCATTATCGCTCCTGCCTGTGGCCCATTTGTTATATACTGAGGGTTATACAATGCTGTCGGCTGCAGGAAGCAAGGGAGAAAGATTAGGTAAAGGGGCACTCAGATCACAGTTTTACCTTGTGGCCAACTTTAGTGGCAGAAAAACAGAAAACAAAAACAATTGTGTTGGTTTTCTTTAAGGAAGGACGGGGGATTTTTACATGTGTGGTTTCTGCACCCTATTCCTCCAGCAGATCACCTTGAATTCCAATAGAGCTGTGAAACTGCCAGCCACAACAATCTGAAAATTACAAACTGGGGGTGGGGGCAGCATTAAAAAAAGAGAAAGGGGGGGAAAAGAAACTTCTTTTCTGTTTGCACAAATAGATCATCTATGGTCATTGATGTGTAGACAATCTAGCTGCACAGATAACACTGGTCTACAATGTTTGAGAAGTCATCTGCTTCAGAGATAAAATGTGCTATTTATCATGTATTTTGATGTGCTGAATTCAAATATGATAATTAAAACAACTGATTGGCTACTCTTTCTAAGCTATTTAAGTTTTTACATTTTATGTCTATGTATATTGTGTAGATAGAGTTTTAATCATAAACTGTAAACCTAGGTCTTTTCATGTGTTTATGGTTGCTTTACATGATAATATTTCACCTGTCCTGTTTATGTAACACCTTAAAAATTAGCAAAAGGGTTATATAAATAAAATTTATTATGAAACAAAAGGCAAAAAACTATTATGTACATAGTTTAGTCCTATTCAGTGTCTACTCGGCGCTTCTTGGCTTGTCTCTTGTATTCATTAAATGGAGCATCTCTTGTCACTGTCCAGCAATAGTCTGCAAGCATTGATGGGCTCCATTTGCCCTGATAGCGTTTCTCCATTGTTGCAATGTCCTGGTGAAATCCCTCGTCGTGCTCGTCGCTCACTGCTCCGCAGTTCGGTGGAAAAAAATCTAGATATGAGTGCAAAAAATGTATCTTTAGTGACATGTTGCAACCAAGGCTTTTGTATGCCTTGAGGAGGTTTTCCACCAACAACCTGTAGTTGTCTGCCTTGTTGTTTCCGAGAAAATTTATTGCCACTAACTGGAAGGCTTTCCATGCCGTCTTTTCCTTGCCACGCAGTGCATGGTCAAATGCATCATGTCGAAGAAGTTCACAAATCTGAGGACCAACAAAGACACCTTCCTTTATCTTAGCTTCACTTAACCTTGGAAATTTTCCATGGAGGTACTTGAAAGCTGCTTGTGTTTTGTCAATGGCCTTGACAAAGTTCTTCATCAGACCCAGCTTGATGTGTAAGGGTGGTAACAAAATCTTCCTTCATTCAACAAGTGGTGGATGCTGAACACTTTTCCTCCCAGGCTCCAATGACTGTCGGAGTGGCCAATCTTTCTTGATGTAGTGGGAATCTCTTGCACGACTATCCCATTCGCAGAGAAAACAGCAGTACTTTGTGTATCCAGTCTGCAGACCAAGCAAGAGAGCAACAACCTTCAAATCGCCACAAAGCTGCCACTGATGTTGGTCATAGTTTATGCACCTCAAAAGTTGTTTCATGTTGTCATAGGTTTCCTTCATAGGGACTGCATGACCAACTGGAATTGATGGCAAAACATTGCCATTATGCAGTAAAACAGCTTTAAGACTCGTCTTCGATGAATCAATGAACAGTCTCCACTCATCTGGATTGTGAACGATGTTGAGGGCTACCATCACACCATCGATGTTGTTGCAGGCTACAAGATCACCTTCCATGAAGAAGAATGGGACAAGATCCTTTTGACGGTCACAGAACATGGAAACCCTAACATCACCTGCCAGGAGATTCCACTGCTGTAGTTTGGAGCCCAACAGCTCTGCCTTACTCTTGGGTAGTTCCAAATCCCTGGCAAGGTCATTCAGTTCACCTTGTGTTATGAGGCGTGGTTCAGAGGAGGAGGATGGGAGAAAATGTGGGTCCTGTGACATTGATGGTTCAGGACCTCTTCCTCATCTGATTCAAGTGAGGATGATTCTGGTGCATCAGGAACCGGCAGTCCTTCTCCGTGGGCTACTGGGTGTACAGCTGATGGAATATTTGGATAATGCACAGTCCACTTTTTCTTCTTTGACACACCTTTCCCAACTGGAGGCACCATGCAGAAGTAACAATTGCTGGTATGTTTCAGAGTAACAGCCGTGTTAGTCTGTATCCGCAAAAAGAACAGGAGTACTTGTGGTACCTTAGAGACTAACAATAAATTTGTTAGTCTCTAAGGTGCCACAAGTACTCCTGTTCCAATTGCTGGTATGATCTGTTGGCTCTCTCCAAATCATTGGCACTGCAAAAGGCATAGATTTCCTTTTCCTGTTCAACCATTGGTAAAGATTTGTTGCACAAGTGTTCCAGCATATGTGTGGGGCCCACCTCTTTTTTCCATTGACTTCAATAGGGCAGGATTTCATCCCAGGTAGATTGTAGGAGGAAGCATTAGACATCTCTAACAACAAACAATACAAAGCCTGCTTGTTTTCTCAAGACTTCCAGTCCAGTTTTGTAAACATAATGAGTATAAGTTTTTTTAAACGGCCCCTGATTTTTCCCTGTTGCACATTATAGATCAGGGATTGGCAACCTTTGGCATGCGGCCCATCAGGGAAATCTGCTGGTGGGCTGGGAGGGTTTGCTTATCCGCAGTGTCCGCAGGTTCGGCTGATTGCAGCTCCCACTGGCTGCGGTTCGCTGTTCCAGGCTAATGGGAGCTGTGGGAAGTGGTGGCCAGCACATCCCTCGGCCTGCATCGCTTCCTGCAGTCCCCATTGGACTAGAATGGTGAACCGCGGCCAGTGGGAGCTGCGATCGGCCGAACCTGCGGATACTGCAGGTAAACAAACCGTCCCGGCCTGCCAGTGGCTTTCCCTGATGGGCCGCGTGCCAAAGGTTGCTGATTCCTGTTATAGATGCTCAGTCTGGAACTTGGGTTCTGAATCCTTGGGGAGAGGAGAAGAATTCAGAACTTGAACTTCAGCCTGAGCTGTAAGGTCTACACAGCTGTTTTCAGCACAGTAGTGCAAGCCCTGCTACCATGAGTCTGCAGACCTAGGCTGGGAGACTGTTTCCCTGATGCAGTGGAGACATACTTACGGAGACCTGGGTCTGGTCTAGTAGGTTCAGGTAAGATGTGGTTAGGCATCTGCCTTTTGGGTGTTCCTCCTGACTTTTATATGCTTTCCCATCACTCATTAGGGCTATTGCATTTGTGAGCTTACAAGTGTTTTATTGAACCTATTGTTTTAGGCCAGTCAGCTTTGAGGAAAAGCTATAAAAATAATTAGATTTTCTGGTCACGAGGCTTATTTCCTAGTCTATTGTTTATAGCCAAACAGGAAACCAGTGGCATTAGTCACTGGAAGGCTATCAGGTGATTGTGTCAGCTTTATCACTTCCTGAGCTAATGCTTGTAGGAATTGAATGTAAAAACAATAAAATTTTCAGTGAAGGTCCAATTACCATGTAAAAAATAGAAAACCAATAAGAGTTTAACATTTCACTGCAACCTCAATATAATGTAGCTAACTGGAAATCAACCATAAAAATGGCCATCTGCCAGCCGAATGTATTGACCTATACCATGTAGGTTTTTTGTTTACTTCTGGACAGATCTCTGGTAATGTACTAAACACTATTAAGTCCCAACTTTGAAAGTATTCCTTTTGTTTTCTCAATTACATATTCTAACATACTAGCAAGCTTCTGGTACCTGAACTTTTTAAGAGAGAAAGAATATATGGACTCTTACCAAAAAGCTGGTTTCAAATAACATCCAGACCTCGATAGAGATCAGAATTTGCAAACAGACCCTATCTTTTCAATGAGTAAACCAAAACCCTACACTTGGTTTTCTCCAAACTTTGAAGTATCTGAAATCTAGAGTCATGTGTGAATTTCACACTATAGGCATGAATAGAAACGAATAATAATTATAAAGATACCTAAGAGTGCCTCTAAAAATTAAATTGAGCAATAGTAATATAGAATGAGAACAGTTACCTTTCTATCATTTCCCGGTGATAATTCTGCACATAGGTATCTGATTCAGGTGGGGACTGGGGCTTAGTATATAAAGTAGAAGTAAAATATTAAATAAGAAACAGATGTGCAGTGTAGAAACACCCACTGATAGCATAATAGCTCTCTCTCATATATATTTGTGTGTGTGTGTGTGTGTGTGTGTGTGTGTGTGTGTGTGTGTGTGTGTACACACACATTGAGAGGTTAATGGTTGCTACTGAAAGGGACTAGACAGCTGTTTCTGAAGCAGTTCCCTGAGAAAGAGTGGTACCAATCCACTTTGGCACAATCTGTGCATTGAGAAGTTTACACTCAGTCAATAAAACAGAAATATATATAGTACAAAGTATACTGTATCAATTTAACTCTATGTATATAAATATAAATATAGAGTGAGATGTTATACTTGTAACATAGTTCTGTGAGTGTATTTAGGTTGCAAAGTCAAGCACTCAAAAGTTGGGAAATGCCGTCCAATTTGTTTTCCTTTTTCAGTGAAATTTCGCTTCAATAAAAAAGTTCCAATCATTTGTAGAGCTGTTCAGAAAATGGAAAACATTTTTTCAAACAATTTTCAATAATTTGTTTTCATTTTTCATCACAGTTTTCTTTCTAAAGTCTGTAGGCATTTTCTTACCAGCTCTATTGCACACAATTACTCATTTAGAACTTCACAGTGGAAAATACCACAGAACAAAAACTTCTGTTCTAGCAACACAGACTTGACACCAGTTGAGCTGAGAGAGAATCACTCCTAGGCATTATCAGTATAGAACCTTAGACAGACAGGTGGGCAGCAAGGCAGTGTGGTACACAACCCCTTTAGTCAGTATGTTATAATATATTCAAAAGGGCACAACTGGGTGAAATGCTCTGTATGTTCACTCACTTTGAAGATAACACATATAGAATCATGACTCAGTCATCAACTCTCTTTAGAGCTGATACCAATTGATTTGTCTAATTGCCTATATCCTTGAATGAGAAAGTAGTTTCTACACAGTCCCACCAGTTAAGAAAGGGTGGACTTGTTACACATTCTTTCATCTTCTGATAGAGAACCAGAGCACATAGTGAAATCAGGAATCACATGTTTCCATCATGTACATCATGCAGACAACAAACACTGCCCTCAGGGTAGCCACCAGCACTAAAGGCATACCCACAGTCTTGCTTTTAGAAGCAAAGTTAGTATCCAATATGACAGATTTTTAAAGTCATGCTACAGGTGTGTGTTACAGAACCAGGCTGGACTACTGGCACCAGGACAGTATCACACTTGTCCTGATTACCAAAATTTTATCTCACTGCTTGTTCATAAAGGGATACAGTGGATGATCTGTAATCCACTTTTTAAAGTAATTTTTACTTAGTACTAATAATCATGTTAGGGAAACCACAATGCAAACTGCATAGGACTAGTGTATATCTGGAATTGCATCTTTTAAAGAAAGTTTGTATCCGTTTAGCTCTGCTCTCCATGATAATTAATTAACTACAAAGATTATAGTGAACCTGATCTGACCTATGGTTTTTCATTAAAAACATAACGAATTCATAGTCCCTGTTGGAGACAGGATACTAAACTAGCTGGACCACTGATCTGATCTGGTATGGCTGTTCCCATGTGAATTTTGACTGAGTTTTGCTCTGAGGCATTAGCTTTATTCATACTTCTATCTCAAATAAAAGCTTGATGGGTGTTGAACTCATCTAGATCACAGCTAGACAAAATATTTGTGCCAGCTTGTGCAAAGAGGAACATCTGAGTTTCACTGACTATTAATAATCATTCTATATGTAGTTTTTTTATAGAGTGACCTCAAAATTTAGTGCCAAAATTCTTTGTGATCTTGTTTCCCATGATGCACTTGTAATGTCTAATCAAAAAGGTGAGAAAAACAAAGACAGATGACAATGGATTAATCTTAGCACTACTTTAGTATAGAGCAGCTATGCCCATTACACAGTTATCGACTGTGTACAGCATCAGCTTGTTTTTACAGTTCTGGTAGTACAGCTGTGACCTGCAACCCTTCGGCTATTCCAGGCTTGAGATCCATCTAGAGTTGGTCTTAGGGATGTTTAAATAACGTGGTCCCACCTGACACACCTTTGCCCACCCACTCCACTTGGTATCCTAAACTATGAGTCTGGGAGGAGTGTCTTCAAGTGAAATTTTTCTTTTCTAAATAGGAAGATGGAAAGGAGGCAAATGGTAGGACCCACATGGAAATGATGGGGGAGCCCTGCTCTCAGAGTGGAAGAGTATAATTGAAATGGCACTCCATTAGACAATTCTTGTATTCCTCTAAAACTAAGAAAGACCATGCCTACCAACCTGCAATACCCTTTCTCATTCCATCGTATCCTCCTAGTCTAGACCTACACCTCTTGTTAGCACTTAAACATACTGTACTCTGTCTTATGTGGTGGCATTCCAGAGTGCATGAATGTGTACAAGGATGATGTCAGTATCCCTGTCCTTAAAGAATATTTGAACTTGGATCTAAGGACTTGAGAGTCAAGTTCATTAAGTCTTTATGTTTAGGATGCCCTCAACCACTTCAAACTAAAGCTATTCACTTATTATGGTTGGATGGCATCTTTACTTTCACCTATATAGCACCATGCACTGCTATAGAAGAATATGAAAAAAAACAATAAGTATATTTGGCCAGAGTCTGTTCTTGTTATTTACAATAAGTAGCATCTGACTTCACAAGTAGTCCCATTGAAGACCCTGGAATTTTAGCTCACTGCTCACTACACTCCTTGTAGAATAAAGTGCCATTCAGCACAAGTAAGGGGAACAGAATTTGGTCCATAATAATTACTATCACTTTCAGGTTGTTTTTAAATGCCCACTTAAATGCTTATACTGAAACATGACTTTAGAAAATGGTGCAGAATAAAATAGTACTGCAGAGGCATTTTTTTTTTAAAAGCATAAAGAAAAACAACTGCTTCTTGATAAGCTGACAGAAACAATTTCAGTTCAACATTAGTGAACAAAAGCTGAAAGTGAAAGTTGTAGCCATAGGGGTCCAACCAAAGCGAAGCTGCCAAAGAGAGTAAAAGTAAGCTCTTATACAAGGGAAAGTAATTTTTCATACTTCTGTGAAATTATGGCTGAGTCTTTCATTGCGGAGTGTTACTGGATTTAAAGTACAGAAAAGGTGCAAAGAAAACCTTTCAGGCTAATGTTACAGTCCATCTGCTGGTACATAGAGTTTATTTTGCTGACTGTTTCATTTGGATAATGCGATTTGTTCAAAATAAGAAACCCAGTTTGGTTCAATCTTTAATGATATGGCACAAAGAAAGTGCATTGCTTTACTGTCCATATAAAATTATTATTAGGACACCTGGAAGAACTGGCATACTTTAAAAGGGAAAAAAAGTGAGATTAATTTAGCGCTCATGAAAGTTTGTTCGAGTGACAGCACTAAGGAGCAAAGTTTTTTATCCTCAGAACAGGGTCAGTTCAGATAGCAGCAGCACACACTTCCTTCACTGTTCTTCCAATATACCTCAACCCTGAAACTTAGGGACAAACTCTACAGAGGAGAGGGGAGTTGAGTCTTTATGATCCATTCAGCCATTTGCCTCTCTGCTGGGAACTGCTAGTTCTAATGGTATTTCTGTGAAGTGAAAAGCTGTTCAATAGAGACTGGACTGTGACCACTACCTCACACCTCCTATGATGTATTGAGGACCTTCAACTCCTGTTGGCTTCAGTGGAGGTTGACTGAGCTCAGTGTCTTGCAGGACTGAGCCTCTCTCCTCCATGAAAAAACACCACCACCAGAACTAAAAAATCCTGAGTCACTAACATTCTGGGCTGGATTTCCACTGGGGGTCTAGTTGTGAAAGTATTCTTATATCCCTCACATCCAGTCACCAAGGAACTTACAACCCTCCTGGGATTTCTAAAACAAGCCCACTATTTAACTACCATTTTCACTTTATATGGCCAGCTTTCCTTCTCAATACAGACAACTGACCTTCCTTTCTCTTATCCAGGCAGAGCATTTCCAGCCATCTTGCCAACTATTTCACACCACAATGGTGTGGGTACCCTTCAGTTTTACCCAGATGGAAGTTTGATAACCATCGTAATAATACATAACACTTACATGTGGTCTTTCATCCACAGATCTCAGTGCACTCAAGAAGCATTAATTAGGTAAGCCACACAACAGCTTGGGAGCCAGGGAAGTTTTTATTCTCATTTTTTAGATAAATAAAATTGAGCCATGGAAAGGTTAGGTGACTTGCCCAAGGTCACACAAGTCAGTGGCAGAGTTGGGAAGGGAAGGCAAGAATGTTTGCTGTTCTAACCACTAGACAAACTGCATCCCTAAATCGGAAAGACTATATGAAATAAAAAGTAGGAACAACCCAGACTCAAATATGCCATGTTCCTCTAATCTCCCTGTTGCTTATATTTCTCAAACACATAGGCTGGCAGTTAAAAAGGCCTAAATTTCCCCTGGCCTTGACAAACACTAATTGGGATGATCATAACTTGAAACTTGTGCCATTGCCGATGTGATTTTTTTTTTTAAATGAGGGGCTCAAATCTCCTTTAGATCAGTTAGCTAATTGGCCCTCACTGTCCTAACCATGCTCCCTTGTAAAATTAAATAAAAAAGCAAACCAAAAACAAAATCTGCTCCTTCCCTTTAGATTGGAGTCTGGAATGCTGGTTATCATTGGGATTGGCCATTTTTTGTTTGAGCCCTCCTTTATCACAGAGATAGAGCTACATGTAAGGCTATCCTCTTCCAAATGGACAGGAATTTTATCAAAATAAACCTGCCCAGAAACCCCTTTCTCCCTCCCTCCACACTAAGTGAAATATTAGACTGCTTTGAAAAAGAAGAGGGGGGAAGCCCTCAATTAGGTTGAGCAAGATTGAGATGGAATTTTATATTTATATGGTATTTTAACTTCAGTGTTGTTATTGAATCCTGCATTCAATTACATTGCAGTTGCACTGTTAATGATCCCCTATATAAATATACAGTATCATACCACAAGCCAAGAGAAAGGTGGTTATCAAGAGGTCACACGGTTTAAAAAAACAGATAAGATGTAGCTTTGGGCCACTTTGACCTAGCCTTCCATATACATTTTTTGTGCATGTTCAGATAGGTTATGATTTCAACACTTTATCCTCACTGCACATTCTCTTTTTCTTTAGTAACCTTCCAGTATACTTTAAGATCTCTTTTGACTACAATACCTAAAAGGCTATATGGTCCATAAAACTGAATACCTCTGAGATTTCCCACTGGAACAGTAGAACAGCTGTCCTGAAAGGATGAGCTATATGTTTTTAATTCCATGTGCAATTTCTGCCACTTTGCTGCAGCACTACACTGTGATGGGGTCTAGATGAAAACTGAGCCTTGTCTAACTTAAAAAAAAAACAAAACAATGTGAACTTGAAGACTGAGTGCTAGGAACCATAAGTATTATGAAGATGAACATTGTACCTTTAAGATGACAGTGGAGTTAGTTTCCTGTCAATCTCCCATGTCCCCTCGGTCAGAGGTTGACCTATGAGGTTGAGGGAGAGAGAGAGAGAGAAGCCACCTTAAGAACAGCTGCTTCTGGAAGAAACTGCTCCTGTAATACAGATAAGTTAAAATAGCAAGTGTTACAAATTAATTCTGTTTGTTGATTATAGATGTGTCTTCAAAGTTACTAATAGGTTTAATAACTCAGATTGAAAAGAGGTACATAACAGAGATAGTGAGAAGAATCCAAGACACGTTTAGTTCCCTATCATTCCAAAACATTTTATAAACCATACTGATTGAAAATATATGTATAGGAATAATTTCACCCACCACTGAAATGCAGCCACCTCAAGGGTCAAATGTGGCAGCTGTCTAAACGTTTATTTAGTGTTGCTAGACAAAGAAATTAAGAAGAATGCCATAGCCATAAGAAACTTCCAGGGGGGTTGTATACAGACAATAATATAGAAATTGAATTGTTTCTAAACAATGTTTTACCAAGTTTTCCAGAAGTCACTTGTGGCTCTTTTAATCACTCAACTTTCAAATATTTATTAATAAGATATTTAAAACTATATTTTATTATAATACTTAGGATTGTGGAAGGTTTAATGAAAATACATCCCCCAGTTACCATCTGTGTTGAGTAATCTTCCACCAAACCAACCAAATTTATCCCAAGTGTAACTCTGTTATTTCCAACAGGCTTACACCAATGATAAATCTGTTCTTCTGTTTCAAAATATCAGATCCTGCCTTGTATTTCTGAGGTCAACTTGTGTTTTGTCATTAACGTCAATGGGAGTGGAAGTCAAGTCATCAAGTCATCTAAATGGACTAAATTAAAGGGCAGTACACTTAGACAAAGAGGTTTTTTGTGCAACATAGAATCAATCTTTGTCATTCACTGCAACAGGAAGTCATCAAGGGTAGATTTTAAAAGGAACTGGATCATATAATAATATTTGTGGATATTTAAGCAAAGACTATAACAAGAGGCAATCAAGTCTCATGCTTCAGGGTGTAAAATGATCATAATTAGGGATCAGGAAGGAATTTTCTTATGTAAAACATTGTACAATTGTCCAGGTGCAAGAGCGGGATCAGGTATTAGTCAGGGTTGGGGCACGATGCCAATTATGGTCTGTGATATAGGTTCCTATTAAAACACAGATGTTTGCTTTAATTTTAGGTAACGTATAAGAAAATGTTACTGTGCTTCAGCCAAACAGTTTGCATCGTATAAAAGACTGCAGCAGATTGTTAAGAAAATATAGGTTACATTTTAAAATAAATAAAAATAAGAGCAGTGGTATTGTGAGGTGGGTTTTTAGTGTTGTCATAAAGCAAAAACGTGAAACACAGAAATCTCAGAGACAGTTATGTCCGATAACTCAACTTTGTATTCTATCCCACACATGGACCCAGTTTAATATCAGGTAATATTACTAGATTACTAGTCATTTCTGCTTCATAGGGACATCCACCTCATCTTCAAGGCAGGGAAAGAGACACAGCAGATCCAGGGCATAGATAGCAAAAGGAACATGCTTACTCAGGAAAAACAAGGAAGGAGAAACTTCTTGCTTAGTTCATGGCTGCCCAGAAAGTATTGCCTGGTCTATCATAGAGCCACAAGTAGGCACACACGATGGTCACAAAGGGCCAGGCTCTAAAAGGGACAGACAATCTAAACAGTATGCACCAACGGTTCTCAAATTGGCAGTCAGGACCCCTCAGGGGGTTGTGAGGTTATTATGTGAGGGGTCGCAAGCTGTCAGCTGTTCTTCCCCAAACCCCACTTTGCCTCCAGTATTTATAATGGTGTTATAAAGTGTTTTTAATTGATAACGGGTAGTCACACCCAGAGACTTGCTATGTGAAAGGGGACACCAGTACAAAAGTTTGTGTATGCCAGTGATTCTCAAATAGATTGTGTAAAATTTTGGATTTAGGCTTCTAAATCATGGACATGCTTTTGCAAGTGTTACTCTTTCACTATAACAGCCACTCTCATCATTCAGAGAAGACCCAGAGGAATGATTAAAGGTTGTGAAAACATCTTTATAGTGAAAGACTCAAGGAGCTCAATCTATTCATCTGATCAAGGAGAAGGTTAAGGGGTGACTTGATCACAATCTGTAAGTACTTACACAGGAAACAGAAATTTGATTTTAGAGGGCTATTCAATCTAGCACACATAGATATAACAAGAGTCAATGGCTAAAATTTGAAGTTTGACAAATTCTGACTAGAAAGATGCAAAATTTTAACAGTGAGCTAATTGAATACTGGGACAACTTACCATGGGTTGTTGTAGATTCTCTGTCACTGAAATTTTTTAAATCAATATTGCGTGTTTTCTTTCTAAAAGATATGCTCTCATTCAAGAATAGACTTGAGGCAGGTATTAATACAGGAAGTCCTATGCCCCATGTGATGCAGGAGGAAGTCAGACTTGATGATCACAGTGGTTCTTTCAGTCCTTAAAAATCTATGAAACCTAGCTCCATTCTCTCCAAGCTTAACAATTTATCCTTTTCAGTTACTTTTAACAAAAAGGATGAGGAAAAGACAAAACACAAAGGGGACAAAACTCATCCCTCACATAAGCCAGACACAAGCAAATGCACAACTGAATATTTAGTTGTGCCATCTTATGGCATGGATCCATTACTTGTATTACTTTAAATATTCATTTTCATGTAAAATTTTCCCTAAAATGTAGGAGCCAATCACAGCTGATTTAAATTATTATTAATTTGTTAAAGTCCCCAATAGGGTCCCTTTAAAACTAGAAGAAAGCAGCATACTGTGAGAGTTGGCCCCTTAAGCTCCAAGCAAAGGAGACAAGTCCCCATAAATGGTCAGATTCTGCACTCCCTACTCATGCTGAATAGCACTTGGCAGGTAGCTCCATTAGTCCCATTGAACTAAGCAGGGTTACTTGCTTGAGTTCCTGCAAGGAACCCACAAAGGGAGAGGCAATTCTCAATTTAGTCCTGAGTGGAGTGCAGGATCTGGTCCAAGAGGTAACTATAACAGGACCGCTTGGAAATAGTGACCATAATATAATAACATTTAACATCCCTGTGGTGGGAAGAACACCTCAACAGCCCAACACTGTGGCATTTAATTTCAGAAAGGGGAACTATGCAAAAATTAGGAGGTTAGTTAATCAGAAATTAAAAGGTACAATGACTAGAATGAAATCCCTGCAAGCTGCATGGACACTTTTCAAAGACACCATAATAGAGGTCCAACTTAAATGTATACCCCAAATTAAAAAACACAGTAAAAGAACTAAAAAAAGAGCCACCGTGGCTTAACAACCATGTAAAAGAAGCAGTGAGAGATAAAAAGGTATCTTTTAAAAAGTGGAAGTAGAATCCTAGTGAGGTAAATAGAAAGGAGCATAAACACTGCCTAATTAAGTGTAAAAATGTAATAAGAAAAGCCAAAAAGGAGTTTGAAGACCAGCTAGCCAAAAACTCAAAAGGTAATAACAAAATGTTTTTTTTTTTTTAATACATCAGAAGCAGGAAGCCTGTTAAACAACCAGTGGGGCCCCTGGATGATCGAGATAAAAAAGGAGCACTTAAAGATGATAAAGTCATTTGCTTCAGTCTTCACGGCTTAGGATGTTAGGAAGATTCCCAAACTTGAGCCATCCTTTGTTAGTAACAAATCTGAGGAATTGTCATAGATTGAAGTATCATTAGAGGAGGTTTTGGAATTAATTGATAAATCGTGTTTTACTAATCTATTAGAGTTCTTTGAAGGGGTCAAACATGTGGACAAGGAGGGATCCAGTGGACATAGTGTACTTCGATTTCCAGAAAGCCTTTGACAAGGTCCCTCACCAAAGGCTCTTACGTAAATTAAGTTGTCATGGGATAAGAGGGAAGATCCTTTCATGGATTGAGATCTGGTTAAAAGACAGGGAACAAAGGGTAGGAATAAATGGTAAATTTTCAAAATGGAGAGGGGTAATTAGTGGTTTTCCCCAAAAGTCAGTCCTAGGACCAATCCTATTCAACTTACTCATAAATGATCTGGAGAAAGGGGTAAACAGTCAGATGGCAAAGTTTGCAGACGATACTAAACTGCTCAAGATTGTTAAGACCAAAGCAGACTGTGAAGAACTTCAAAAAGATCTCACAAAATTAAGTGATTGGGCAAGAAAATGGCAAATGAAATTTAATGTGGATAAATGTAAAGTAATGTAAAGTAAAGTAAACTGGAAAAAATAACCCCAACTATACATACAATATGATGGGGCTAATTTAGCTACAACTAATCAGGAAGGAGATCTTGGAATAATCATGGATAGTTCTCTGAAGACATCCATGCAGTGTGCAGTGGCAGTCAAAAAAGCAAACAGGATGTTAGGAATCATGAAAAAAGGGATAGAGAATATTTTATTGCCCTTATCTAAATCCATGGTATGCCCACATCTTGAATACTGCATACAGATGTGGTCTCTTCATCTCAAAAGAGATATACTGGCATTAGAACAGGTTCAGGTTCAAAGAAGGGCAACTAAAATGATTAGGGGTTTGGAACGGGTCCCATATGATGAGAGATTAAAGATGCTAGGACTTTTCAGCTTGGAAAAGAGGAGACTAAGGGGGGGGTATGATAGAGGTATATAAAATCATGAGTGATGTGGAGAAAGTGAATAAGGAAAAGTTATTTACTTGTTTCCATAATATAAGAACTAGGAGCCACCAAATTAATGGGCAGTAGGTTTAAAACAAATAAAAGGAAGTTCTTCCTCACACAGCACACAGTCAACCTGTGGAACTCCTTGCCTGAGGAGGTTGTGAAGGCTAGGACTATAACAGGGTTTAAAAAGAGAACTAGATAAATTCATGAAGGTTAAGTCCATTAATGACTATTAGCCAGGATGGGTAAGGAATGGTGTCCCTAGCCTCTGTTTGTCAGAGGGTGGAGATGGATGGCAGGTTCACTCCCTCTGGGGCACCTGGCATTGGCAGACAGGATATTGGGATGGATGGACCTTTGGTCTGACCCAGTATGGCCATTCTTATGTTCTTTTTAGAGTAAGCCTTAGTGATTGGCAAACCAGTTGTCAATGTAGTGTGCTAGTCTGCCACGCAATAAGTCGCTATATAGGTAAACCCTTAATGTTGCAGATTGTGCCTCAGTGTGGTTGTGAATGCTTCCTTAAGTAACAAAGGGTGATGAGTCAGTTGCTATGTTAATACTTAGTCATGCCATGGGTGCAGGGGACTGGACTAGATGATCGAGGTCCCTTCCGGTCCTACGATCCTATGATAGCTACTTTTTTTTATAGAGAGGCAGAAGCAGGAAAATAATCGCAGAGACACTTCAAATCAGGTAAAGTGCACAGAATTCCCTTCTGACTTGACTCTTTTTCACCGAGGTACAATTAAAAAAAGCTTGCCTTATTTCAGATAATATTATTTTCTACAGCTTGGACTGAGCCCCAAAATTAGGATCTTGGATTCAAATTTCTCCACAATATCTGTGCTTTGGGATACAGTTCTGTCACATCTTATGCTGGGTTACGTTCCGCAGTGAGCGCGTAAAGTGAAAATCGCGCATAGTCAAAACGACCCTTGAAAATCTCTTAATCACCCAAAAAGTACAGTTGTGTATACAACCCTGTACAGTACTATGTATTGTATACAGCAATGTACAGTACAGTATATAATAAAGACTACATATGCAAAATATAATTATAATTTTTAACAACATAAGAGACAGAAGAATGAAAGAAAAAAAATGGAAACAGTACAGTACTGTAAACCTGAACAGTCACCAGTCATCCTGGATATTCTTGCTAGTCTTGTACTGTACACACTCCAACGATTAGTCTTCCTCTTCCCCTGACAACACTATCATTGAGTCGTCAGGGCTTGATGTCGATCCAGGAGACGATGGGCCAGGCTTGGGTGACGGAGAGTGAGTTGTAGGCGAAATGGTTGGCTCTGGTTCAGCTCGAGAAGTTGATTGTGTAGGCTCTGTTGCTGCTGGTTGTTTTTTCTTTAAAAATATGGTGATTGTCAACTCTCGCTGTTGTCTCTTGAGCTCCTCAAACATTTCTTGGTACGGTCTCAAATCATCCGTAATACTACGTGTGATTTTGAGGCTGTTCCATAGAAGGATCATATTCAGAAATTAAATCATTCAAGTGTTTCGCTGCTTGGAACACTTCAGAAAATTTATGAAGATTCCAAATTGCGGGCTCTTCCTGCTCGTCATCATCTTCATCTTCTGTAGACGATTTTATCAGTTCCTCTAACTCTTCGTTAGTCAATGTTTCTCTATGGCCCTCAATTAATTCCTCATTTTCTTCCTTGAGGATGTTGATGAAGCCATCACCACCCACTTGCCTGGCCACCTGAACAATGAGTTTCACTTCTTTGTCAATGGTCGGGAAACCCATAAAATCATTCACACAGTCTTCCCATAGGTTTCGCCAACATGCATTGACTGTTTCAGGCTTGATTGGGCCTTCAAAAACAGAACATGGCTGAACATTTTGCTCTAAATGTACACTGAAAAAATAATGTTTCAGCTTTTTTTTTGTTTTAACAACTGCCACAAATAGGCTGTGTGTTTAGAACTCTTAGCAGAAGCTATCAATTTCAATTTTCTTTAGCTCTGTTTAAAAACAAAAAACATTGTTGGTAGCTCATATTAAAGATACATTTATGGGAACTTATTGATCTATTAAATTAAGGTGCTTGCTTTTCAAGCTTCTGGAGTAAGAAGTCCTAATGAAAGAAATACTCTATAGTGGCTTTAGCTCATTGAGCCCCCAAGGGATAAGAAGTCCCCATTCACCATACCCTACCAGGCAAATAAATTGATACAAGAGAGGTACACAGGGCCAATTATATCTCATGGAAACTGTTTGCTTTTCTTATGCCGTAGGTGTGACTGTTCCCTTTGGGTTAGATTTGAGGCTTACTGACATGATACAAAGGAAAAGGCTTGTATTCTTCTTGCTTATAACTATACATTTTGTGGGTCGCTTTTACCCACCAGTTGTTTTATTGCAGTCCCTTAGCTCAACACATTTATTCTTCAGTAAAATAAAATACATTAAAGAATTAAGCACCAAATTCCTTTCTTTATTTCACATTTTCTGACCATAACCATAATAACGAATATTTCCACTCAAACAGAACTGTCTCAAAGGAATAATTCAAACCTCACAACCTCTCTGTCAGGGTCACGATCCCAAATTTCACAGATTTAGAAACTCAGGCAAATAGTAATTGTGTCTTGCAGAAAGCCTATGTCAGTGCTGTGACTCAGCCACACATCTCCCACATCCTACTCCTATTCCTTAGCCATAAAAACACTCTTGCTGCCACTAGGCATCATAATCCGATACAGTTAATACGGAGGAAGTTGTATGGGGACTGAGCTCTCACAAGCCATTGGGACAAGGGACCCCAGTTAGCAGATGATTGGTAGCACAGGTTTCACTGTCTCCTATTTTATATTCCAGCTATGTAGATAGAAAAAGGACAGCAGTTTTTGAGCAGTTGAAAGGCACAAGCGGCTGGAAATAAGAATTTTCTTGCACAAAACTTGTTCTAGAAGACTAAATAGTGCAAAAGAAAATTGTATCATCACATTAAAATTGTTTGTCTTCATAATGCTCAGAGGGCATTTTTTTTAAAAAAGCTAACTGAAACCGATAGTTACAAATAAATCAGAGCCCCTCCTCCCTCCGGTATGCAAACAACACAGAAACCACATACCACAAATAAACCCTTGAGCTATCCCCAAAAGGCACCATTGGTCATCTCTGGCAGACAGAGTGGGATTGATTTCCAGAATCACAAGGCACTGAGAGAAAACATTTTGCCTTAGTGGAGCTGTAGCCTATTTCCCTAGCTCACTGATTGAGGGCATATTTAAGTGACCCTCAGTGTTCTCATCATAAGGCTGCTGGGTTTATTCTATAGGCTTGTTTACACAGCAATTTAGTGTGCACTGTGCAGCAAGCCAGGGTCTAAATGTACAGTGCTCTACCCTGCTGTGTACTAAATGGCTATATTGGTCTTGCTACCAAAGTTCTGTAGTGAACTTTGACCTACTGCTGTTTGACAGAGCCCTATGGAACTTGTAGTGTATGGTGACATGGTGTGTAGCAGACTAGAGTGCTGTTGTGCATTAAAACTCCATCTGATGTGTGTGAGTACCTACCTTTGAATCCACTGGTGCTCTGTACTGGAATGTGAGTTGTATAGCATGGGCCATACATGGAAGAGGAAAAGGTTAATAAATTCACAGTGGAGCATGATACAGAGATTTAAACTGAAAGTCAATTTTTTTCACATATAGTTTATCTTCTAATTGGGGCAGCAGAACCATCACACCTCCTGCCTCCTGTTTTCTGCAGATTACTTTCTGTATCAATAGTAACATGCATCAGTTTTAAATCCAGTGCTGCTTATCAGGTCCTAGTACTTTTTCACCTTACTAGATTGTGGCTGGCTGCCACATAGCCAATGACTGGTGGCTGTGACTTTGGAAGAGTGAGCAAACAAAGGGATCCATAAGAAACAAGACCAGCATTGATCAAACTGGACAAAAACAAGCGTATGAAATTGCAAAAAAAACCCTAACAACAAATATCGTCCCCCTTTCTGGGTGTCCCACTAAGACTTTACACTGTCAGACTAGACACTCTGTTTTCCTGATAGATTGCAACAGATTCTGGGACAGAGTATATTTGCTTATGAAAATATTTTTACGGCAAGCAAGGGCCACCACAGAATAATGCATATGCACACACACAGGTGCACACAGTACTGTACTGCTTGTATGGGTGTAACGTTTAGAACTATCTTTGTCTAAATTGTTTCTCCTTCCCCTTCTGCAACCTCCAGGAAAAAAAAACAAAATATTTTTTTGAATTGCTTTGGGTCATGGAAATGTAATTTTTAGCAAATTAAGACTTTATTCCAGCTAGTTTATGACCAGTTCACTATGTCTTAATGCTCCCTCCTCCTTACTTTGCAACATGAGACCTCAATAGACAATCTCATGATCTTTCCAAGACCATTCTGTGGATTTTCATGATTCAAGGCAACAGCAGGTGATATTCATTTTGCAAAGAGAATTTAAATGCTAGTGAAATATGTCAGGTCAACAGCTCTAGAAAATAAATATTCCATTATCTATCCAAATAAAAGATTCACCAACAGCAATGGCAATTCAAGCTTCCCCCCATACTGCCTCAAAGTGTACCTCAAAATGGACCTGGAGCAGTCACTTCTATGGTGAAAGAGTTTAATCTCTTAAAGAGGCACTCACCTCTTTAGTGCCTTCAAGTGGCTGGGTGCTGTACCATAGTCCTTTTCTCCTCCCTGGTGCCCCTTGCAGGCTGCCAGCCAACTTGGGGAGGGGTGGGGGGGTCTTAAATGGTTTGGCCAAGTCACAGAGTCCAAATGAACCCCTTCCAGGATACTGAAAAGAGTCCAGCAAATAAGACTGCCTTTGCCTTTGCAAGGTCTTCAGTCATTTTAACACAGCTCTTTGCTTAGGCTCCCAAATAAGTCCTGCCCCCTCTTGGGGGTTATGCCATTTTACCTGTGACTGTTGGGAAACCCAGGACCACCCACTACTCTGGTACCTTATATACAGCAGCCACATACCATTCACTTCAATGCTTTGCAGCTAGCTCCCTGGGCCTTTTTCAATAAATTCTCTCTTTGCTATCTCAACGTAAATTCAGCCAGCCATAAACTCTGGCTACTTGTTAGGCTCCTTTTGCCAAAGAGGAGCAGCACCAACCTTCACTCCTCTCTCCCCAGCCAGGAACTGATCTGCTAAGGCCCTGCAGCTCTTTTTATCTGGGCCTGCTCGGCTATGATTGGCTGTCACTAGCCCTTTTAGCCCTTGGAGGATCAGGTCTCTCTAGTTTCTAAGATGACTGCTCCAGTGAGGCCTCTCTAGGAAGGCCTGGAGGACCCACCTTTGCTGCTCTTTTCCTCCCATTTTGCTGCATCCTGGGGTGGGGTGTAGCATAGCAGCAGGGCCTCCAGCAGGGCACAAAAGCCTGGTACACCCATCATAAGTCACCATGATCTTTTCAATCTCAGACTTTCAGCTAAGACTCACAAAGGGGTTCTAGACAGTATCAGTAGTAATGACAGTTTCCTGATGTGGGCAGTTTTCCACAGGAAATTGGACTGAGATTCAACAAGAAACTTCATATTAGCCATTGCAGAGCCATCAGAAAGCAAAAATTTTGGGTGGAGTATGAATAGTATGACATTCAGGATAGCTTTATTTCCTGCTCCATGTCACTTGACCAGTTATAAACTGTACTAACCCTGTCATATAATCCACTGACTCATGTGGCTGCTGTTACAGGTAGAGCTAACCTGACCTAATTTTGCAATAATAATCTAGAAGGGATTGGTTTTACAGCTCAAGACCATGACCCTAAACTATCTACTCCCTGCACAAAAGAGGAAACATTATCAAGTAACCCTTCTGCCAGATGTTAACAGCAGCAAAAAAAGGGACAGATACAATTATCTAGAAGTTCCTTCTTGGAATTTAACCAATAACACTGGCTCAAGCTCCCACCAAGAATCCTGACAAAGATAATAACATTTTATTACCATCAAACACAAAATTTAACTGATTTTTGACCTAGATGCCCCAACCAGTCACATAACTGAAATCCACATGAGGCCTGGCTTATTTATTCATTTCCTCTTGCTTACTAACAGAGGCTAGCAGAGATCTCCCTCCCTTATGGAACCCCTGTCCATCTGGTTCTCAAGCAGATCGGACTACTCTTTTATTTCTTCACCAACAGGTGTTAATAGCAAACTCCTTATTCTCTAGGGGCTTCAGGCAACAGGGCTTACAGAAACTACCTCTCATCCTCCAAACTAGAGCTGGTCAAAAAGTTTTCGAAGAAACAGTTTTCTATCAGAAAATGCCATTTTGTCAAAATTAAAATATTTTGTGGCAGAGTGTTGATTTCAACAAAATTTATGACAGAAGAGTTTCAAAACAATTAAAAATTGAAATCACATATTGCATTTCAACTTCATTTTTTTCATTTAATCTTTTATATTACATTGTTATATAATATTGAATTTAAAATTGTATATTTATATTATATTATGTTTTAAAGCTATTGAAATGAAACCTTCTGACATTATCAAAACAAAACATTTCAATACAGTCACTTCAACGTTTCCAAATCCAACTTTTTCAGAATTTCCGTTTCATGAACGTTTCAAAATGTTGACTTTTCATCTGAATTCAGGCTGAAAACAAGTTTTGAAACGTCAGAATTTCCTGTGTTATGGATATTTCATTTTTCAACCAGCTCTGTGCAAAACTATTGCTAATATCCAATATATGAGTTTGGGACTGATCCAGAATTTTCTCTCTGTGTTTTTAAATAGGAACCTCATGTTGTTACTGCAAAATCTGGAACCCAGGGACATTCTTTCAGAAAAATTCTGGAATGTGGGGGGTAAAGTTGTACCAGCAATCCTGCTTCTCCTCCCTGTTGAGGATGTGGCTGCTCGTGAATTATTCACAGACCAGTCATATCCCACAGGGGTTGGGGAGGTGGCAGGCTGGGGATGGGGTTGTCTCACCATGGCTGGCCCAGGGTAAGGCTCAAGGCCTGACTCACCCCACATTCAGCTCCAGCCCAGACCATCGTTGGTGCTCCTATCTGGCAGGGAGTGGGGGATGACACTGACAAAACAACAAATAGGAGCCTCAGCCCTGTCCACTTCTCAGAAGCTCCCACAGTCCCAGTGGAGACAGTTCAGTGCTAGCTGACAGTGAGCTATGAGAAGTCTGGGGGGTGGAGCAAACCGAGGTGCAGGGGGAGCAATTGCCCCTCCACCTGCGAAATAACAAATGACGTCACTGTCTGGAACCTTTATTATGTGAAGCTCTTGGTCAACCAACAACATGTTTTGTATTTTAACTATGCTCCTATGACAAAATTCTGCTTGCTTCCAAAACAGGAGCATAGCTTCCATTAAAATAATTTAAAAGCGTCTTGATGCATCTTAGGACAGAATTTGGCTCTTAAATTTCTACACTGGAAAATATTTACCGGTATGTCTGTTAGGCAATAGTTAAATAGAAGAGCCTAGAGTTCTGCCAGTCAGGTTCATAATGGAGACCAGATTTTCACCATAAGTCTGTCTTGTCCTGATGCAGAGATGTCTGGTTTTGCAACCGCAAGGGAAGCATCTAGTTCACACAACCATGGACTCTGCTCTTACTTCTGTCTTCCTTGATAGATGACTAGAATTTGCTTGTGGTTTGAGTTCATTGGGAACAATAGTCTCCAGTTGGTCAGTTCTTTACTCAGGCCCTTTGTGTCACAGCTGGATTGTGAGTGGCCAGACCTAATAGTAAGAGCCAGAGTCCACAGTCACAAGAAAGTGGTAAGGAGTCATCTGGGTCAGGATACTAGGAGGTCAGAAGCAGGAGACAAGTTGGAGATCAGAACCATAAGTCGGGATCCAGAGTCAATCCAAGTGAAGATAACAGGAGGTCAGAGCCCAGATACAAACTGGAGGTCAGAACCTCAAATCAGATGCCATGTGTCACGCCAGGTCAGGATGCCAGGGGAGCAGGGACACTTATTGAGCATCTGGGGCATGGACAAGTACGATACCGCCCATATCTAAAGGCTTCTCCCCCCCCCCCAGCCTAAGGGGGGAAACGACCTAAACCACAGCTCATATGAGAAGAGGGGGAAAACTAATGGAAAAACAGGGATGGGGGTGAGATCATAATGCCAAAGTCAGGGAGTCAGAGGGGGACAGTGAGCAGAGAATCCTAGACACTCCCAGTGATCTTAGAAGGTGTCCAGAAAGCACGTGGACATGGCCCAGAGGAACTCTGCCGGGATATGTGACCTAAGGGAAGAGCAGAAATAGTCTCTACAATTTCAGAGCACATCCCGGAGTAGGAGCAGGAAGCACAAGGCGCACAGTCCAGAATAGGGTGGAGCCCAGTTGTTCAGACAACTTCCAGCTCCTGCTGCTGGCGTAAGTAGGGCTAGCAGGCCAATCAGCTGCTCTGGGACTCCGACAATAGGACTACAGGGGTAAAGCCTCAAACTGGTGCTTGGCTTCATGAGTCCTAGATAGGCAAGCATCAGCAAGCTGCCAGACGGAGGGTTGGAGCGTGGCTGCTCCTATAAATCCTGGAGACCCATGGGTCATGACACTCTGTGAGAAGATAGTCTGTATCCGCTCCTATGTGACAGGTAATGCTGTCAATAAAGGAGGAAGAGCAGTCCCGGCTATATTTTATGACAGTTTTTGGCCTCATGTTGTGCATCCCTGCCTTACTGGATGTGTTATAGCACTTCTGGGTAAACAAAGGCAAGTGAAAGAAATTGAATGAAAGGATAGGTAGGCATAAGAGAGCATTACTTCCTAAAGTGGAAGTAATTCACTTTTCCTTCTCTTTGCTAAAAGTTGCTGCACTGTACTCTGGCTCTGTTCAGCGGAGTCTTTAAATGGTTTTATAAGTGTGACATATAGAGCTATAATTATCGTTTGTGATTAATCCTACCCACGCTAGAAAACTGTGTAAGCTTCTTTACCAAAGGGTATGTTTTAAGTTTCTGTACCATATGTATAATGTATAATGTAATTTGACAAGTGTTATGGTTGGGGGCGGAAAGGGGGGATTGGAAAAGAGAAATGTAAGGTAGAAGTGTTCTCCTTCTGCTAGGTTGCAGGGACTGCATGGGAGGAATAAGCCATGCTTCTGGTTTTTTATATGGTCCTGAGAGGTACTGAGCATCTGCAGATCCAGTTTCCAGCCCTGACTAAGACTGATTTGTGTTGCCTTTGCAGTGCAACTTCCTGATTCCAAAGTGCTCCTCAAACCATCTTCACCACTGGCATGAAGAGAATGAGTTCTGCTGTTTGAGAAAGAATCATCTCCATATTGCTGTCTGAAGCTTTATGGAGGACCTTTAACCTCTGGCTTTTAAGTATGAAACTTTTTGAACCTCCTAAAAGCTTCATCTTCTCCAATAATTTTGGGGAATACTGCTTCTGTTTCCCACTGCTGTGAATTCAGAATCTCCAATACTCAAATGAAGCTGCATGTATCTAAATAAACTCTTGAAGAGCTACTCTATGTCCTACTTTTGAATAGTGAAAATCATTTCCACAATGGGGGACAATTTAACAACAAAGCCAGCTTGTGGCTACAAAAATAGCAGGCAGGAAGTTCTCACATATTCTAAGTAATCATTTATTTAAATTATCGTGAGGGTAATTTGTCACATCCAAAAACATAGCATACCAATAATTAAAGATACACTATGATTCATTATCCTGTATTACAGTGAACTCCAGCTTATCTCCTCTAAAAGTCATTATCAATGTATCAGTTTGCATTACTATAATTGTTAATAGATATCGCTTCATAGAGTAATTTTGAAAACAGAATTAAAATTAAAACAGTGACAAAACTATGCTGAAACAAGGCAAGATTATAGAAATACAAATTCCTATCTTTATTTTTTTCCATTTAATACAAACAGCAAATAAGTCCTACATTATAACACCTTTAATAACTATTTCAACACCTTTCAGCCTATAAAAATTGAAGTAATCTATTATTTAAAAATTAAACACATGAATTAAACACATTTTAACTAACTGCTGTCTCAGTTCCACTGGGGTAATTCTAGGGAACTCAAATAAGTTACCCTTAATTCATACCGGTATAATAGATATCACAGCTCAGGTTCAGATTTTCAAAGCTGTCCAAATTAGATGTCTATTCTCCTAGATTCCTTTCAAAATTTCAGCCTTGATCATCTGCTACTGAGCGTTAACCGTGGTACCCAGGAAGAAGGCAGTTGATAGAATATACCTCCTATACTGCTGAGTATGTCAAGTACTGTAATATGATGACTGTCATCATGGCCAATACACCGGAGATTTAACTTGGTACTTCCAGAGCTGCTACAGCTTGAGTTAACAGCCAAGGCTCACTCACTGCGGCCGTATGGATCAGGAACAGAGGGGAACCTGTAACATACCCTCCTAACTGAGATTCATATGCAACAGTAAAATGAACCTCTCGAACTACTAAATACTACAGATGTGTCTAGGCAAGATGCATATGGAGTGAACATTTCAACTATACCTTAGCAGGACACACCTACTTTACTAATGAAAACTCCATTTAAACCACCTGCTGTGTTTCTGACAGTGCCTTGCATTTCCAGGTAGAACATACCTAACATGCTAAGGAACATTACAATTGATCCATGAGTGTAATGTTATTTTAAACTGACAGGCTCACTAGTCACATGTATATTATTAGCTATAATTACAACTATTAATTAATAACATGCATGTTAGCATGACAGAAACATGATAGTTCATCAGATATGAACTAGGTGTGTGCAAGACCTTTCACAACTCTACAGTGGGTTAAAGTATCTCTTTTTTCCTCCCTTTAGCTTTTAGTTAAAGGCATTTGATTATAGATCAGATGGAATTATTTTTGTCTAGAGTCCTTATTAAAAAAAGAAAGAAAATGCCTTTTTCAATAAAACAAATTTGGGGGGGGGGTCATTTTTTGCAATTGTAGAGGTTTTTGTTGAATTCTCCCCCTCAAAAAAAATATGAGGATGCTTTTGGGGGTTTGGTTGCTAAACTCTGAACAGTTTGGGATTTTGGTTTTTAGATGAAAATGAAATTACATCATTTCCTGACCAGCTCCACCAGACTGAGTTCTTCAAAGAATTAAAGATTTTCTTTAGCCACGGGACATGGGTAACATGAGAACGGCAGTGGAAACTTCCTCACATTACTATTGCCAATGTTCCTCAGCCCTGCTCTGAAACGGCTCCATTAAATTATTGACCTCTCCTTGAGAATGCCAAGGAGGTTCCAACTAGTGGTTTAGAACCACGCGTTGTGATTAGTTTGTGATGTGAATGCCCACCTATCTATTTTATCTATCTTAAGTACTTATATACATCCCCCCTCACTTACTGTAGTGTCTGAGCACCTCACAATCTTTAACATATTTATTCTCATAAGACCCCTGTGAGGTACAGAAATTATATTATCTCCATTTTGGGGAACTGAGGCACAGAGAGGCTAATGAATCACCCATGGTCACATAAGAAGTCAATGGCAGAGCAGGGAATTAAACCTGGGTCTCCTGAGTACCAGGCTAGTGACCTAAATACTGGACCTGTCCCGTAGGAATTGGCCTGAGATCCATCATAGTATTTCACTTAGGACACTGAACTGCTGATAATGAGCATTTGTCATTGGGCATACATGTGTATGAAACCAAAGGTGGTGGCTGTGTTGTGTTTCCCATGTGAACTGGGTTCATTTATAAGCCTCATGAAACTTCAGCTGCTAAAATCTATTCAAGACACAGGCTGTAGGTAGTGACTGGGAGGACTGCAGTAATCCAACCTTGAAAGAGCAGAGGAGCAGATAAAGAGCTGTGACCTATTGATCAGAGTTGCATTTCAATGGGCACAGTTTTTATATCACAGATTTCGTGAGAGAAATATGAAATTTTGAAGGAAGGTGACACTTTCACTGCAGAGATGTCATTTCAGTTAAAAAAAAATATTGATCTTACACAAAAAAGGTTAGAAAAGAAGCCATTCAGCCACGTAAAGATGTCGAAACTAGGGCCATGTAAGAAAAGTGTTAGTTGGTTAAACAGAACACAAGCATAGCTAACATATACCCCTTTTTCTTGTTCATATATTGGAGCTCCTGAACTGGACACCAGATGTAATGATTTTACAGCGTAACAGATTATGATCCCCAGTTTAAATATGTTCTTACGGTCATACCCAAGCAACAAACAACTAGCCTCAGTAGTGGATGGTTATTATTTCTATGTCTGCACCCTCATTTTTAGAGCCCGTTCCTCAGCCTCTGTAAATCAAAGTAACTCTATTTTCTCCATTGGTGCTATCTTGATTTACATCAGTAAGGATTAGGCCCTAAGTGTGCTAGCTTCTGTATAGCTCCATAGAAAGCACAGTTCCTGCCCCAAATAGCTTAGAATCATGGGACTGGAAGGGACCTTGAGAGGTCATCTAGTCCAGTCCTCTTCCCCAAACAGCTTACAATCTATGAAGACAAAAATATAGGAAAGGTTGGGGGAAAGAGATACTATTACAATCAGAATGATGAGGGTGATGGTTGGTGCATGTTTCATTATCTCCGTGGCCTTTGCATTGTTTTTTTTTTTTAATGTTTATTTGTATAGGTAGAAATAAATAAATAAATATCAGTGTTGATTTGTTCCTTGTAGCTGTCACAACAGAAGTAGGTCTTATAATTGGATTTGAAAGAGAAGAGAGCAGTGGCCTGGTGAGAGGTCTTTCATGTGTGAGAGGTGAGTTAGTGAGAGGACAGAAGTGATTGCAGCAAAGGTGGACAAATAGGGCACTGAAACTGATATTAGTGAAGCAAAAAGAGCTGGAAGAGAAAAGGGAATCTCTGTGGGCGACCCACATACAGGTGTCTGTACAGGATGCTCCACCCAGAGGGTAGAAGTAAACTCTCTGCAGGATAAAGAAATCCTATTGTCACATGGCGGGAAGAATGACAGATGTGAAGCTGATATGTACACTGTATATAACCTGGTCAGTACACTGTACACTGTACTCTCCAGGTCAGTGAGGAGAAGTTATTGTGCACTAGAAGTTCTTTCATGACTGTATTGATTGAACTTATATTGGGCGTGGCGGAATGTTTATTATACACCTATACTGCCTAAATTCAATGGGGTCTGAACAGAAAGGAGATATATGGCTTCCCAGGTAAGAACACCCAAGTGCACACTTGAAAGATAGTGGCATCTTTCCAGTCTCTTGGCCAAAATGAAGGGAGGCTAGACACCTAAAGGGCTATAAACAGTTAAAAAGTGATTTGATTACTGAAAAGGGGGGTGAGTTGCCAGGAGCTGTCCAGACAGTGTCAATAAGCCCTGACAGTGAAACAAGCTGACAGAGAGAGGCTCTGTGGAAAAGTCTATAGGTAACTAGTCCTACAAGGTCCCCTTGTGGATTATGATTAAACACCTGGCAAGCCTGACATGTGTATAATGTGTTTTACTGATTTTAGATCTGTTTTCTCTGAAATGCTTTTATCTAAACAAATAATACTGTGCTTTAAGGAGGCTTTTTGGTAATTGTATATCCTCAGTCATTGCTCTCAGAGAAAACAGAACTGCTGGGAAAAAATAAGGGAATTAGTTAGGAAAGTGGACTGGACTGAAGAACACAAGGATCTTAATGTGGAGAAGGCTTGTTATTACTTTAAATCAAAGTTGCAGAAACTATCTGAATCCTGCATCCCAAGCAAGGGGGAAAAAAACATAGAGAAGGGTTGCAGACCAAGCTAGATGAGCCAGCATCTCAAACAGAGGATTAAGAGAAAGCAGAAAGCCTACAAGGAATGGAAGATGGGATGAATCAGCAAAGAAAGCTACTTCTTGGAGGTCAGAAAGTGTAGGGATAAGGTGAGAACTGCCAAAAGCCAAGCAGAGTTGGACCTTACAAAGGAAATTAAAACCAATAGTAAACCATGTAAATAAAAGGAAAACAAGGAAAGAAGGAGTGGGACTGCTAAACACTGAGGATGGGGTCGAGATTAAAGATAATCTAGGCATGGCCCAACACTTAAACAAATACTTTGCCTCTGTTTTTAATAAGGCTAATGAAGAGTTTAGGGGTAGTGGCAGCGTGGTTAATGGGAATAAGGATGGGGAAGCAGAAATTACCATATCTGAGGTGGAAGTCAAATTCAAACAGTTTAATGGGACTAAATCAGGGATGGGGGAGATAATCTCCATCCAAGAATATTAAAGGTACTGGCATATGAAATTGCGAGCCCAGTAGCCAGGTTTTTTAATGAATCTATAAACTCGGGGGTCATACCCTAGGACATGAGAATTGGTAATAGAGTTCCTATTTTTAAGAAAGGGAAAAAAGTGACCCGTAAACTACAGACTTGTAAATTTGACCTCAATTGCATGCAAGGTCTTAGAATAATTTTTGAAAGATAAAGTAATTAAGGACATAGAGGTAAATGGTAATTGGCATAAAATATATCATGATTTAAAAAAAAAACAGACCAACTTGAACTCCTTTTATGAGAAGATAACTCATTTTTTAGACAAAGGAAATGCAGCAGATCTAATCTAACTGGATTTCAGTAAGGCATTTGATACAGTTCCACATGAGAAAACATTAGTTAAATTGGAGAAGATGGGGATTAATATGAGAATTGAAAAGTGGATAAGGAGCTGGTTAAAGGGGAGATTACAATGGGTCATACTGAAAGATGATGTGTCAGATTGAAGAGAGGTTACTATTGGAGTTCTTCAGGGACTGGTCTGCGTACTAATCTTATTGAACATTTTTATTAATGACCTTGACACAAAAAGTTGGAGTATGCTAATAACATTTGTGGATGGCACAAAGTTGGGACGTATTGCCAATGCAAAGTACCAGAATATCATACAAGATCTGGACAACCTTGAAAAATGGAGTAAAAGAAATGGATGACATTTAATAGTGCAAAGTGTAAGGTCATGCTTCTAGGGACTAACAGCAAGAATTTTTGCTATAAACTGGGGACTTTTCAGTTGGAAGTGACAGAGGAGGAGAAAGACCTGGGTGTATTCGTTGGTCACAGGATGACTATGTGATGCGGAATGCATCACCAGTGTGATGCAGCTGTGAAAAAGGCTAATGCAGTTGGAGGATGCATCAGGCGAGGTACTTCCAGTAGAGACAGGGAAGTGTTATAGAAGGCACTGGTGAGACCTCATCTGGAATACTGTGTACAATTCTGGTCTCCCATGGTTAAGAAAGATGAATTCAAACTGGAATAGGAGCAGAGAAGGGCTACCTAGGATGATCAGAGGAATGGAAAATCTACCTTATGAGAAGAGACTCAAAGAGCATGGCTTGTTTAGCTTAACCAAAAGAAGGTTGAGGAGAGATATGATTGCTCTCTATAAATATGTCAGAGGGATAAATACCAGGGAGGAAGATTAGTTAAAGTTAAGGAATGTTTACACAGGAACAAATGGATATAAACTGGCCATCAACAAGTTTAGGCTTGAAATTAGACAAAGGTTTCTAACCATCAGAGGAGTGAAGTTCTGGAAAAGCCTTCCAAGGGGAACAGTGTGGGGGCAAAAAACCTAACTGACTTCAAGCATGAACTTGCTAAGTTTATGAAGGGGAAGGTATGATGAAACTGCTTACAATGGCATGTAGATGATTTGCGACTGTTAGCAGCAAATATCTCCAATGGCTAGTGATGTAACACTAGAAGGGGAGGGCTCTAAGTTACTACAGAGAATTCTTTCCCAGGTGTGTAGCTGGTGGGTTTGGCCACTTGTTCAAGATCTAACTGATCACCATATTTGGAGTAGGGATGGAATTTTCCCTGGGTCAGATTGGCAGAGACCCTGGGGGCTTTTTCACCTTTCTCATCAGGATGAGGCACAGGTCACTGAAGGTTTAAAGTAGTGTAAATGGTGGATTCTCTGTAACTAGAAGTCTTTAAATCATGATTGGTGGACTTCAGTAACTCAGTCAGAGGTTATGGGGCTATTATAGGAGTGGCAGGGTGAGGTTCTGTGGCCTGCAAAGTACAGGTGGTCAAACTAGATGATCATGATGGCCCCTTCTGGCCTTAAAGTCTATGAATCTATGGACACAAGTCAGAGCTGTTCAAGTAAATCATGGTTGATACACAGAGAACTTAACCCAGGGCTCAGTGTGGGAATGGGAGAACCCCAACAGACAGGTGACAGCTTGAGGTCTAAGACCTATAGGGATGAACATGGACAGACCAGGAGGGGTTAAAGGTGTAGCTTGCCTGTCAGCTGTGATAGGAAAAACTCAAGAACAGGATACTAATGGTAGATCTTTTATCCTTCCCCTTTCTCAAGCCACCCTTGTCCTTTCCTCAGTTGGCCTTTGTGCCAGGGAGCTGGAAGTTACTGATTCCTTCACAACACAAGGGGTTTGCACGTCCCTGCATAAACCGTCCACAAAGCTAGCTTCCTGCCCCTTACACAACAGATTGAATCTCAGAATCCTGGCTCTGGGGCATGGCTTAAGAAGCCATAGTCTGCATTGCTGTCACTACTAAGGGTCAGCTTGGAGTCAGAATAGATGAGCCGTGAAAAATCAGAAGCCCAGTGGGTCCACTGAAGTTGTAGAGTCGGGGCAGGGTGAGGGGTAGAGCAGGGGAACCTTGAACCTGTCTTGAGGCAAGGTATCGGGAAACGCAGTAGGGTCTGTCTACAGAAGTAAGCCATGGTTCACCTAGTTGCACAGACAGCCTCCAGCTTTTTCCTCCAGGCCTGAAAAAGTGTCTTAGCCAATCGGGGTCTCTGTGGATGGGACAGCCAGTGAAACCTAAAGAGCCCACAGGACATCTAATTTGTTGTTCCCAACACTGTCAGAGTTGTCAAATGGTGGGGTGGACATGGTAGCTGCCTAGCAGCCAGCATGTGTGGGTTGTAGACTGGCAGATCCTCACATTGTGCCCATATCTCTTCTAAGGGGATATACAAGGTTGCACGGATGCAAACTGGATTTTCCTGCTAATGCAAAAAGTGATGAACAAAAATAGCACCTTCTTGCTCAACATATCTGCTCCCTGTGTATCTTCTAGTCATACCTTACTTCACTGACACAACTAACTGTTCGCTACAAATCCAATGAAGCAACCAAATAAGTGTATTGGATTCTATTATGGCACACACATCATCAACAAAATAATAATCTGCATGCCAGCCTCAATATCTTTATTACTGGTAACAAATTGGAAACAACACAACTTGATTTTGACTAGCCAAGCTGAGTTTGCGTGGCTCACAGTTAGAAAAATCTTTTGATATGTACCCAAAAAAACCAACCAACCGAACAAAAAAACCAACCTTGAATAAACTTGATAATGAAGTCAGGGAAAGAATAAACAGGGAACCTCCTCCTCAGGGTCATTTTCATAGAACACCTCTTCTGACTTTGCGTGTACTCAAGCTGTGTGAAAGAGTCTCATTGCCACCACTCCAAAAGATAGACAAAAATATTGTACATTTCATGGCCAAATTCAACATGGTATTCAGCGTATTTTTATGAAAAATAATAGAAGTAATAGAAGTAAAAGAGTCTAACTAGCCATCCATTTTAATCATCATATACATATAATTTACATATGTGCTGTATATATACTTACATTCCCCTTCTTTGAATATGAAGGATGAAATTGCCTATCCCATTTTCTCTCTGAGATTTGCATTGGCTGTGGTGACACCTTTAGCAAAGGCAAAACTGATCAACCTAAAAGGTCCCTGCTGAACTCAGTCAAGGCTGAACATGACCTCAGCAGCTGTTTCTGCTTTTAAGGTCACTGAGAACCTTATAAACTGTTTTCCTTTCCCTCCCTCCCTAGGATTAAATAGCAATATGGTCAAGAATAACTGACTTGCATGTAAGTCTCAAGAGTGAGTCCAAAGACAATAAATACACCCAATGCAGAGATAAAAGGTTCAGAAAAAGATCCATTTGGGGTCATCACCACAATTAGTGACTGCTCCTCTGATACAACTTGTTCCAGCTCTTGCCACTGATATTGTGCCATTAAATAAAAAATGCATTGTTCACCACATTTTTTGGCAGTGTCTGTATCCTCTGGGGTTAGATGAGCCAGTTAGGATGAAAAAAACTGATCAAATGAATACAAACTATGTAGAATAGCCTCCCAGCAAGGGAAGAAATGGAAGCTTGGTAACTTTAAGCTTCTGGGGATAAAACACTAGTAAATATACTGTAGGGAACAATCCTGCATTGGCAGAGAGCTGGATTGGATGATCTACGAAGTGTTTTCCATTGGTTCAGCTAGAATTGACCAATCCCTTCCCAAACCTTCCCCTATTTCTACAACTAAAGTCCACCTGAACATATTCTAAAATGCTGATATGTTTCGATCTTTTCTTTTCTTCCCTATTCTCCTGCTGGAACCAGGACTGGAAGTGCCAGAAATCTCTCTTTCCCTTTCCCAAGGGACTGGATCTGCTAGACTTTACAGTTGCTTGGCACAGCCAGGACAGCCACATGCAGCTGTAGCAAGGCTAAGAAACTAGCCCAAGAAATATGGAATGAAAGCCCAGAAGCATACAAATTTTCCCATGTTATATCAGCTCCTGTTGCCAAAGGGGCACTATTCACAGACACAGTGTTGTGCAGTGCAGCTGTGCAAAAAAATCAAAAGCAAATTGAACAGCAAAATCAGAGGGTTACACTTGCTATTTCAGATTCACAAATATGGTCTGATTTAGTAAATAGCCCGTACAAATAGCATACATTTTGAGTAAAAATGAATCTTTTTTTTTGCCAAAATGTTGAGATGTTTGCGAAAATTTGGAGAAAGAGTAAGGGGCAACATAAAACTATTCCTATGCATTTGTTTTACCTGCTTCTTGTTTTATTGTTACTATTTTTTCTTACGACATATCCTATTTTCACTTTCTTTATTAAACTGTGAAACAAAAACCTCATTATTATCAAGACAAAGAGCTTAGAAAGTTTTTTTATTATTATTATTATATAAGGATTAGACATTTATATGGCATTTTAATGGCATCTGCAATTACACTAGCTAAGATAAAATCTATAAGGATTATGAATCTTCGCATTTTAAAATGATCATCTCCTGGTAATAGAAGGAAATTTCTCTCCATGGAAGAAACTGTGTCATGTAACTAAGGGCATAATACGGATTTTATGCCAAACTCTGAAAAATACTATTTATTTATGTGTTCATTCATTCTATTTTGGTAGCACTTACAGACCGCAGTGAGGGAGCAGTACCCTATTGTGTTAAACACTGAACAAACCCAATCCACAGACAGTCCTTGCCCCAGAAAGCTCCCAGTCTAAGGTTGTTTTCCAGTGTGAGAGAAAAGATATCTGTCTAAACAGACTATTGGTCTGTTCGCACATAGCAATTCTTGGTTCTTGCCAGCCCAGTAAAAAAAAGGGGGAAAGGAAGATATGAAGGGCAGTAATTTAGTAATATAGTAATCAGATAGAATTCTTTTCATGGTTGCTCCGAAAGTCACCACTGAAATCAATGTAAGAAATCTGTGCTTGCCTAGCATTTCACAGTTGTCTGAAGCTCCATTCAAAACTTCATGATGGCAACATAGTAAGAGCTTGAATCCTTCTCTTCTGGCTCCTAATAAAAGAATTACAGGAGAATCTCCATTAAGTCCTACTAGTATAGTGCCTATGATACATGGTGAGCTGTTCTGTTATTACCTAGCAGTGAGCAGGTGTAACATACACATTGTAAATGAGTCTTAAATCCTTTAGCTGGATTAATTTGTATTCTATTTATTTACAGTACTCATTAGTTATAATTCTTTCATTCTTTGAGCCAGATCCTCTGCCCCATTAAGTCAGATTTCACAGAGCAGCAAAGAGTGATGCTAAAACTCCCCTATAGGGGCAGCTGAGGATTCCCCTCTGATGGAAGCCAGCATACTCGGCTATATTACAGCTCCTCTTGGTCCCATCCAGGGTAGGGTGCATACCAGGATAGGGCAGAGTATTCTGTGGGCAGGAGGAGATGTAGCCAGACCTTGATGTGCTTTGCTGATCTTCTGCCAGCAGATCTGTCTCTAAAGTTATGTCTACGTTGCAGTTAAAAACCTGCGACTGGCCTACCGGCTGATTTGGGATCATGGGCTTGGGTTGCTGGGCTGTTGAATTGCGACGTAGATGTTTGGATTTGGGCCCCAGCCTGGGCACTGGGACCCTTTCATCTCGCAGGGTGCTAGACCCTGGGCTCCAGCCTGAGTTTGGAATTATACACTGAAATTAAACAGCCCCTTACTTCAAGCCCGCGAGCCTGAGTCAGCTGGCATGGGACAGCGGTGGGTGTCTAATTGCAGTGTATAGGGAGGGCTATCTCAGTGGTTTGAGCATTGGCCTCCTAAACCCAGGGTTGTGAGTTCAATCCTTGAGGGGGCCATTTAGGGATCTGGGGCAAAATAATCTGTGAGGGACGGTACTTGGTCCTGCTAGTGAAGGCAGGGGGCTGGACTTGATGACCTTTCGGGGTCCCTTCCAGCTCTATGAGATAGGTTAAAAAAATAAACACTAAAGGACTCTTCTTGTAGGCATAAGATGGAGTAGCCCAGAAGCTACTGTAATTTGCACGGGGACTAGTTCAGCCTACTAGCTCCACTCCCAGGATTGAAGCAGAAGGTGGTTTTAAGCCAACTCTACTTCCCCACCCCAGCCATAGAGTTCAAAGCAGCTGAAGTCTCTCTCTGTGTTTATACTCCTGTCTGGCTACTTGTTTGTTCAGATTATATGTCCTTCCACCACCCTTCATTTGAGCTCTATTTTCATGGCATTCGTTTCAGTCACCTGAAATATAACATTCTCCTTCTTTTTATGATTATTTTAAAACATGCAAATAAGTACAGTAAGTTAATGGAATGGGTTGGTGGGCGAAGAATATGAAATTTGACAAAGGTTCCCCACTGTCTTACAACAGAAATTAGACAACAACAACAAATCCCCTGGTTCCTTATGGCCTTGCTTCTAAATTCTTACTCTCCAATAATTATATGCAATAAGAAAGGAGAGCAGAGAAAATAAAAGAGAATCATTGATCCATAAAGTGAAAACAAAAAGGAAACTCTTTAGTGGGTATGTGAGTTTAATATATTTAAAAAAAAAGTTGTTGCCTGGGCCCATTTCCAAGGAACTAAGCATACAATTATATAACATATAATTACTTAGCTTGCAAGTTACTTAGAGGCAGGTCAGTATGTCCCGGTGTTTGACTGAAAGGACTAATGAAATAGGGTCTCTATGTTTGTTCCTTGCTTGGCGGAAAATTATTTATTAAATAAAATCCAGGGGCTTAAAAGGGCATTAGTGGCTAGTTTTCTGGTTTCCATAGGAAATAAATATTCCACAATCAATTTTGTTTCTTTTCTTAATAAAAGTGAATGTAATGCTGATGGAAGGTGTCAGACTGGTAGTCTCGGAGAATGCAAGTCCATTGTTTCTCCATAGAACAGGTAAGACATTGGAGGTAGCACTATAAGATTTCCCCAAACTGCCCCACCATCATAAAGTAATTTGGCTCAGGAGGGAATCTCTGGAAGCAAGAAATATAAATATCTCTTCAGTTTGTGGCCTCTCTCCTGAGATGGCCAACAAGAGGTCCTTCTTGTTGTTGTTTGTTTATTAATTGTGTTGTGGATCAGGACCTCACTGCTTAGGTGCTGGGGAAAAAAAGAACAAAAAGATAGTCCCTGCCTCCAAAAGCTTAATGTCTAAGTGAACTTGCTTTATTATGCAGACACAAGCTCTCAATGGGAACTAGACTGAGTTTGCCAACTCTTAGGTAAGGGTATATGTTTGTGACAGCCATGACTTCTGTGACAAAATCCATGTCTTTTAGGGTTCTTTCATAAAAAAAGTCATGGGATGAGATCCTGGCCCTATTGAAGTCAATGGGAGTTTTTCCTTTGGCTTCATTGGGCCAGGATTTCACCCATGGTCATTGCAACACTGTCCAGCCTGCTACTGAGCAAGATCCTCTCCTGGATATGACAAATATGGCTCTGAATGTTTCCAGTATAGCAGAGCATGGATTTTTATACAGTTTTAAACTATTACTTAAATATCACAATTATTTTGCCTTTTCTCATAAATCCCCATGAAAGAAATACTTAACATCATTTAATATATTGTGTGTCATGAATTATTAGGTCTTTTTAAGAAGAAAAATTAAGATTTGTTGTTTGCATATTTTGCCTGATGAAGCCATGAATTCTCATGGTGAACAACTAGTTGTATATAGTAGGTCATCACATAGCTACTTCATTAATTTCCAACAGGTGTCAGATGCAAACCAGTGAACCAAAGGTGAAAGATTCACTATCCCCTTATCAATCACCCTTTGGTAAGATTACTGGGGATGTGATGGTTCCCCAAAACTTTGGGACACTTGGGGTACATCTACACTACAGCGGGGAGTCGATTTAAGATACGCAAATTCAGCTACGTGAATAGCGTAGCTGAATTCGACGTATTGCAGCCAACTTACCCCGTTGTGAGGACGGCGGCAAAATCGACTTCTGCCGCTTTTTGTCGGCGGCGCTTACTACCACCTCCGCTGGTGGAGTTAGAGCGCCGATTTGGGGATCGATTGTCGCGTCCCAATGGGACGCGATCAATCGATCCCCAAGAGGTCGATTTCTACCCGCCGATTCAGGCGGGTAGTATAGACCAGACCTTGGACTACACGGTACTCTTGCTTCCAGTTAATGGTGGCTGAGTACACAAAATGGCTATGGTTTAATTTCTCTTGTAACAACAAGCACCTCACTAGAGTAAGGGCAACTCAATCTCAAGGATCTTTGTTGTCTCATTGCAGGATAACTCCATACAGTTCTATAATCCTCTACTGAGGGCCGGCTCCAGGCACCAACTTGCCAAGCAGGTGCTTGGGGCGGACCAGAGAGGGGCGGCACGTCCAGCTATTCGGCGGCAATTCGGCGGACGGTCCCTCACTTGTGGTAAAAGTGCCATGTTAACTCCTCTATTTCATCAGCTGCTAACGAGGGCTGTGGCCTAGAGGAAATTACATTAGCTATTGCGTGGCCCTCCACAAAAAAAGGCCAGGTACCTCTGATCCACACTATATATGTGGCAAAGTGGACGGTCCCTCACTCCTGCTCGGACCGAAGGACCTCCGGCTGAATTGCCGCCGCAAATAGCGATCGCAACTTTTTTTTTTTTTTTTTTTTTTTTGCACCGCTTGGGGCGGCAAAAACCCTGGAGCCGGCCCTGCCTATACTAGCTATCTGAATCAGTTTCCCTTTGGTCCTATGCTCTGGGTTTTCCTCTAAGAGGCTTTTCCTAACCTCTTCCTAAGTTTTCCAGGCCTTTTCTTCCTGCTGCCCTGTCTCATGTTTTCTTAAGTATTGCTAGGAACAGTCCTCCCTGCCATGACTCCCTTCCTATGGTCATTGTTTTTCTATGATATCACTAAATCACATACTCTTCCTGAGATCTCAGTTGTCCACAAAGGACAGTGAAATTCTCCTTGCTCCTGGCTCTGTTACTATGGCACTTCTGGATTACCCAAAGTGTACAGGATGAAGCACTACCACCTGCTTACAGTGCAAGGGAACCTTGTCTGTGCTGATGGGGGAAACTCACCCAAAACTACTGGGGGCTAATTACACAAGCACCCAACTACAGGCTCCACAAGCCTCATTCTTTCCCTCAGCAGGCTAGGAATTTGTGCACTTCAGTTCTTAGCCTCCCTGATTGAGTCCTTGGGGCAGAGCAGAGAGAACCTGTGGCTAAATATATGGAGAGAGTTAGTCTCCAGAGTTCTGGTCTGAGCACAGGTCCTGCCAATCCATCTGTACACTCCACTTCATTACACCTGAATGCCCAGTCCCTTGACTTCTGGACACTCACAATATGCACAGATTTGCTGCCTCCATGGAAGCAGCGCCCCCTCATTCACTAACTTCATCTCAGTTCAACATTCTCCTTAGCACACAGCACGCCGTTGAGTCTACAGTAAAACAAAGCAGAAGTTTATTTGACAAAGCTTAAGATAAAGATTCAAACAGAAGCAAGTATAAGGATTGCAAGCATAGTTACAAATCAAAGAAAAATAATGCAATCTAGAGCCTATATTTATTTAAAAGTTTCTTTCTTCTCTAATAAGTTATTTCTCACCATGTGTCAGTCCGTATAGCACTTGTCTAGTAGAGAGCGCTGGGATCTACTTTTCTTGTGACACTCAGGCTGGCAGAATGTCACTTCTCTAATGGCTGTGCCTTCTCTCTCTCTCTTTGTCTCTTTTCATAACCAGGATGTTTCGTTAACTTAAGTTAGCCCCTGTTGGATCCCCTATCGATGTTTTTTCCTTCGGTTATTTTGTGCTTTGTAAAGGTCCAAGGCCACACCTGGTCCAGACTGTCAACACTTGTCTGAGTTGAAAGATGTCAATTGTTCTCACTCCAGACTGAGTTAGCTCTGACCCCAGGTGACCAGTTTCACCTCCTGCAGCTTTGGGACACAATAATCTACATGCTTCATAACTCTTAAAATATTTTCTGTTCATACATCCCACAATACCCAGGACAACCATCAAGTTCTTAGCTTTCGATGGAGACCAAATATGGCCCTTTTCTGTCACATCTCATGAAGATGACAAACACAGGAGAAACATGCCCATCAGGTCTCCGTGTATAGCCATGTAACTGTGTACCCCTCCGTCTGTTGCCAACAAGAAGTGCCAGGGGGAGAGTTACAATATTGGATTTTTCCCAGCCTCCTCTCTTGGTCATTTCTTTGCACAATAGCTGGGTATACATGACCATGAACCAGTGCTCTTTCCTATACTAAGGTGGGAGTCACTTCGGACTTGGGTCCCTTGAATCAGTGACTGGATGATTTCCCCTCCTATCTAGCCAATCAGAGGTAGATCTGGTGGGATCATCCTTACTCTGCTCCCCTTTGCCTGGGACTATTTCTTGCAGCTCCCTCTAGGCCTTCCAGGCTCCTTCTCCTTCTTAGCACTCAGGTAACTTGACTTTTATTTTGTTAGGAGAAATTTATATGTAGCCCAATGGGTGGACATTTTTGTTTTATACCTTTTGTGCATGGTTCCAATAAAGACAGGAATTGTATGTTGGCTAATGCTAAAGTAGAGATAGACCTGAGCCACAAGGTTTAAATCCAGACTTCACCAAACTTCAGAGGAGTTCAAATCAATGCTAGGATTTGGGATGGATTCTGTTTTAAATTGAACTGATCCACTCTTTCCCCCAGTATAAAGTTATAGCTGCTTGGTAACTCACTCTTGTCCATCTAATTCACTCCTCCCAAATGGACTTCTTGGCACTTCTCTTAATGACTTCCCACCTGAAACTGGTATTGATCCATTTAGGATGTATGCAGATTGCTTCAGTCTTGGCAACTGGATTGATAAATATTCTCTGATGGCCACCAACATGGCTACTAGTCGGATGACTGGCCTGTCCCCTCCTCATAAACCCATGGTCTAATCATTAACCCCATAGTCATTCAGGAGTTTTGCAAGTGGGGCCAACAAATGAGTGACCAGAGCTGATAAATGTAATTCTTTTATGGGCAGTGAAAGACTAAAGTGTATGAATAAGCAATGGAGAAGAGTTAGAAAACTGAGTCAGGTTATGAACCAGGCAGGAAACAAGCCAGACAACCCTTCCACGAAAACAAACAAACAAAAACCAAAAAAACCCAAACCCCACAACCTTGAGTACTCTACAAAATATCAGAACCTGAGGAGGAAAATATGTAATCATTTAACAATGCTACAGACTTCCAAAAGCCAACATTTTCTAAATACTAGTCATATAGGAACTCAGTTTAGGGCCTGGATGGTGCTTTCAGAATCCAGAAGAGGAAAACAAGCTGTGGATATAAATACTTAAAAAGGGCTTTGCAAAGCTATAAACTGTGGTAGATGTTATTGTAATCAGAATTGGGCATGTCTAAAACTAGCCTCTCTCACCTCAGGCTCTCAACAAAATCTGTTAAACCTACTTGCTTCACTGACCTCCCAGAGCTGGTATATGCCTAAACAGCCCTGTAAATGAAAGAACAAACTTCTCAAAGCCTTCAAGGGGCCTGTGGGACCTCTGTGCCTATCTGCTTCCTTTATTCCAAAATGCATCTGAAAAAGACAGAAGTGAAATAACACAAATGATTTATTTTTTATCAATTCAACTCCCTGTGAAAATGTTTCTAGAGAAACAAATATGAAAGAGTTGTCTGGTTAAAAATCTGTCTTAAAAACAAACCCTAAATGCTCTCTTTTTAACTTGGATTTATACAATGGACCAGAGAGGCCTGTGTAGTTTACTGAGTTGATATTTTTCAGTTTGGAAAGCATCATGCAAAGAATTTCCATTTTAAAATACAGAAAGAAAAGAAAAACCGTGGATGAATACATGATAAACCTAGTGTCTTATATTTTAAAAATGCTCATGTCTTCATCCTCAATCTTTCAGTGGGGTCTGTGCAAGTGTGGAGCAGTTGTTGTTATATACAAATGTGAGGTATGGCAGTGGAGGCCAAAGGTCATTATCTGTTTTAGAAGGCAGGGCCCTGGACTTCAGATCAACCAGGGACAGCACACAGTTTACAGTGAGCGCTGGTTTCTGTGTCATGTAATGCTTGAATAAAAGTCACATCATTTTTAACTATGAGCTATTCTTGCTTTAAGGCAATGAACAACATACTTCAACAGAGCTCCATGCTATCTATCTATCTAGTTGTAGTTACCTAGGTCCTTGCAGGTTAAGGAAATGACACAACTGCTATCATTAATTAATTCTGGAGGGAAATCTTTGTCTCTTTTGGTTTCAGGGAGACAATACCTCTTCCCCTCCATCCCCATCCCCACCTCCCCCAGAAAAGAAGGTGTCTTTACAGCTTGGTTGTTGTGTCTGCTCATAAAAGGGTGGAACAACTTGGCAGTAATCAGTAGCACTATAACATTCGTTTACAGTACACAGTACCTCTTCAGAACACCTCTAGATAGTCATTTTTAGGGTTCTTATAACCTGTGGTCTAGCAGGAACCTGAGGTGGTTGAAGGGAGAATGATGATTAGGTTCTTTCCCCATACCATAGGGACAAGTTGGGGGCATTGAGAGAAAGGGCTTCCTATGGATTTTGTTTAGAAACTGAACATTCACAGACAATTATTTTATTTTAAGTGGATGGGGAGAAATTTATTTCAATTCAGAACTATGTACATTTCTCCTTGTTGATCCGCATTTCCTCCTCCTGACATTTCTACAATAAATTTTCATTTCCATTTCTTCTCCATCCCATCGCACACTCACTGCAAAAGTGGTAATGCTTCTTACAGGGCTCCAGTCTCAAAGGTCTCTTGTTGACATTCAGAAATTCCCAGTAAGTTAGGAAGTTGACTCTAAGTTTTCAGAAATATTCCACTATGGTTCTGGCTTTTCAGCACTGGCTGTTTAAATCATGTTCAAATCCAGGTTAACCAGGAACTGTCTTTAAGAACTGTGTTCAAACATTTTTATCCTACAAGCACAAATAAGATCGAAGTGCACTGGTTGTCATCTGAAGATTCCTAGCTAGCATTATCTAAGAGAGTCAACATATTTCAAGCCCCTTTCCTCCCGGTGTAAAATAATCCTAAAGTTGTCACACGTTTAGTGGGGAACATCTGGCTGCATGGATAAAAGCACAGCACTGTCTTGTACAATTTATGAATTCATTTCCATGCCTATACCTGGGGCCAATATTTTTGTTTTGTTTTTATTTCCCCCGGCCCCTCCCTACAGCCCTCACTCATATAACTTTGTCATTTTTAAGTATTTTAAAATGGTTTTCACTTTCTGCCTGTCCCAATAAATCCACCCTAAATTCCTCATGCTTGTAACTGCAGTATCTGCTCAACTAGCAGATTTATAGGTCATTGAATGGTAAAATTCCAAATAGAGCTGTTTTTATAAGAATATCAACAGAGGGATATTTGAAATTAGAGAGAAGTCCCAATTTATTCTTTTTCTTTCTCATTTTTTACTGGAGTTTTATTTAATCTTTTTACATTTCAGCAAAGTTAAACAAAGCCAAAGTTAAAGAATTAAATGCTGTTGTTATTGAATTGCAAAACAATAATATTGATGGAATTTGTGGTTAAAATAATACATTAAATAATGTGTAATATGTCAGGTAAATGTATGTTTTTCCTCTGTAGATCACAAAGTGGTTTATAGAGGTTGGTAAATATGAACATGGAAAATGAAGGCATAGAGGTGTAAAGTAACTTGTCAAGAATCCTATAGCTTGTCAATGGAAGAGCTGGAAGTAGGTGTCAAAAGTGAAATTTGTGCTGTTTCTCTTAGAGCTTGTCTTCAGGGCAGGTCTACACTTAAAATGCTGCACTGGTGCAGCTGCACCCCAGTAGCACTTCAGTGAAGACGCTACCTAGGCCAATGGGAGAGCTTCTACTGTTCATGTAGCTAATCTGCCTCTGTGAGAGGGGGTAGCTGTGTTGACGGTCCCGCCGACATAGCGCTGTCTACACCAGGGGATACGTTAGTATAACTGCTTCGCTCAGAGGTGTGGATTTTTCACACCCCTGAGTGACGTAATTATATCGATTTAAATTTGTAATATAAACATGGCCTAAAAGAAGTCTAAAACATTATAGTTAAAGCAGTACAACCCTCCTACTGTGGGAACATTTATGTCAACATAGAAGTGCTTTATACTGATATAGCTTCCCCCATACCTGAAGGGGAATAAGCTACATGGTAGATAACAACTTTTATATTGATTTAACTGCATCCCCACTAGAGATTGTAGTGGTATAACCATTCCAGTAAAAAAAAAAAAAATCACACTCCTAACTGAAATAGTTTAGACCAGACGTTGCACTAAACTGGCTTGAAGGGATAACAGTCTTTGCATCCTACTGAACCTGAGCTGCTCCCCTAGAGCCTGTCCAAGCTACATCAACCTCCCCTGACTGCACAGAATCTCCTTATTCACAGCACTACTGCCTCGCATGCCTGCACCTCCAGCCTCATGGCAGAATAGCCAGGGCTTGCGAGGGATCCTTGGAGAACAGATTTATAGCTGTCCTCCATAATTCCTTGGCTGGCTCAGGGTTTTTTAGAGCACCTTTTCATTTACCCAGTTCTTTCAACTGGCATAAAGGGGCCATAATAGGAGTGAGGATCTCACCCCATGGCAGTTGGTAGTCAATCCTATGCCCATTTCACATTATCCAAGTGAATATATGTAATCAAATCTCATGCTTCAGGACATAAACTGACTCAGCTGCAGGGGTCTGGATGGGATTCTATTCCCCTACACCAGTGTTTCCCAAACATGGGACACCGCTTGTGTAAGGAAAGCCCCTTGCAGGCCAGGCTGGTTTGTTTAGCTGCCCCGTCCACAGGTCTGGCTGATCGTGGCTCCCACTGGCTGCGGTTTGCTGCTCCAGGCCAATGGGAGCTGCTGGAAGCGGTGGCCAATATGTCCCTCGGCCCGTGCCGCTTCCACTGGGAGCCGCGATTGGCCGAACCTGCGGACGGGGCAGGTAAACAAACCGGCCCAGCCCACCAGGGGCTTTTCCTACACAAGTGGCGTCCCAAGTTTGGGAAACACTCCCCTACACCATTACTCCCATCCATTAGCAACATTACAAAATAGACTATGTGTATTATAAGGAGTCATCATGTCCCTCTTATGCATCTAGTGTTGGACTGTGCTGGAGGCAGTATGCCAGATTAGATGGTCTACATTCTGAGCTGTAATTCCATTTCCTTAAACAGTGATTCCTATTATAAGATCTGGATGGGAGAGAAGGGGTGGAGTGTTATTGTCTTTGGAAAAAGCTGCTGACTTTATGAACCTTTCCAGTGCCTACATGTGTGCGTGTGTTTTAATGTTTGTATAGTTCCTATGTTCCTACCAGTCTATATTAGATGGGCTACAAATTCATTCCTAACTTTCACCTTATCATTAATTGCAAGTCAGTTCAGGATTTGCTCATTCCAAAACGCCATGATTTTTTCTTTATGTCTACAGTTGCCAAGTCCTTTAATTCACAGAGACATTCCTGTTATTTGAATAAGCATCTAGGGAAGGATCTCTTGCCCAGTACTTCACAGACACATTCCTTTACTTACGTACATATTATATTGTAGGAATGAGAGAATAGGTTCAGTTAAATTAAGAATTGAAAAAAGACTATAATTGGAACCAAACTGAATCCAAAAGTATTGTGAAATCTGGAAAAGTTTGGTCAACTTGAAAAAAAAAAGAAATCTCTAGATATATGTATAAATATTAATATTATTGATATTTATTTGTATTCCATTAGTACCCACATATGAAAACGTCATCTCTGCTCAAAATCTAAAGAAGAAAAGAAGCATCTCAAGAGAAGGAGAAATACTGAAATACCACCGGAAAGGAAATTCTGATGGTATGTCTTTCATTATTACAATGAGGCAATATGAGAAATCTCATGGGGAAACCTGTTCTCACGAGACTTCCTGCCCAAATTCCATTCCATTCCAGATCAATTCCATTAACCTTCAGGTTAACTGAACCACCCTGCTATATATTTAGCATTGAGATGAGCCCAAACCAAAATCCTACATCTGAAACCAACTCTGGGAAAATTCAAATATGCATCTAAACTTCACACCTACTGCCACACTCTATGCCTGGCTAAAATGGAATGAGGATAGGAACTACAGAGAATAGAGCTGACTGAGAAACAAGACATATTTTTTTGTGAAAATATCAATTATTCCCCCCTTATTTTATATTTTTTTACCTTTTGTACAAAATTCAAAATTTCTATGAATGCTTGCATTAAAATTTGAAAAAAATTAACAAGCAGCTCCACATTTTTGATCAGCTGGTCAAAAAAATGTGATCCTGGCCAACTTGGAGATACACTGCTGTCAAAGTGGTTTAGTCCTTATTTTACTCAGAATCGGATTCTAATAAGGATCCCTGTTGAACATAGCTCTGAAGGAAAAATCTGTCCCTGGTTTTCTTGGTCAGTTTCAATGGTGAACTGAATTCTAAAACCATGGTTCAGGCCTGTCTGTTAAGAACAGTTGTAAGGAACTTCTGGAAGAAGCTACTCTCAGTGCAAACCGACAAGTTGTATTGGTCCCACAAAAACCTAAGAACAATTTACAGATACATAAATATAGGAAACTCCTGTAACGCTGGCAACACTGAAAAACCATTTTTGTACTTTTCTAGCAAGAATAGTGTTGAAATATGACCCTGGCTAATCCTGTTTGAATGTAATGCAGATGGAGTTTTAGCTAAAAAGGGCCAGATACTTAGCTGGGGTAAACTGAAGTAAGTTGACTTCAGTGAAGTCAATGGAGCTACACTAATTTACACCACCTAAAGATCTGGCCCATCGTTGTAAAATGTAATCTCTGTCTTCTAGAAGGGCTACACTATGAATGAAAGACGATACCACAATGTCTTCACATGCAGCTCTATTACACAAAACCTAATAAACAGATTTTCAAAATAAACAGGGTAGGAAAAAGAACCGGCATTGGTGGGAGTTGACATGATTTTAAATGTGATAGTTGCCTGCACTGACCTTCCACATAAATCACCAGGATAAGCACTGTAAGGAACTGATTGCAGTTCAGAACATTAGCCAAAGGAAATGGTACAAATGTTCCGCAAGTAGTTATTGGACAAGCTGAAATAACATGTTACTCAAATCATATAAAAACACTCAAACTGTAATGCTAGAGAAGTATTTTTTTTAGGCAAACAGGTATTCAAATTATCTCATGTATTTTTCTCCCAGTTTGTAAAAATATACCATGACACCCTTTAATCAGTTACTGTAAGGCACTGCAGGCATCCTATGGGGTAGATCCTCACCTGGTGTAAATGTTGCCATTGATGGAGCTATAACCATTTACATGAGGTGAGGATTTGGCCTATAGATTTTGCATTGTTCAGAGCTGGATTCTGGTGGTAAATTTTGATAAATTTTCAGGATGGCTGATGATTTGCTTCAACAGTAACTAAATAACAACAATACTCTGCATTTCTGTGTTTCCCCTCACCCAAGGATCCCAATTTGCTGTCAGCTTCCCTACAAGGTGGGTACAGGATGTTCTCTCAGCTCTGGCCTGCCACATGGGTAATCTGATGCACAAAGTAGTTCAAGTGGTTTGCATAGTGTCAGAGAGAACCAGTAGCAGAATCAGGAAACAGAACCTGACAATACTCAATTCACATAGAGTGTCAAGTACTTGATATTGTTCTTACAGCCCAAATCCAGGCACTCTGTTTTTTGAAACTGAGGTCTGAGTGCCAAGGAGACATTCAATACACAAACACAATTATATCAATCATAATCAATCATATCATATCATGATGTTACAATCCTCCACTGCTCATGTTACAGTGAACCCATCCAATACACATGGATGGGCTCCTAAAATCATGCACAAGTGAAGAGGGGCGGGGTGGGGATCAATATGATTATCATGCACAACCTCCCTTTATGTAATATTATTTCATTATTGTTTATCTTTGTGTGTGTTTGCCATGGACTAAGCTATCAAGTAAATATAAACATTGGAAGCAGAGATCTACTAAGGAAGCAGTAAAAGAGAAGGCAGCATAGAGTGCCAGAAGGAAACTCTGGTTTCCTAACAATATTTTTTCCTCTGAATTTTATTTCATTATTTACTCATTTCCCCCTTCTTATTTCACACCTTCCTTAATATCTGTTTAATGAGGCCTGCACCCACCATTGAAGTTGTGATCCCACCACGAAGTTCCAGTTTATGAACCAACCTCCTGCCATTGCATCCTCCACAGCAGCAACATGAGCCAATTCCCTTTGCTGTTTCACAGTCTGAATACTTTCCTCTTCCCAAAGGGCAATCCTGCTACTGGCAGATCAGGCCAGGGTAGCCTAAGGCGTTGCAAATTGTGTTTGAGATATAATATATTACAGACTATATTCCAAAATATTTTTCAATTCAAATGCAATAATACGGTAACAGAGGTAAATAATTAGAAGCACAGAGGGAGAGAGAAATATTGAGGTTCAGGCAAAGGAGGGAGGAAATGGACACATTTTCAGATGGGATGTATAAAAAGATTCATGGATGTATAGATTTAAGGCCAGAAAGAATCATTACATCATCAAGCCTGACCTTCTGTATATAAAAGTCCATTACATTTCACCCAGTTACCTTTTTATTGAGCCCAAAAATTTGTTTCTGTCTTTGGAAAATGTTATCCAGAAAGGCATCTAGTTTTGATATGAAGAATCAAGAGATGGAGAATCTCTCTCTTCATTTGGGAGTTTATTCCATTGGTCAATCATTCTCCCTGTTACAAAAATTGTGTCTAATTTATAATATGGGATTTGTCTGGCTTCAGATTCCAGCCATTGTTTTCTTTGTCTTTCTCCCCTACATCAGGAGCACTTCAGTACCTGGTATTTTCTCCATGTGAAGGTACTCATACACTGCAATCAAGTCACCTCTCAATCGTCTTTTTGATAAGTAAACAAATTGAGCTCTTTAAGTTTCTCATTATCAGACATTTTCTCCCAGCCTCAAATCATATTTTGTGGTTCATGACTGCACCCTCTTCAATTTTTCAGCATCCTTTTTAAAATGTGGACACCAGAACTGTATGGCATATTGCAGTATTGTTGTATCTATATAAGATATCAAGATTGTTACTCTGTGTGTCACTCTGAATTCTAGAATATCGTTTGAGTCAGTGAGAAGTGATGGCTAGAAGCATGGCTGAGAGCTCTTTATGTTCAGAAAATCACCAGGTTTAACCATGACTGGGGTTCATGGTCTATTATTGTCCGTTTTTTAAGTTCTCAAACATTTTGAGTTTACGAATTACACCTATGTGTTATTCAGCTACAGTAAGGTATGTATTTATGCCATGCAAGAGTCCCAGACAATTGTGATATCAGAGGTAACTCAGTCAATCTCCACCCTTACTCCACAGCTAATTTGCATGTAATAATTTCATTGGTTATAGTAGGGAGACTGCCCGATTGGTATATTACTTGCCCTTATTGCCATACCCATACAACATCATGGTCTTTCATTTATTAGTACATAGATAAAATTACCTCCCTACCCCTACTTACCGCATCTCTACATCATGTTGAGCTGCCTGTCCACTATGACCCCTAAATCCTTCTCAGACTTACTGCTCTCCAGGATATAGTCCCCCATTCTGTTGGTTTGAACTGCATTGCTTGTTCCTAGATGTACAATTTTGCATTTGGCTTTAATAAATACATTTAGTTTGAAAGGGCAATCTTACCAAGCCATCCAGATTGCTCTGTACGAATGTACTGTCCTCATTGTAATTTACTGCTTTGTCAATCTTTGTGTCATCTACAAATTCTATCAGCAGAGATTTTATATGTATTCGTAAATCATTGATAAAAATATTGACTGCATCTGGCCTTGTCCCATCCCTATGGACCTCATTAGAAACACATCTTTCAATGATGATTCCCCATTGGCAACTACTTTTAAAGATGTGCCATTTATCCAGTTGTTGTTAATTCTTTTAATGTGAGCTTTATTGATATTGTATAGTGCTATTTTTAAAATCAGAATGCTATGCACTACTAAATCAAATGCCTTAGAAAATTATTATATTGTCTGTATACAGTTACTTCTATCAAGCAAACTTGTAATTGCCTCAAAGAATGAAATCAGGTTTGTTTGACAAGTCATAGTTTCCTTAAAACTATGTTCACTGGTGTTAATTTTATTCTGAGCATTTAAATCTTTATCAGTTGAATTCTGTATCAGCTTTTCCTTCATTTTGCCCTGAATTGCTACCAGGCTCATGGACCAATAGCTACCTGCTTGCCATTTTAGGATACTGCTACAACATTATCATTCTTCCAGTCTTTTTCTTGGTACTCCTAAGTGTATTAATAATTAACATAATCAGACCAGAGATCTGCCAACTCTTTCAGGACTCTTGAGTGCAGATTATCTGGGCCTGCTGATTTTAAATTGTTTATCATTAGTTGTTGTCCTCTTTGGTTACTGATTGGAAAGGACTTCATCACCCTTACATAATAGGAGTGCACCACCCTGCTTTTTTCCAAAGACAGAAAAAAATATTAATACCTCCACCTTTTCTGCATCATTATTAACAATTTTATTATTTCCACCTAATAATGAGCTAGGATTTCTTTTACTCCTAATTAATTTAAAAATCCTTATTGTTCTTGAGCCTACCAGCTATGGACTTTTCCCTGATGGCCTCTGTTTTCCCTATCAATTTTCTGCACTTCATAACTTCTAATTTATAAATTGCTAGATATCCCCCCCCCTTTTCCATTTGCTATATATTGCTTTTATATATCTAACTGCTGCCTTCACTTCATCACTGAACTAGGATGACTTTTCGTCAAAATTGTCCTCTTTTTTGATAAAGATGAAGAGCTGATGCAGCAGTAAGATATAAAAGGCAGTTATAGGTGAGAAGAGGTGCAGAGGGGAAGATTCTGACATTACAGCTTAGAAAAAGTAGATTTTTTTCAAATGTTGACATAGCAAAAATTTTCCTCTGAAGTTTGAACATCTGCAACATTTTTAAATGATATTGAGCTGATCAAAATATTTGATTTAAAAAAAATCAAAATGTCAGAAACCAGCATAATTTTTAAAGTGATTTTTCATGATGTTTTGACCAGTGCTACTATGAAGGAGAGAGAACGTTTTCACACTAGAAGTAACATCCTGGACCTACTGAAGTCAATGGTAAAACTTCCATGGACTTCAATGGTGCCAGGATTTCACCCTTCTTCTGGGGTTAATTTCTGAATAGATACTTCCCTCTTTACAACCAAGAACATTTTCTATTCCTGCAGGACTGAAAAACAGATTTTCTACCTCTCTGGTAGGGGAAAGGGAAATGGTTCTCCTTAGAGATCAACATGCGAATGGTGAAATTCCTCTTTCTGAAGTCACCATGAAATTCAAGGGTCAGTTTTCAGTGCACTGGTAATGTTAATGATTCTTCTCTGCTTGGCTGCTGTATTCTTCAATTTCCCAGCCTGAATAGACTATAAAAAGACTGGATCCAATTTAATGGTCTTGAAAAATGCCAAATAGGATGTGCTGGAAACAAAAGTCCTATTTATCTTCCAAATCATACACATTTAGGTCAGCAACAGGCCAAGCTTCATCCATTCATCCAGCGCTGGCAATATCACCTCTAATCTGGAGAGACCACCTCCAGGGGTGAAAGGGGGCTCATTCCCAATAGCCCATATAATCTTTTGCCCCTCTGCTGAGACTGCTAGCAAGGGGCCACTTTGGCATAATCATTTGTGCACTACGAAGTGGATGGGATCCTACCAAATCATTTCACTTAGACAACCAAAAAGACATGACATAATAATAATTTTCAGTCTCCCATTACTGACCTGAGCAGATGTGAACACCCAATACACAGATATAAGGATGCATATCCCATTGTGATTCCTTTGAGGGGTCCATTCTCCTTATTATTAGTCAACTCAAACAGGTTTGTTTCTTTCTGTGTTTTAAAGGGAGACCTAGAGACAGATGGAAAATTCAGGAAACTCATGCATAAGGCAGGAAAACACCTTATAAAAAACCCTAAAGCTTTTTATATTAAATAATGAGCTCCAGCCCAATATTCCATAAGTAGCAAAATGAGATGGAAAAGTCCTATTGGCCAGGTGATCCAGTCAACCCTCCAGCTCATGTTCTGAGCGTACGCAGATTACAAATCATATAATTAATTGATACAACAGATTGTAAGGGCACAAGTTCCTGAGCTGGTTAACGTTATCAAGAAACTGCTATTTTTTATAAAGTGACTGTATTTATTTTGTTCTGCTTAAATTGAGTGGCAGTAAGGCCTGACTGCTATAAACACGGTGTCAAATACAATGACTTTCCCATTACTTCAGGGGGAAAAGTCAAAAGACAGATGGAAAAAGCAAGTGGCAGAATGGTGTTTCTGTCATAATTATGTTTTATGCAGACATGACTCTGTGTCCATAATAATCGACAGGCTGTTTAGACATTTAGCAAACCAACAGTCAAATGTACTTTTCAGGGTGTGAATTTTTTTTTATTATTATTTCATGACTTGTAGAAACGGGGTTTGAATTCCTGTTCAATTTAACAGGCGGATAATAAAACATATTTTTTCTCCCACACCAAAGCAAAAATGAATGTGTTTCTATCCTTCAGAATGCACCGGAGACTGCCAAGAAAGCAATACACTGACGAAAGGAGGCTTGAACAGGAAGGGAGTTAGATGGAGCTCATAAAGCTCCCGAGAAGGAATGGGCAAACTGATTCATATACATCTAGAATTAACCACTCCCTACCATCACCACAGAAGTGTCATATAAAGGTTAAACTAAAATGTTGAGGTTTAAAAGAGTTTGTTAAATGGTTGATATCTTTATTTTTATTCCTCTTCCTCCCTGGTCACAGCTTATGGTCACAGGAAGGTGAAGTGACCAAGTACAGGAAGAGACCCTAGAGGACATTGCAAGAAACTCCATTAGAATCCTTTACCTGGCTATTGCTTTCAGTTGGCAGCTCATTAGACCCAGGAACCAAAACAGACCAAAAAGGTGGTAGCTTTGTTCCAGACAAAAGTTTTGTATTGCTTTAATTATACCAGAATAGGGCAAGCAGTACAATACCCACAGTGTAGATGCAGTTATACTGCTATAAAGTTGGAAATAAACAATACTGATATAATTGTGTCCACGCGAGGTATATATAAATAACATCCCAACTGAAATAGTTGTACTAGGACAAAAATTTTTGTGTAAACCAGGCCTTATCTTCCAGCTTGGAAGCAGCTGATATTTTTCAATTGGAATTTCTGGTAGAGAAGGCTGCCCTTTATTTCTTGCCCAAACAAGGTGTAGGGAGTAACAGATTTCCAGTCCAATTTAAAAGAGCATGCTTTTGGGGGCAGTCAGTGTATTCTATAGCTCAGTTCTGTGCCTGAGGGAGCATTGTTATCCGCACCAATTTGTCAAGACTACAGGGTAAAATACAGGCTCTATATTACATTTCCCACTGAGACACCACTGTAGTGGGGAAGCCCCTTTAATAAGGAGCTCCTGAAGCAGCTGGAAGATAACATAGTCTTCTTAGCAACAGAGCCAGGCTGCCAGGGAGTCAAGGTGGCTATGGTGGGGGCAGACCCTCTACATGAATGACCTTGGCTTCCTGTGGCTCCCCAGGAGATCTGTGATCTTCTGACCTGGACCCTCACTTTCTCCCAAGGGGGGGGGGGGGCAAACCTCTTATGGGAGAATACAAAGTAAAATCTGTGAGAGAACATATGTGGATTTTGCTTCATAGCAGCACAATCAAGCCCTAGGTAAGGATTCCAGGATGTAGCTCCCATTTTACCATGCACGTTTAACAGCTTGGTGAAGTGTATCGACATGAGCAACAGAGAAGTCTTCTTGTCCCCCCTTGAGGGCTATATTTATAAGCCATGAATGAAACACATTTCATACACTGTGTTTCCAGGACATCAGGCTTACATCTGCACAGCAATTATATGATGAGGAACTTAAGGGAATAGCTCACAGATTTATATCTTAAAATATGAAGAAAAGATGAAGCTCAATTATTTATGCCAGGAATAGAATCTAATATGTCTCTTATTTGAGGCAGGTGCATCGTTCAATGATGAGTAAGCATTCAAGATACATTAGAGCTGGATTTTCTGATCTTTATGGGACAGTGTCTTATTGACCTGTCTACTGTGGTAGAATCTGTGCCCTCCATCCTTTAGATGAATGGTTTATTAGGATGGGGATATTAAGGCAGTCAGAAGAAGCGGAGGGAATATGTGTGTGAGAGCATAGGTGAGGGGGTATGGGTGTGGCAGGGGCACAGGAAGTATGAGAGAGTAAGGCTTGTGTGCAAGAACATATGTTTTTGTGTGCATAGAAGCATATGTTTAGGTGTTGGGGTGGATATGTGTGTTAGATCTATTCTATGAGAATGGGTCTGACTGTAAGTTGGGGAGTAAGGGTTATGAGTAGAACTGGCTGGGATATTTTCAACAAATTGAAATTTGCTGAAATATGCTGTTTCACTGAGTCAAAATGTTTTGCGGAGCCAAGTTCACTTTGATGAAACTGAGACAGTTTTTCAGGGCTCTGTGGTCACTTCTAATGAGAGAGAAATCCTAATTAAAAAAATTGTTCATTTTAACACAATTGTATAGTTAAAAATAAGAAAGGTTTTTAGTTTTATTCCAATGAGGAATGAAAACAAATGTTCAAAACCTCAAAAGTTGTCACAAAATGGACTTGTCCTCCAAACACCTCTAGTTATGGGTGTCACTGCCTCTGTTTGTCTCTGTGTAAGCATAGGAAGTTAGACACAATTCCAAATATAGGTCTTTATCCAGGAGAGGACTATGTAAAAACTGAACAAACTCAAACTGTAAAGACTGAGTAAGAATACCATCATTTAGCCTCTGAAGAGGTGAGATACAAGCAACCTTGAGCCTCCAGGTGGAGTGAATCAATCCAAGGTTCACTTGCATTCCAACCACATCCTTTATTGTGTGAGTATCAAAGACACCTCTCAGTAACACTTTACAACAAGTGGTTGATCATTACTAATTCCTCTGGTATTCATTGTATGGCAATAAACATTAATTGTAATGACATAACTTGGTTTTACAAGTGGGATTACAGACTGTGCTAGAAAGGCCTGGTCACTAGTGCTGATGTGTTCAGGACTGTGCAGTAGCATCTGCAATATTCAGTTCAGGGCTAAGGGGCTTTATAGTGAATCAGTCAGAAAATTGCCCTCTTCTCTGAGATTTCATATTATAAAAGAGCCTTCACTTGGGTTAAAACAATATTTATTTAGACCTTTATATTTCAGTTACAAAACAGCTTTTAAAATATTAAAGTTGCAATAAGGTTTGTAATTTCAAAGCACTTTTTTCCACGGGTAGGGAAAAAATAATATTAAAACAAATAATAATTCTTGTAAATTTCTGGTCTATGTGTGGCCAAAGTAGAGAAATGTCTATTTTGCATAAACAGTTTGTTGGTTCAGTCTGTTTTATCCAACAAAAAATGTCTTACCATGTTTAACAAATAGCTACTATGCAACGGTTCTAGTGCATCTGTGCAGAATCAATGTTCCTAGGTAAGTGATACAATACTATAAAACAAGCAGCACATTGAAAATAAACTAGTAGCCTACTGATAGTTAGCTGCTAGGAAAAGGATGGTACATAATAAAACATGGCAGCAGCAGCAAAGCCCACTATTCAACAGAGGTGGCAGTGGGAGAGGGTTAGGAGAAATAGTCCAAATTGTATAAATTCAATAGTAATTTCTGATGGTTAGAGAAGGAAAGACAAAGTCAGGACTAGTGAGTTCTATTCTTGACCTGTTACCACCTTCTTGTATAAAAAAATACAATGTTTAAGTTTGGGGGCCTTTGTTTTCCAATTTGTTGACCTTAAATCTCAGTTTACTTGATACTTTCTGTACCTGCATCTCAGTACAGATTAAACAATGTTAGAAAGGCACTTTGAAAACCTCAGGTCAGAGGCATTACATGCAAATTATTATTTATTACTTATGCATGGGGATGGTTTCTATCTGACTTTTCCTTGTAATTAATGGCCCAAATTCATCTGTGTGCTCTGACTCCTTTGTGCTAGTTCAATGACACAAAGTAGATTAGATAAACAGCTGAGTTTAAGACTGTTTTGCAGCATGGGAGAAGCACAAAGCCGCTGAGATGTATACCTGAAACTGTCCCTGCCTCTTTATTTTGGGCCCTCAGATTCCAGTCATGAATTACCTGGAAATGCCCCTCCTCTTAGGACATTATTATTTAAGTATAAGCAGAATGGAAAGCTGGGAGATAAATCAGATAATTAGATAATGAGGGGACTGAGGCATATTTACACCATAGTGCCTTTACATTGCTGTTAGAATGTAAATAGGCCTTAAAGTGGGGGTAAATACAATTTACAGATTGCTTAGGGATCTGTAATTAGGATTAGCCTCTGATTCATTTACTCAGTGTAATAAAAATATAACAAATTTATAATTAAAGGTGGGTCCAAACCAATATTCTGGAATTGAACATCCCAGAGTTTTGGATTGTTGGAAATCCAGTTCTAGATTTTGCAGCTGAGGTCTATTCCTGTTTAACAGAGATGTAAGAGGACCTTCATTTTTATGCAACATATAATTACATTGGGGAATTCACAGGCAAATAGCTTAGTAACTTTCATGTGAACATTCCACACTGAAAAGAATAAGAAGTGTTGGATGCAGTATTGTAGCCATTTTGCTCCCAGGATATTAGAGAGATAAGGTGGGTGAGGTAATATTTTTTATTGGACCAACTTCTGTTGGTGAGAGAGACAAGCTTTTGAGCTACACGGAGTCTTGTTCAGGTCTGGGAAAGGTACTCAGACTGTCACAGCATTCACCTTGAATGGTCCCTAGCATATGCTTAAATACTATGTGTTTGATCTTGTATTTAACTGTGACACTCTGGATACGTCTACACTGCAATTAAAAACCTGTGCCAGCTGATTCAGACTCACAGGCTCAGGCTAAGAAGCTGTTTAATTGTGGTGTAGACATTTGGGCTTAGGCTAGAGTCTGGGCTCTAGGGCCCTGTGAGGCAGGAAGGTCTCAGAGCTTCCAAATGTCTACACTGCAATTAAACAGCTCCTTAGCCTGAGTCCCCTGAGCCCAAGTCAGCTGGCATGAGGCAGCCACAGGTGTCTAACTGCAGTGTAGACATACCCTCTGAGTACCTTTCCCAGACGTGAAGAAGACTCTCTGTAGTTCAAAAACTTGTCTCACTCACTAACAAAAGTTGGTCCATTAAAAGATATTACCTCATCCACCTTGTCTCAAGAATAAAAAGAGCGTGCATCTGTAGTTACAGCACATCACACTCACTTCAGGGCATAAGCTTGTCATTAGTGGGTGAAAAGGAACACGTACTCCCAAGGTTATAGAACTGCACAATAATTTGCATTATGGAGATTTCTATTTGATTTAATGAAATATCTATTTTTGACCACTTTAAGAGACTAGATGGGCTATTGGCTCAGGTCTGACATGGCAATTTCTATGGTACATATTAATTCTATTCATAAAAGTTTTGTCACACATCCAGGCTTTGGCGTGCAACCTATGCTAATTATTGATTGTAACTGGCCCAGAGCTAAAGGAAACATTTTCAATGCAACTGGCACAATCACTGTTTGTTTCACCAGTGTAACAAATGTAGTTCAGAAACCCCTTACAGGCTTGTGAAGATTTTTTTTTTTTTGTGGGATGCAAGCAAAGTGGCAGCGGTTCATTAATTCAGACCAAAATAAAGTTCTCCTTGTAGACTCAAAAAGACGAGCTGAACATTGACCTCTGCTCACTAGGAACTGAATTCTCTGGCATATTTATTTTTCTCTACGAAAATTAAATGTATGGGGAAATTAAAGGTCCATTTTGAATTGTAAGTGCTTCCACTTGACTCTGGAGGTCCTCAATCACAATCTGAGATGAATCAATGTCTCATTGTAAATAACACCATGACTAAACACTTACATGGCTATTAAGAAGTGCAATAAATTTATACTAAACCACGTACTCTCTTACTAAAGTTGCCAGATGTTTGTCGTGGGGGGAGGGACAGGGTAAATATGAAGAAGGATTGCTTATGAAGTCCAAGGGGCCATGAACTAGGAATTAAGAAAAATAAAAATATGTAAACTGAATATCAAGGAAAGTTTTCTGACAATGAGCTTTACTAGGCCTTGGAATTTTCTCTTTCAGGAAATCAGAGAAGCTTCATCATTTGAATAATTTAAAATTAGATTGGGCAACGCTGAACTGACAGTGAAGAATAGTCTAAAATACCCGATAGGTTTTTCCTCCACTTTAATTTCTATGATTTCTGGGATGGCCAATCCCTATTTCTGGCAGCTTCCTACAAACTGAACCTTCAAGACAAAAATAACCTAGGAATAGGTCACTGATTTGGCTATTATAAAAAACAACCAGAAGCACCACCTGCGAGGTGAACCACACCCTGGATTGAACATTTCAAATTCAATTGTGCCAGTATATTTATGCCTGTATCTGTAATTTTCACTCCATGCATCTGAAGAAGTGGGGTTTTTTACCCATGAAAACTTATGCCCAAATAAATCTGTTAGTCTTTAAGGTGCCACCGGACTCCTCAAATTCAATGTCTTCTTTAATTAATTAAAAAACTAGTGCAAACAACCATGCTGTAGCTAATCAACATACCCAGTGCCAGCTCCAGGCACCAGCTGAACGAGCTTGTGCTTGGGGCAGCAGATTCTACAAGGCGGCATTCCGCCCAATCCTAGGGCGGCACAGCCGCTTTTTGTTTTGTTTTGTTTTGTTTTGTTCGCTGACCTGGCCGCCCTGTAGGGGCGGCGGCGTGGGCAGGTTTTTTTTTTTTTTTTTGCTTTGCCGTTCTGGTCACCCCGGTTTTTTTTTTTTGCTTGGAGCAGCAAAAAAGCCAGAGCCGGCACTGAATATACCAAGTGATCTTATTTTCCATTACCTTTGTCCTCTGTGCCCCCTTTCCTCGTTTTGTGTGTCACACTCACTGTTATGCATTCATTTCTTCAAATTGGACTCTGATCCTCCAACTTCTTGCATGCAGGTAGCACCCAGGCACAAGCAATTTGCCACACACAAGAAGTGGCAGGACTGGGGCCTTAGACTGCAAGCTGTATAGGGTACAGACCTTGTCTACCTATGAGTTTGTACTGTATCTAGAATAATGCAACCCCAATCTTGATGGTGGTCTCTGGATGTTGCTGTAAATAATTATAATGCAATAACATTTTCTGGGTGGTTCTGCACTCCAGTTTCCAAATGGAAGTGTGTTCTGTATAAAACTCATGATGCCACATTTTTACAGTCTGTCTTTAGGACTGCAGTAGGAATCAGAGCCATGAATGGAATTAGATGTCGCAACACTGATCACCAAAGTGCCTAGCTTTTAGGCACCTAGAAAATCATAGGAACACCACTGTGATCTGCAAAGCTGAGTTAAGTTCCTCAGCTCCTGATACAATGAATGGGGAGAGATAGGCACCTTAGACTGCAATCCACAAATCTTAGCTAATCTTAGCTAATTAATAAAAGATGCCAATGAGAGGGGTTTATGCGAAACTCCATCCCTCTCTTGGAGATAGGTGCCTAAGTCTGGACTGCAGGGAGGAGTTTATCTATGACAGGGGTTCCCAAACTTGGTTCGTGCTTGTACAGGATAAGGCGTGCCGCTTCCTGCAGCTCCCATTAGCCAGGGATGGTGAACCACAGCCACTGGGAGCTGCGCGTGGCTGTACCTGCAGATGCCCAGGTAAACAAAGTATCTTGCGGCCCGCCAGGGGCATACCCTGAACAAGCCGTGAACCAAGTTTGGGAACCCCTATCTATGATTAGTGAGCCACAAACAGGAACCAGTCACCTGACATCAGGTGGTTTAGGCATCTAAGGTGTTTCTTGTAGGAGTGAGGTACCTACCTCACTCCACATAAAATGGCCAGAAGAGGAGAAAGAGATGATGCCTACCTGATAACTTTTAGCCCAATGGTTAGAATATTCACCTGGGATGTAGAAGACCCAGCTTCAATTGCCCCCTCTCTGCCAGAGGAACAAAAAAAAACATATTCAAACAGGAGGTTTCCCAAGTCTCTGGAGGGTGTTCGAGCCACTGAACTATGGGTTATTCTGAACTGGAGCTCCCTTGATCTCTTCTGTTGAAGCACTGTGACTAAATAATGAAAGAGTGATTGGAGTAGGGTGACTGGACCTGGGGTCTTCATGTGCTAGATGAGCTCTTTAACCACTAAACTACAGAGTCATTCTCACACACTTGCTTTGTGTCTCTGGCCCAATGACTCTTTGACATTATTTTCCATTGATATCCCATTCCTGAGAGCAACTAAGGCACAGAAAGCATAGCTGCTACTGTCATTTTGAAGCTGCCAGGTGGGTATACTGTTAACTTGTTCACTGAAATGCTGCCAGCTGACCTCATCGTGGAGTGGTTTAGGAAAGTGTCCTACCGCAGCGAAAGAAATAAGGTAGTCATATTTAGAAATCTTTGGGAAAGGATTGAAGAGTAACTCCATGAAAATTTAATCAAGATCTCTTAGAATGATAAAGGGATATCTTTAGTACATCTACAACTGTTCTGCATGCCTGTCCCCTCCCTACCCCAATGGGGCAATGAACAGATGCCAATTCTATCTCTGTTTGTTGAACCACTACCTTTTCTCGTATGAGTAAAACAATGAAAAGTCAAGATCTTCATTAACTTGGGAAAGGGTCAGGGTCCATCTGTAAATTTAAACATTGTAAGGAAAAATACATGCATACACTTTCCCAGGGTCCTTTTATCTTCATTGGGCTTGTCCATGTTCAACTGGTGGGACTAGCTAAACTGTGGTAGAGTCTCAAACAGGTTCATGGCATGGCTGAGGTCTCCCAACATGCATCCCTTTTCCTCAGTGTTCATGGCAGGGCTAACTGTCTCAGGCTCCTCACGGGTATCTACAGTGGTCTGTAGGGCACTGGTGGGGCTTTCAGTAAGCATGTAGAAGCAGCAGGTCTGAAAAATGTTTTCACTTTCATATAGCACTGCTGCTGATCCCTGTCATACCCTTTAGACTGCATCCCCTATACAATTTTTTGTAGCTGTCCATATTTCTGTGGCTGATCCATAGCTGTGTGTGTAATATCTCCTCTCTACTCCAGGCAGGAGTGTGTCTAGTGCATGGAACTGGCATGGTCAATTGGGTAGTTTCATACAATAAGAGAGAGCTGCCCGCCGAGGTGGGAAATGGGGAAAAGACATTTCCAAAATACCCAGATGGTTTTAAAGAAGGGGATTTGTTTCTTGTCATGACCCCTGGGCAGTGGAGTTTACAATTATGACCAAAGAAGTCACTGTCGCAGGTAATGGGACACTGTGGGGCATCTGCTTGAGGATTTTAGCATTGACACAGGCCATACTGCGTCAACCTTGGCTCTAAATCATTTGTGGGGGTGGTTTTACTGCATTTCCCTAATGGGTAACTTATTTCAGCTAGAGATAAGAACATAAGAATGGCCATATTTGGTCAGCCCAAAGGTCTATCTAGCCCAGTATCCTGTCTTCCGACACTGGCCAGTGCCAGGTGCCCCAGAGGGAATGAACAGAACATCACCTGTCGCTCATTCCCAGCTTCTGTCAAACCAAGTGTAAATTTGAGTGAAGACACATGCACAAATAGGTTGATGCAAGGCAACTTATGTCAACCTATCTTTATAGTGTAGACCAGGCCTCAGTGGCTTATGAGAGGATGGCGTTTCACATCTATTAACAAATAAGGGGATTTAGCATTTTGAAAGTGTATTAGTTAGTATTAAGAAGACACATGCAAAAAAAAAATGTGTTAGGAAATCAGTAGCAATATGAGCTCCAGAAAGGAGAGCACACTATGCCATTGTAAAGGATGGGGCATCAGGAGTGCTACCTCTGTGCACCAAAGTCAAGAATAAAAACTGAGTAAATCCTGATTTAGTACTTTAAGCATCGCCCCCAAAATTTGCTTTATAAGGGTTAAAGAATGAATGTGTATCATTAGTGAGATTTTTCTTCCAGGATCCAAATAAGGAGAAAAGTTGACCCAACATTATTTAATGTTAAAAATATAGCTTGATATATTGATAGATATATGTGTGTAAATTCCTTGGTGCCTCTCTACTTCCTAGTTTCAGCCAGAAGTGGAAATACTGGGGAAAAAAAGTACTTCTGATCTGACTCAAAATAAGGACATGCTGGAAATATCACAAGAACCTCTTTTTATCTGAACAATTTCTATACCCAGAGAGGTTTGACTAATGGTCTGAAATCCTGAAAACATCTGTGAATTTTTTGAGGTTCACCCATCACGAATTCTGTACTAATACATCATGTACAAAAAATCACAGAGTTAGCCTGAGGTATTCATTGCAACAAGATGTAACTGAGTCAAAGAACATAGCAGAATTCAGAAAAATAAAAAAAATTGACATTTATATGAACAGTGAAAAAAATTGCTGAGGATTTTTAAAAAGTTTAGAAGGGACATACACCTTCATGCTTCAGGGCATAAAGCAGTATCTAAATAACAGGGGTAAGAAGCTTCCTGTATGGACAGAGTATTCCATAACTGCCCATTCTTGCACTTACTCTGAAATATATGGTCTAACCACCATCAGAGACATGAGACTGGACTAAAGCAACTAATGATAAGATCCTGTGAGCCAGATTCTTAGCTGGTGTAAACTGACATAACTCCATTGACATCAATGGGGCTACACCAATTTACACCAGCTGATGACTTGACCCTAAATTCCTATTTCCAGGCACTGATTTTTGCTTATCATATCTGAAAGGGAAGATCTGGATTAAAAAATAATAATCTCAACTTCAATTGGTTTCTCAAGTGCATTAAAATAAAAGGCACATATTCCCATGGAGGAGTATTTGTTCACACAATGGATTAAATATTCAATACACTGAATAGGAGTTTTGCTTCATTCCTGCACTCATCTTATGGAGATATACCTATCTCATAGAACTGGAAGGGACCTTGAAAGGTCATCAAGTCCAGCCCCCTGCCTTCACTAGCAGGACCAAGTACTAATTTTGCCCCAGATCCCTAAGTGGCCCCCTCAAGGACTGAACTCATAATCCTGTGTTTAGCAGACCAATGCTCAAACCACTCCCCCGACCTTAGTAGGGCTTCATAGCTAATTCCTTGTGCATGGTGCTGCTGAATACAGTATAAGTCTTATCTCCCTGTTAAATTACAACTGACATAGCTACAGAGACATTGCATTGGGTGACGGTACAGGCACAAGAGGAGTATTGAAGTATGTGTCGACAGGTGACACACAAAGACCCATAGTTATGAGGTAGTCATCTGCATCCATCTCCCTTTTCTTTCTGATGTGATTTTTCACACAACTACTCATCACCTCCCACAAAACCAGCAAGTATAAGTTTCCTTACAGTCAGACTTGTAGTGCTTTTATAGTGCCACTCATGAGCTTGGAACAATGCCAGAAAAATGCCACTGGGTGCCTTAAACCTCTTAAGTGAAAAATTCATTTCCCGTAATATGACTTATCATTATCTGCACTGGATCTTAAAACTATTCTATTGTGCTCCTAGGGAAAAAGTTTACCGAACTCCAAACAACATATTGCCAAAGGTTCAAGCAACTGAGTAGATACTAAGCAGTTATTAGATCAAGGCCACAATATATAATAGTTTTGCATTGTTAAGTGCACACTGTACATGTTGCCTGCTTGTAATATTAACACTAGGGATGCATTGTTTACATACTGTTCAAAGCCCTGAACCAATAAAGTACTCAGGCTGGGATTAAGAGGCCTAAAGTATTTAAATGTTTGACTCCCATTGAATTTCAACAGGTTTTGACTACCTAACTCTCTTAGGCTCTTTAGAAAATCCTACCCTTACGTATGTACATAATTTTAGGCATATTCTCATGCTTAAAGTATACACATACTTAAGTGCTCTAATTAATGGATCCCAAGTATATGTGGCATTGCTAAGGTTTGTATAGCAGCCTGAGGATTTTAGATGCCCGTTTGCTATTAAAATGAAGGGGAACTGAGTGCCCAAATCTTCTAAGTGACTTTGAAAATCTCAGACCTGATGGAACACACAGTTCTTCACATGCTGGGACAGATGTTGAATGTTCATGTCTTCCAACTGTCCAAAAAACAAATATGTTTTTAACTAGCTACAACGACTTTCATTGGGTTAGTATAACAGTCACAAGAAATATAAAGTAACAACAAAAATGAAGGGAGTTATCACTCTGAGTGGGGTCCTGAGTTTGAAGCTACATCCAGTTCCATTCCTGGGTTCACTTCTCATGCATTCACCCCATTTCATTCTCAGGTTCACCTCTCAGGTTCAGCTGCAAGTGTTGCCAGCTGGCCAGTTTTATGAATGCCATTGCACACAATGTTCCAAGTCTTAAAGGTACAGTAACCACATACAATCCACACATTCTTAAAACAGTTTATACAACTTTCAGCACCTTCTCAGCATGTCTCAGGGCTTGGCAGTTTTGCTGCAAAATTCCTTGGGCCAAATTCTTTTCTACTGCAACTCTATTCAGCAGAGTCATACCAGGCAGTAATTGAGGCCATTATGTCAAAATATATGTCTTGCCTTTAAGGAACTGATAGAGTAATGTCTTCCACAGCCAAGAGGAAGTTATGTGACATTAAAAGTATATGTGCATATCTGGGAAAGATGTGGCTATTTCTGAATCTAAGGAAGAGCTAAGAGACCTTTGTAGAGAGAAGCTTTTACATTTGTCCATTGATCCTGTTAGATATCTGACAAAGGAGATGAAGTGTTTGCTCCTTGAACCATATGTCCCCCAAGAAACTCATCAGAGAAAAGGAAAGTGCAATCTCAGAACACAGAAATTGACATTTCACATTACAGTCAATCTTTACTTACTTTATTGAGATACCTTTGAAAGTACTTATTACTCACATGCTTGAATCTGAGTTCCTTCTCAGAAAATCACAATTAGAGCTTGTCAAAAAAGAAAAAAAATCATTTGTGAAAATGTCAAAGTTACTTTTAATTTGAAGGGTTTGGAACAGACCCATTTTTTTCCAAAATATTTCATAATTTTTTTTTAAAACAATATTTTAATAGAAAATTATCCAAGCATTTATCAAAAGTTTACATTTGTAAAAAAAAAGTTTTCAAAAAATGAAAAATATCATTAACATTTTAGACTATGATAATGATGCTTGCAATAGCACCTCAGAGCCCCAGTCATGTAAAAGGACCTTACTGTGTTAGGTGCTGTACAAACATTAAAAACAAAAACTGACACCATCATTTTTGGTGGAAAAATTGTCTTTGTAAAAAGGCCAAGTTTCAGTTAATTTTTGTTGTTGTTTTTGTTGTTCAAAAAAGTCCAATCAGATCTAGTTTCCATGGCTTTCTAGTCATACAGACAACACAATTACCAGCTTAGCGACATAAGGAATATAGATAAAGCAGAGATCCTCATGCTGCCTAAATGCAGGAATCTGTCACTTAGGGCTTGATCCTCATAGACTCATAGACTTTAAGGTCAGAAGGGACCATTATGATCATCTAGTCTGACCTCCCGCATGATGCAGGCCACAAAGCCGTCCCAACCCTTTCCCTTGACTCTGCTGTTGAAGTCCCCAAATCCTGTGGTTTAGAGACTTCAAGTAACAGAGAATCCTCCAGCTAGTGACCCCTGCCCCATGCTGCGGAGGAAGGCGAAAAACCTCCAGGGCCTCTGCCAATCTACCCTGGAGGAAAATTCCTTCCCGACCCCAAATATGGCGATCAGTAGAACCCCGAGCATGTAGGCAAGATTCTCCAGCCAGACCCTCATTGGCATTGATACTATTTACCAGCGATGGCACACTGTTCATTTGACTAAAATCATGTTATCCCATTAAACCATTCCCTCCATAAACTTATCTAGCTTAATCTTAAAACCAGACAGGTCCTTCGCCCCCACCGTTTCCCTCGGAAGGCTGTTCCAATATTTCACCCCTCTGACGGTCAGAAACCTTTGTCTAATTTCAAGCCTAAACTTCCTACACTTACAGAAGTCAGTGGCAAAGCTCCTATTGACTTTAATGGCATGAGATCATTGCCATAACCAGGAAGGCATCTCTGGTCATTAACAACAACTTACATATGCCTGTCATCTGTGCCTTTGAAAATCTCCACAATAGTTACTAGAAGGTCAGACAGTCACAGACATGTGAGTAGATCTCATTCCATTCAGTAGAAGGCAACAGAGCCACGTTCACCATCCAGGCATTGCATTGCATTGCATTACACATGAACAGAATTTATGTGGCTAAGCCCTAGATACTGTCTCTTGAGTATGACCTTGATAAAAGCAAAGCACCTAATCAGTCTGATGTTTATTCAGCCCTGACTGCTTGTGGCTCCCTGTGAAATGCCAGTCCTTCAGACTTCTCAGCCTACTTAATCCATTTTGTTCTAATGCTCTCCTCCCGTCTTTATCTCCATACATCTTCATTACCAGCTCTCTGGTTCACCCTGTTGCTGCAGGGGTTAAGCAGGAGATATTTATTAAATCTAAACTCAAACAAATGTTAGATAGTACAGAGCCGCTACTGGAAGTATAGAGATAAAAGGCCATTTGCTGGCTTAATTAAAATTAATCAGAAATAATGGACTGTCTTCAGGAGGAATAATATAAACACATAACACTAATCTTACAAGCCTAAATTACACAATAATTTGAGACTCTAAGGCTCATTGATTTAATACAGTATTTAGTGCAGGAGAAGATTTAGGAAAGATCAGAGCCAGTTCCCCTACATGATAAAACTCTTAAACCTTTGATTCAAAATCCTTCCGTAATGTTTTAAAACAATTCCTAATTAAAGCTTCCTTCTGATGTTGACATCAGTAGGAAAGGCTTTTGTAATGTGATCTTAATAGGCTATTAATACCAGGACAAGATTAAGGGATTTGTTCTCCCGTAGATGAGCATATGCAGCTGCCATTACGCAGCCATATTGATCATAGAGACCCCATGGCACAGCATTTATGGTTCAACCCCATTCCCTCCCAACATATTCTTGGGGAACCTACTTGTTTCAGAAACACAGAAAAATCTCCAGATCCCCACCTCCTCCTTTTTATTTTATCCACTGCTTTTGTTTATCTGATTGTATTGGAAGGATGAAGGAAGGGACCTTCCCCGTCCTCCACAACTATATGTGGGTGGGGGTTTTCTGAGTAAACAGTGGCTGTTTTTGAAAATGAAGGAAATACATGTATGTGTTAAACCACCCATTTGGACTTATGTCACTTTGTTCCCACGTCAGATCCTGGGTTGATAAGCATATTGTAAATGTCTAGGTGGATTAGATTTGAAAGGATAGCTTGTTTTCGGCAGTAATCATCCCATATGACCCAATGGACCTGACTTTCCTTTCACTAACAAACTATCCATTAGTTCAAACTCCATTGAAGTCAAGTGAGTTATACTGGAGGAAAACTGGTGTGAAAGAAGAATTAGGCCAACAGTTTACAGTTACGGTCATTTTAGGCTTCTTTGGTAGCAACACCAGTTAATAGCTGGGATGAGCATGTTTTAAGAAACTGTTTATCTCTAACCCAAAATAGGTAAACCCTATTCCATTCCTGAATACCTGCAAAAGCAAACTCAACATGTTCCCTCAAGCAATCCAAGATCAATAAAGCGATCTAAATTACTGCCTCCGATGACCAGATTCTGTGGAGATAAGACTAGCTCTCTAGTTGGTGGACATTGAGACAACCTGCACTATGCAGGTGTGTGGTGTTTTTAACTGTGCACGTTGTTTAGAGATCGTGATAGTTCCATGTTATGAGCAAGTAAATATTTGATCTATGAGTGTAAATGAAAAAGTGATTCCCGAATAAAGGATTTGTGGCTACTGGCCCCCATTTGAGAGTGGTGAGGAGCTGCACTGCCTTGGGGTCAGCTCAAAGAGAGACTGTTTCCCCATGAGTCACAGTCCCTTCTTCAGCTCCCAGATGCTCCAAAGCAGTGTGGCTACTGCACTATCCTTTAGGAAGGTGCGGCATGCTCTCCCGTATGTGTCTGTCCACATCCACTGGCTGGTGCAGCGAGCTCGGGAAGGTCTATGGTCCCACTCCTTTCCTGCACCATCATGTTCCCTTGGGGGTCGCTTGTGTCTACTGGGGCTTTAGAAGGGAGCAGCCTCAGTAGTTAGGGGAGCATAGGGACTGCAGGTGTGTCTTTTACTTTCCAAGGTACATTTGTGAAGCTCTTTGAGACCATTGTGGATATTATAAGTCATCAAGTCAATCTTAATGAAATTCCACTGAAAGATACCACCGTTTCTCTGCCAGCTGTGATGAAAGTATTTACTCTTTCAAAGCCACCGACCTGCAGATGTGCAATATAATGTATACCTTATATAATAGTCACATCGGGGGATGGGAGAGATCCATAACCTCTCCTCTTTCCTGCCCCTCTGAGAGCAGCTTGTGTCCAGACAGGGCACTAGCAGGGATCAATCCCTGCATTCAGTAGACTTCTGGAAGTTCAATGCTGTTGGCATAGAGCTGAAGGCATAAGAAGGCAGGAAGGCTCTTTGGGTCCCCATGCAGACAAATACCACCCAGAGTCTGATCCTTAATGTTTTTCATAATTTCTTATTGGGATAAAACAATATCCAAGTATTTGGCAATACTGTATTTGCTTTGTTCAGACCTGTGGTACTGTAATTCTACATGTGATTCTAATAATGAAAGAAAGAAACTAAATTAGTTAGGTCCCCTTCTTTCCATATATTTTTGGCACTGTATTGCATGCAACTCAAAATAGTCATTTATGGGGGGAGAGGGGGGGAAGAGAGAAAGAGAGCGTGAGAGCTATGCAAAGAATGCTCATTAGCTACTTTTGAAACATAAATATTTAAGCTATTAAAAACCCCTCCGTGTAACAAAAGGGCACTGAGTCCATATTATAAACCCATATTAAAAACCAGTCACCTGTAATGCTTTCCAATTATTATTTTAAAGAAACATAGTAAAAGTCAGGAGGTCTACATTTTGACCTTCTTTTTTCATACACCTGCTTGCAAACTCCATGTGGCTCTTTGAACCCCCGCTCCTCCCAATTTCTCTGAAAAAACATTAGGACGACATACTCTCGCTGAATCCTGCATTTAAAAAAATGAAAAAAATCTCCCACATCCATAAGCCCAGTAACACAATGAAAGTGTACATCTTGAAAATGAAAGGTTTATTGGAGATACAAGTTCAGACAGAGGCAGGAAAATCAAACTTTGCCTGTGGAAGAGGAAATCCTCTTTCTGTATCAGACGGAACAGCTGTCACAATACAATACTACAATGGAATGTATCCTGTGATACAAACTGCACCCCAAAACTCTTTGCATGATCACATAACTACAGTTACATGTCTGTATATCAATGATGGGCTAAAATGAGTGCCTTGGATCAGAATCACAATGAAATTTTAATTGATTACCTGTACCCAAACCTATTCACTCTGTTTTGATTCTGAGGCAGATCTAATACCAACAGAAGCTTATTTTATGCTTCTAGTTTGGATGAAGCAGATTATCTGATTTCAGGAGATTCCCACTTTTGGGGGGCCACAAACTCAAGTGAACATATCGCAAGGTTTCACTACCACTAAATTCAAACCTAAATTCTGAAACTTAGACAATAAACTCCTCAGTGCAGAGACTGATTTTTGTTATGTGTTTGAATAATGTCCAACACAATGGGGTTCTGGTTTACAACTGGGGAGTCTAGGTGCTACCATGATATACACAGTAAAAATAGCCTAAACTGTCTAAACTTAATCCAGACCCAAACACTGACCCCTTAGCTCTGATATACATTCTTGTGCAAATCAATCACTTTCAAGTCTATTTAATAAGGAGTGATAGCCCTATATATACCATTATCATTATTATTTCATATAAAATCCCAGCTAAAAGGGGATGGGGGCAGGGGAGAAAAGATGGTTATCTGTGTCACTGGTAAATGGCTTTTGAAGTCAGTAGATGTCTCTACTCATCTCAGAATTCCTTAACTTCCTTTCACATTGACTGTGCCGTCCTTCGTCACTAGTGTCCCTTGAATCGGAGCTCTCTAGAGTCCAGACTTCAACATTGTGGGGAGTGCCATGTCCACCTGTGCAAGAAATGCAACCACCTGATGCCCATTCTTCATTTTTCTCAGGATACAGTTCAAAACTTCCCTCATTGATTTTAAAACCCTCCATGGATTTGCTACAGCCGTCTTCAAGTAATTTGTTTCTTCCCCTTTCCCTCCTTTCATCTTCCCCTCCATCTCTCCCCCTTCACAAATGTTTGCCTCTACTGATGTGAGAACCTTCTCCTTTTCAGCTCCTGGTATCTGGAACACAACAGGTTTCTCCCTTGACTATTCTTCTTAAATGTCCTCTTTCTCTTTATTACGTATTACAGAACTCAGCACATTTCCTTAAAGGCGCTTTACAAAGTAAAGTTTTATTGTGATATTTATTGTTACTGCTGTATGATCTGATATGGGACAGTGTGTATTCCCAGAGAAATGATTCCCGTCTCCTCAGAGGAAACTTAATTTTCCTGCCTTATGGCATAGTCTAGGTAAGATGCTTCATTGCCTTTCCTATTAAGCTCGCCTTCCCCACCAGGATTGCTTTATACTAGAACATTTATAGTAAAACATTGTTAATGCCTCTGGAAAGTCATCTGTGCAACATGAATTTTCTTGTGTGTGACTGGTATTCTTATTATAGTATCAACCCCTCCCGCAGAGAGGCTTTCTGGGAGATGAAGAGTCAGCAAAGCAGCATATTGTAACGTGATGTAGAGCATAATAAAGGGGTATGGACTTTCAATGCAGTTGAGAGCCAGAAGCCTGCAGCAGCCTCACAACAGGAGCAGTAGCCTCAGGAGAGCCATCTAATGAAAATGCACTGTAATTGTACAAATAGGTGTTGTTCAGCAAAGCTTTATTGCTGTTAGTCACTTTTGTTGGGCAGCTTTTGACTGTAGCAGGAAGATTGCATAGGGGCAGGTCTCCGCATCTGTCAGGAGGTGAACTGCAAAGTGAGAAATGAGGACAAATTGGAGTAGTCCTTTCCAGTGACAGCATTTGGGTGGCTGGAATGTATGCAGCATGCTCTATAGTGAAAGTTGTGCTGGTTTCGCCGTGTGGAGAATGAAGGCCTCTGTTTATATACAGAACAGGTACAGCGCAGGCAGTACCAGAGCAGCCTTCTCTCCTCACCCTTACAGCTCACCCCACCAAGTTGCCTCAGGTTCACAATCTCTTTCTAATTCTGTTTTTCTTTGCTGGTTTTGACCATTTTCTTTCTCCCTCTCTAGGACTGAACCTTCACATACTCACATAACAACAATGCCACAACACACTCTGTGGTGCTACCCTTTGCAGGCTGTGTTCTTCTTGGGAAGGTGACAGAATCAGGGGCAAGGGGAAAAGGCAGCACAGTGGAAGAAAATAAGAGTTGCATCCTGAACCCAGGCTTCACAAAGACCTCACTTTTCCCCCTTATATATCACTCTCCTCTCCTTCCCATGCCCTACTCAACTAAAACTCTCAATTGGGCAGTGAGAATGTAACTGAACTGAGCTTAGTTAATGTTGCTGCTTATTGGCTATTGAAGTAACTACATTACTGTGGCAAGGTGCAAAGGCATTTTCACCTAAAGGGTTCCTGGCAATCAGATAGCTGATCTAGGTGGAGTTATAAAGTGAAAGGGGAAGCAAAGTTGGCTATCACAGAGGAAAGGTATATCTTCTCTGTTCTCCGCTAGTTGAAGGTAGAGAGCCCTCAGGTGGCTATTACTAGTAGCCTGAGTGATTTTCCGGCTTTGATTTTGGTTTTTGGCCATAAAACAATACCCGAAGAAATGATGTGAAGAGACCTCTTGTTGGGCTTTTATTTTTCTTTCCTTGGCTGGTCAGCCTGAACACCAGTTTACAGTTACTTTTCCTCTCTGGAAGCACACAAAGACTAGCATTCAAGTGGGTGTTTCCATAAATAACATGGCATGAGATAGAGTGTTTCAACTCCATCACCAAAATTTCAGACAGACCAGGTTTTTATTGAGGGTAAGAAGCAAACATCCATGGTCAGATCCTCTTCTGTATCAAGAGTCTATGAAGGTTGCTCAATTCTTAGGACAGATCTACAACTGCCTCATATCCATCATAGGCTAGAGTCATCTGGAGACTGTGCTAATCTATGTCATCTGACAATATTCACCCAAAAGATCATATGCTAGGGATAGCTGGATCACAGCCAGCTCCAGACATATACTGCCTTTTATATGCTTCTTATGATGGAGTGGGATGCGTAAAGTGGCACAGGAAAAGGTATGCCAGCTCAGTGCAAAATGAGAGCTCATTTATTCCAGGGGAATTCTCAGCTGGCCATATACACCTGCTTTCTGGCCTTAGATTTTGACCTACTTCTTTCCTAGTGGTAAACTGTGCCCATGGCTCTCATACTTTTCCTTGAAACTAACTTTTTCATGACCTTTTTAACAGTAACCTGTGTTTCCTCTTCCCAGTGTTGATCATGCTTATCACCCCTATCTTTCTAAAGGGTATCAATGTCCGGTGATCCCCCCACTAAAAATATAAACACACATACACACACATTAATAAATTAGCTTCCTGGCCAGGTCCTTCATCCACTTATCCATCAGCTGGAGGTGACCTAAGAATTCACAACGAATAATTGATTTAACAATTTTCTTTTTCTACTTTTCTGTTTCTGAGTTAACAAGCAGATAGCAATATCACTGAATGTATTGATTAATCACAATTATTTGTGAATTTCTTCAACAAATAACTATTGAGCTGCAGATCATTTCAAAATATTGCAATCCAATAGGCAATTTGAAATTCATCTTGTAACATATAAATAACTATATAGTTTATATAATTAAGTTACAGAGTGAACTGCAAATAGTTACTTGTATAAGCTACCTATATAAGTTACTGAGCAAATTGTAAAAAGAAGAACAGGAGTACTTGTGGCACCTTAGAGACTAACAAATTTATTAGAGCATAAGCTTTCGTGGACTACAGCCCACATCCGAAGAAGTGGGCTGTAGTCCACGAAAGCTTATGCTCTAATAAATTTGTTAGTCTCTAAGGTGCCACAAGT